>NW_026294551.1:102407671-102970171 GCF_007827085.1 Peromyscus californicus insignis | reverse complement strand
TACACTAAGAAATATGGCAATCATGATTAATTTGTAAATCTCCTGGCAGGGAGGAGGAACGGATGGAAAAAAGTTTAGGTGAGGGCTTTTAATGACTAGTCAAACATAACGTGAGTCATGGAAGTTTCCAGTTAACAATCTCTTCTGCCGTAATTCTGGGCCCATTCCTTTATGAGCCACACTGCAGTTTAAGCTGTAACATCTGACGGTTTTACTGCCTCTTCCACAAATGAATACATAAAAGGAAAGACGCTC
This sequence comes from Peromyscus californicus insignis, assembly GCF_007827085.1. Taxonomy (NCBI): domain Eukaryota; kingdom Metazoa; phylum Chordata; class Mammalia; order Rodentia; family Cricetidae; genus Peromyscus; species Peromyscus californicus. Next base: position 102,969,916 of record NW_026294551.1, on the reverse strand, counting down.
CCCGCCGGCTTTGAAATGTAGGGCAAACTCTGGTTGGGGGTGGCGAGAAAAAGAACACAGTACAGAGACTGAGAGACGGAGAAGGCAGAAAGGGTGTTCAAAGTGGGAAAGAAAAAAAAATTTTTCCCCCAGGTTAGGCCTGCTGTCCACGTCCTTACAGGCTGGGGTGGTCCTCGCCGCGTGCCGAAGGGCCCGGCCCACCGCCCAGCCCCAGCCAAGTACGGCCCGTCCCTGCCCCCACCCTGCGACAGATGGGAGCGCAGACCGGCCACCAGACCTCCGCCTCCTCGCGCTGCCTGCCGGGACCTCCAGCCGCTTCCGGTGACGCTTGGTCGCTGAACTCCGACTCCCGTCGGCCCTTAAAACCGCAGCAGGTCTGCGCGGGTGCTGTCGGAACTTGTAGTTTAGCTGTCGGCAGGGCTTCGTAGGCGGAAACGCGGACTAACATAGCCGAGAACTACCGAGGCGAAGGTACGGGTGGTAGCGAGGGGTCAATCCACGCCAAGCGTGGGGTTGGCGGTGAGGCCGGCGGCGGTAGTTGGGGCTGGGTGGGAGGAGATCCTTTCGCACACACGAGGAGGGTTGAGCTGCTGTCGCTGCGGTCGTAAGTGCCCAGTCTGGACTGTAGCTGACGCCCAAGACGCCGAGGAGTGAGTCGTTGGCCGCCGGCCCCTCTGTCTTGCCGTCCTCGCTGGGTCAGCGCGGCCTGCTCCTCCCCGGTCGGCCGCCCCCGCCTCCATTTCCCGCCCTCTCTTCACCACACACACGGCCCCCCCGATCATGGATCCCGGCAGCGGCGGAGGCGGCGGAGGCGGCGGTGGCGGGAGCAGCAGCAGCAGCGACTCCGCTCCCGACTGCTGGGACCAGACGGATATGGAGGCGCCCGGGCCAGGGCCTTGCGGCAGCGGCTCCATAGCTGCGGTGGCCGAGGCCCAGCGTGAGAACCTCAGCGCGGCCTTCAGCCGGCAACTCAACGTCAACGCCAAGCCCTTCGTCCCCAACGTCCACGCCGCAGAATTCGTGCCGTCTTTCCTGCGGGGCCCGGCCCAGCCGCCGCCATCCCCAGCTGGCGCGGCCGGCGGCGACCACGGAGCGAGCAGCAGCGCGGGAGGCCCTTCGGGTAAAGGGCCGGGCTGGATGTTCCCAGGGCACGGGCGGCGGGCTAGGGCCGGAGTTCCGCTGTGGCTTGGGTGAGAGGACGCGCGGCCCGGCCGGCCGGCACGTGGGCCGCTGACAGCGGCGCCGGCTGGTCTGGGTGGGGCACCTCCAGTCCCGGCGCTGCCTGGCTTGGGGCGCCCGGGCGAGGAGGAGCAGAGACCCGGAGACCCGGCGAGCTCGCCCCTCGGCCGAAGACCGCGGTTCAACCGCAGACACAGCAACCGTATGGGATCGGGCAGGCCCTTGGCCAGTCAGTGCCACGAGGCCCAGAAGTGGGGACTGATGAGGTCTGAAGTCCCGCAGGTGGGAGTGGGAGAGCCTAGGAGTTGGGGGACAAGGCTTGTATCTTCTCCTGACCCACAGAGCTGTTCCTGCTGCAGTTTCTACTATTGGAACTGTAATTGCGTTTTAAATATCTGTGGCACCGGCCGACCTGAAGGAATCCCAAGATGCATTGCAGGCTTGCGATCCGCCAGGAACTGTTGGCTGTCAATACAAAGACCTTTTTTCCACTCTTAACATTTTGAAAACTTAAAAAGTTCAAAAAATGTCAGAAAGATCCCTCAGTAGTAACATGTAGAAGGAAACTTAAATGACTTATGTGAGGTTTTTAAGTGGGATTCAAGACCTTCCTTCTGAGTGGCACGTTTAGACTTTAATTGCTTTAAAAGTGTTGACCTTATACGGGCTGCTTGCTAGAAAAGCTTAGTTTGTGTTCGTGTATTGATTGGTAGTCTAGTCTGTTACTTGGGGCACTTGACTATTTCTGATAACTTAATAGTTGTCCCGCGCAGTAATTACTAGATAGACTGTCTCTGGTTTCTAGTTTCAGTCTTTAAACATCTATTTACAAGCTAGCTGTGTGATTGGTAGCCTGCTTTCAGGTGCTGATTTTGTACCAATGTCCGTTGAGTGAACTTAAGTATGCCTTCATGCTGGTGCTTATTTGAGTAACTATGGTATTGTCTTAAAGAGAAAAAGGAAAGGGAAGGAAAAAGGCTGACTCTCCTTTAATTATTTAGCAGGGACGTTGGAGGGCCAGATCGTTTGAGCTCATTTCAAGTGAAAGTATATTGTTAATTTCTATGTTTTGAGTTCTGGACTTTAGCCTGGTATGGTGGTACTCCTAGGTAATGCCTATAGGGGAGGCAGAGGCAGGAGGATGCTCGGAGGAACCTTAGAGAACAAATGTCAGGATCACTTAGCCTCTCTCTCCCAGGTGTGGTGGTGCTTGTCTGTAACCCCGGGACTCAGGAGGCTCAGACAGGGAGATCTTTAGGTGAAGACTACTGGAACTATTTGGCAACATCCTCCTAAAAAATAAATAAATAAATAATAATAATAATAATAATAATAATAAAGTAAAAGTTCTCTTGGAATTGAGTTTCTTGGGGAACTTTTGCTTCAGTTTGCTCTCCAGGAGTGAAAGGGTGTTTAGGGAAATGCTTTTGTGAGGAACATATGTAAGCACAGATTACACGTTTCGTGGGGGTAGGGTGGGGGGTGAACAGTGAACTTTGGGGCTATATTATGCAGGACGGATTTGACATGCTTACCTGCTCTCCCCAAACCCTGGGGATTTGACTGTTTTATTGACTGGCATCTCTTTTATTTGTGTGTGGTTGATGTTTTTTCTTTCAAACAAAGAAACTCAACTTCTTTTTGTTGTTTTGTTTTGGAAAGAATTTCTCTGTGTAACAGTCCTGGCTGTCCTGGATCTCGCTCTGTAGAGCAGGCTGGCCTGGAACTCACAGAGATCCACCTGCCTCTGCCTCTCAAGTGCTGGGATTAAAGGCAAACACCTGGCTTAAATTTTTTTTTAATTGTTGTGTGATCGCAACACTTGAGAAACTGAGGTAGGAGAATTTCCATGAATTCCAGATCCACCTGGGCTAGATAGAGTAAGAACCTATACTCATCAAAGAGAAATAATAATACTATAAACTTTCTGTGTGTGATGTCTGAATATTGCCTAAGTAGAAATCTAGAGCTATGTGGGACTAAAGTTTGGGAACTTTGGGTCTAAAAATGTTGCCATCAGTGGATCTTGCTTGGGGAAAGCAGAGAAAACAAAAGGCAGTAGCACCTAGCCTGTAACTGGCTAAGGGAACCCAAATGTGTTGATGGTGAGGTAACTGTCCGTAAGGTATGTGGCCTGTTTCCGTGTTATCCAGACAGTCTGTGGTTGGTGTTTGCACGAGGAGAGCTGTCAGAGGGCTGAGGGAGTGGGTCCCTAGAACCACCTTTAGGCTGTGCCTGCTGATGACAGCTATCTCTTTCTCCTGGAAACGGGATGATTTATCTTTTTTTTTTTTTTTGAAATGCAGTGCTGCCTAGACAAGTAGTAGAGGAAGGGGCTTTGGTGCCAAAAGAGAAAGGCTGTTAGATATGCCTGTCCCCAGCCATCCCGAGTCAGAACTGGAAACCTGGTGTTGACCATGTTCTCTTTGAAAATGTGAAAACACCAAATTCCTAACAATGATTAAGAAGAACTCATTTAAGTGTTAGTAAGCATAATCCATTAAGTCCAGTTTTCTGCAGAGCCAAGGAAATTGGGCTAGTGACTATCAATGAAAATAGAGGTCTTAAAAATGACTGGAAAGTTTTTACTTAGGTTTTAGTATATTCTCAAGGTTAAGCAACCATTATTATCACTTAATGGATTTTTATTTTTATGTTTTGAAGACGAGGTCATGTTGCCTAGGCTGGTCTCCCCATTGCTACACCTCTTCCTCCTCTACCTCCCAAGTGCGAAGATTACAGGCCTGCCCCACCACATGCAAGTACATGGTGTACATGATGTCAGGGCTCAAACCCAGGGATTCGTGCATGCTAGGCATACACTCTTGCCAGCTGAGCTCCATCCTTAGTCTTGTTTTGGATTTTTTTTTTTTTAAAGGCAGGTCTCACTATATAGCCCAGGCTATCTTCTCGGTCTTCCTGCCTGAGCCAGAGGCTGTGAAAAGTTACTTGTACTTGCCACTGTGCCTGCCTGGCTTTCTGATCACTGGACAGTTTCAAAAGGTTCTTCTTTAAGGCTAGAAGATTAGAGAGTATCCAAAATACAAACAATGGTTATTTTCTGCAGAACTCTTATATTTTATTATGTTAACTAGTTCCTGTTTAAGACTGGATAGTCTTTTATTTTTAATAGTGCTGATGATGAAACCCTGAGCCTCTTGTACATGCTAGGCAAGGACTCGACCATCTAGCCACACATGCCAGCCTAAGAGAGGTAGTGTGTGGGTGTGTATGTGTTGCACCTGTGTGTGGGGTTCATGGAAACTAGAGGAAGACATCAAGTGTCCTACTTTATTACTCTGCCATACTCCTTTGAGATAGGATCTGTTATGAACCGGGAAGTAGGCTGGCAGTCAGTTAAACTCCAGTGAGCTCCTGTCTCTGGTCCTCTGGTTCCCCCAGCACTGAGGTTATATACGCCTGTGCCTATAGTAGTACCACACTGCCTTTTTAAAGTGAGTGCTGGGGATTTGAACTCAGGTCTTAAATAGCAAGTTCTCTGACACGTCGAGCCATCTGCCCAACCTCCCAACCTATGTTTTTGGTTTGGGTTTTGTTTTACAGTTTAAATGTCTGCAGAAATAAAGATATAAAGACACTGGTAGGCCTTGTTGGAATATTAAGTAGAGGAGAGTAGGAAAAAATTGGTGATAAGTATTGTTACTAGAATGTCACAGTGATGGGGATTAGATGTTTGGTTTTTGGTTCATGTTTTCACACATATGGACAGCATGAGTATGAGGATTTAGGGAGCATTAGCTAGTATTAGGTTGAGTGGCTGTTTAAACTGAGATTTTGACTGGAAACAAACCTTTGGAGCATGTTTTATTTAGTATTGTTAGTATATAGTTTATTGCATTGTTGTGCTTTTTATATTTTACTTCTTTGAAATGGTACAACATGATCAGGGCAGGCAAGATGGCTTATTAGGTTTAAAAACAACAATAAAAAAAACCAAACTTGTCAGGCAAGCCTGATGACCTGAGCTTGATTCCTGGAACCCACATAAGTAAGTGGAAAAGAGAGAAACACCTCCACAGAGTTGTCCTCTGACCTTCACACACAAGCTGTGGAATACATGCATGCACACATACACAGTAATAGTAAAACAACAGATTTTGAAAGTAGAATTATTAGGGCAGTTGGGGACATAGCTCAGTGGTAGAACACTTGCCTAGTAATCAAAAGACCCCAAGTTAGATCTAGATCCTTGACACTAGAGAAACAGTATCAAATTTTCAAGACAAGTTAGGGAAATACTGTAAAGAACGAATACAACCTTGATTTGCTTGCCTTTATTTGCCAGGGAAGAAATAATCTTAAAAGTGTTAAAAATAGAATTATCTTTCTGGCTGAAGAGAAAGGAATGAAAAAGACTCAGTAAACTTTTGGGGTGAGTTAACATAGTAGAGTGGAATGTTTTGCTCAGCTATCCGGTCTAGCAGCGAATAAGCATTTGCCTGTCTACTGAATGTAGGATGCTGTGCAAGGCATTGAAAGGAGGCGCTGGTGGGAACATCAAGGTAATGAATTATGATCTTTAAAAGAGTCTAGAAAGAAGCCATGTAAGTTTGCTGCAGTGGAAGACTACAGAAGAAGTGCAAAGACATGCAAAGGATGTGGAGGCAAGAGATTGGTGAAGATTCAGGATCCCTCCGCAAATGGTTTCAATCTTGTTCTCCCAATCATAAGATGTGTCTGTTTTCTGCCAGGTGTTCATATATGCCTTGGTTTTGTGCTGAGGCAGGATCTTACTGTGTTTCCAGGCTGGACCAGAACTCACCTTCCAAGTGCTGGGATTACTTTTAATTTTTCCAGGAATTTGGCAAAGTAGAACATTACCTATCTTACTATCTGATTCTTTCTTACCAAACAGCAGTAGATTTGGGTGCCTGAAAGCTTTGTCCTTGTTTTTAGTGAACTTTAACTAAGGAGCTTGGCAGTAGATACAGTTTGTTTTTCATAAAGAGCTTTGTTCTAGTAAACTAGTGAAAGGAACTAGTTACTGTTTCCCACCGTAATTCTTTTTTCAAGGGGAAAGAAAGAAACAGTAAGAATTTCCTAAGCATCTTCCATTACTATAGCTTATTTCCAAAACAGGTTACAACTAGGTGACTGAACGTCATTTCATTTGAAGTGAAAAAAAACAAAAACAAAAACAAAAGTGCATATAACTGAGCAATCTGTGTCCATCTTTGGGTAGTTAATTTTGGTAGTAGGACAATGTTTTCTATTTTTGTATCTTACTGACACTATCTGGAGTGGCTCTGGCTTACATTATTTTAATATACTTTTGTTTTTGAATAGATGAGACATAAAATTGTAAATAAGACCTTTTTATGATTACTTGAAAAAATTTAGTAGAGTGTTTTGTTACGCTACAGAAAGTCTTATCAGGTTGATACCAGGCATTGCTTTAATGATATGATCAATATGTTCTTCGAACATTAGGGCTGAAAATGACTCCAGCAGAAATACAGCCTCAGTTTTGGATACAGAAATTGAAGCCTAAACATGCTAAGTGGTTGTCTGAAGTCACTCCCAGAGTTAATGACACAGTCGAATCTGGAGTCCTGACTTACCAGCTGCTAGTTTAGGGCTCTTTCTGCCATACCATGCTGCTTAATAGTGAAGAAGGGAATGCCTATAGCCAGTTTCTATAACCAGCATGGATTTTCTGACAGACTAGCCCTGGAATTTGCCTTTCTAATGTTTCCATTCTGAAAGGTTTTGTAATAAATGCAGGACTCTGAAATGCTTGTTGTAAATTTATGGAGTAGTCACTACAGTTTACCACTTAATCTCAGCGGTATCAATGCTTGGATACTGCCAGCCCATTTTATAGATGCCAAAATTACAGGTTAAAACACGTTAGTAAGATTATGCCCATGAATAAATGGAGGAGCAGGCTCTGGTTTCAAAGCTTATTTTAGTGATAGTGACTGCTAATTACAAGGAAGGTTCCTTGTAATTTAACATCAAATAATCTCAGGCAGGTGGTGGTGCATGCCTTTAATCCTAGCACCTGGGAGGCAGAGTCAGGTGGATCTCTGTTAGTTTGAGGCCAGCCTGATCTATAGAGGTAGTTCCGGAACAGCCAGAGCTACATAGTGTGAGACCCTTTCTCACAAAAACAAACAAAAAATCAAACAGTCTCTAGTTTTTCAAAACCAGGCCCATTGGTCTGATTTCCCACATCTCTTGTCTTACTGCTGTAGTTTCAAGTACTATAACTACCTCTTTCTGCATTCAAGAAATAGTAGATGGCAAATAAATAAATAAATGAATGAATGAATGGAATAGTAGATGGCAAATAAATAAATGAATGAATGAATGGAATAGTAGGTGGCTTTGAACAGGTTTCTTTGCCTTTGTACCTGTGCCCTTCCCTCCTCCTCTCCCACCCCTTCCCCTTCCTTTCTTCACTTTGAGTCTGTTCATGGTGCCCCAGGCTAGCCTTGAAGTCAAGGGTTCTTGTGCTCCTCCTGCTTCCACATTCTGAGTACCTGGGATTTCAGGTCTCGTTACTTTGCATTTGTTTGTTTACAGGGTCTTACTGTGGTAGCTCTTGTTAACTGTGAACTCATTGTGAAACCCAGACTGGCCTCAAATTCAGTGATTCTCCTGTCTCACCCTCCTGAGTGACAGTACCAGCTTGCTACAATGTCTAGCCGCATTTCCATGTTTTGAATGTTTGAGAATTAAGACGAACCATGGTGTTTTTCTGTGTTCAGCAGACTTTGTTCTGTTGTCTTTCACTGTTTTCCAGTATTGCCTATAGCAGAAAGTTGTCTCAACATGCAATTTTGGTGGGATAGGTTGGTTTCCTTGAGGGCTGGAGATGTTTAGTTTCTTATTTAAGGGATACTTCAACCTCCTGAGTAAGGCACTTCCATAACCCTCTATTAGAAAGCTGTCGCATCCAAAATGGTTTTTACTGTATTCATTCTTAGTAAAAATTCAAGCAGTCTATAATCCCAGTACTTGAGAGGCAGGGGCAGGCGGATCTCTGAGTTTGAGTCCATCCTGGTCTACATAGTGAATTCCAGGACAGCCAGGGATACACAGAGAAACCCTGTCTCGGAAAACAGAACAAAACAAGAAATTGAGTGAATGCATGGAGTGGGGTAGAAAAAATGCAGGGACCTCAGTGAAGCTAGGTCTTGGAGGCACATGCCTATAATCCAGGCAGGAAGATTGCCACCAAGTTCAAAGCTAGCTTGGGCCACTGAGCTCAAAGTGAGACCCTGTCTTAAAAACAACAACAACAATTAAAAAAAAAAAAAAAGCAAGGGCTTGCCATATAAGCCTAACAACCTGAGATTGAGCCCCAGAACCCATGTTGAAAAGCCAGATGTTAGGGTGTATATCTGTAATCCCAGCATTACTATGCAAAGTGAGAAGCAAAGATGAAAATCACCCCAATAGTCCCGCAGATGTAAGAGAGACCCTGCCCCCCCAGTAATGGGTAATGCAAGAATCAACTCTTGTTCTGACCTGCATGCATGTGCATGCTCCCACTATAGCATCTGCTTGTGCATATTTTCTCTCTCTAACACACACACACACACACACACGCACGCACGCACGCACGCACGCACGCACGCACGCACGCACGCACGCACGCACTCACTCACTCACTCACAAAATCAACCAATCAGTACATACATACATACTTGCCCTGGCATGGTGGCTTGATCTTAAATCCCAACACTTGGAAGACAGAGGCAGGCAGATAGATCTCCTTGAGTTCAAGACCAGGCAGAGCTAAGACCTTGCCTCAGGGGGAAAAGAGAGAAAGAAAGAGAAAGAAAAACTGAAAAAAGAAAGGAAAACTGCTAAAGTTAATTCATTAAAAATTAAATGTTCTGGGGCTGGAGAGATGGCTCGGTAGTTAAGAGCACTAACTACTCTTCCAAAGGGCCTAGGTTCAATTCCTAACACCCACTTGGCATTTCACAACTGTCTGTAACTCCACTTCCAGGGGATTCAACACCCTCACATAAGACATACATGCAAGCTGGGCGGTGGTGGCGCACGCCTTTACTCCCAGCACTTGGGAGGCAGAGGCAGGCCGATCTCAGTGAGTTCGAGGCCAGCCTGGGCTACAGAGTGAGTTCCAGGAAAGGCACAAAGCTACACAGAGAAACCCTGTCTCGGAACCCCCCCCCCCCAAAAAAAAAAAAAAAAAAAGACATACATGCAGACAAAAACCAATGAACATAAAATAAAAATAAATCATTTTTTAAAAGTTAAATGTGCTAGCTGGGTGGTGGCAGTGCACACCTTTAACCCTAGCACTTGGGAGGAAGAGGCAAGCAGATCTGAGTTAGAGGCCAGCCTGGTCTGCAAAGCAAGTTCCAGGACAGCCAAGGCTACCAAAGAGACCCTGTCTCAGAAAACCAACAACAACAACAAAAATTTACTTTATGTGCATGAATTTTTTGTGTGCATGAATGTTGGTGCACCACATTGGTGACTGTCATGTCACCTGGAACTGGGGTTTGGTGATGGTTTGGTGTTTGGGTGACTGCCTCACCATGTGATTGCTAGGAATCAAACCTGAGTCCTCTGCAAGAACAACAAGTTCTGAGCCATCTTTAGCCTCTTTCTCTTTCTTTTTTGAGACAGGGTCTCTCACTGAACCTGGGCCTCACTGATTAGACTAGACTGGCTAAGCCAGCAAGCCCAGTCTCTGCCATCGCCTTGGTTGGGATAAAAGCATCTTCACTACACTGGACTTTTTATGTGTCCACTTGGGGCTGATCTTGGGTGTTCGTACTTGAGCAGCAAGTGCTGAAGACTGAGCCATATTCCCAGACCTAGGGGAATCATTTTAATTCGGGACACAGTTGTTCTACCACTGAACTGCACCTCCAGTGAACAACTCAGATCACCAGGCTGTGTGGCAGGTGCCTTTCCTACTGGGCCATCTTGCCAGCCCTTCTTTTTTGCTTTTCTTTGTCAAGGCCCAGACTGGCCTTGAACTTTGAATCCTCCTACCTCAGCCTCTGGAGTGGCTGGGGATTACAGGTGTGTACTACCACACCTGGCCTTGCTTTTCCATTTTGAAGAACAATTTATTAAGGGTAAGGAAAAATTACTTACTCACCAGAGAAAGTCAGGTAGTGATCTTGGGAAGGAGGCAGTAAGTAACAGAGTAGTGGTAGGACCCTAAAACGGAGCTAAATTCCTGGGTTGAAATCCTGCTGGTTTATCAACTAGAGTGTTGAAATGATAGGCATACTGAGAGGACTGAATAAGTCAGCAGCTGTCATTGTCACTTTTCACTCTCAATGGAAACTGCTACCCTCAGCTCAATTCTACCAATTAACACTTACCAAATATCTATTATGGGCAGGCAGGGACCCAGATCACACACGTGCAGAGGGCCCAGACTGGTCTCATACAGGCTACCAACTGTGGGTCCAGAGTCTGTGAACTCCTATGAGACCAGTGGTGGCACACGCCTTTGATCCCAGCACTTGGGAATCAGAGGCAGGCAGATCTCTTGAGTTCAAGGCCAGCTGGGTCTTCACAGTGAGTTCCAAGACAGCCAAAGCTGCACAGAGAAACCCTGTATTCAAACAAACAAACAAAATAATAACTTTGAGACAGAGTTTCTCCATGTAACTCTGGCTGTCCCAGAACTAGCTATGTAGACCAGGGTAGCCTTGAACCCAGAGATCAGCATGCCTCTGCCTCCTGGGATCACATCAGTCAAGAATCACCTTTTCTGAATATGTTAATGTATGTATTCCAGAGGCTTCAAACAATTGCCATTTATCTTAGTATCAAATTACTTGGGAATTTGATAAACATGGCAATTACAGCCTTCTTGGGTTGGTGGATTATCAGAAGAGAAAGAGAGAAGAGGCATATTGAATAAGTAAAATCCAAATAATAATATCTGCTGTGGGCTTTGTGTTACATTGATAATATCTGTGAAGGAAAGATTTGAAAAGTAGGACTAACATTTTTAATACATTTCCATTATTGAAAGTTGGCTGCTGTCAAGAGAGTTTTTAAATTACTATTTTGTGTAAGTGCAGTGTGAATATGCTATGGCCCATGTGTGGAGGCCAGAGGACAGCTTTGTAGAATTGGGTCTCTCCTTCCACCTTTCTGTGGGCTCAAGGGATTGAACTCAGGTTGTCAGGTTTGGATGGTGAGCTCTTTACCTGCTGAGCCACCTTGCTGGTGCCCAGATTTCTTTTAATTGTCTGCAGTTGATAGAGTTTTGAAAAGTAGGCTAAACAGGCTTCTGATTTGAAAACCCAAATTAGCTGCCATTGTTCTGAGTTGCTGAGGTTTGTGGTATGTTTATTGTAATTCTACTTTTATTATATGTCAAAAGCTAAGTAAATAAGATAGAGCTCAATTCCTAATAGAACTTATTTTTCTTAACCAGCACCTGTGGAGGCCTCTCAAGAACAGTCATTATTGTGTGAAGGTAATTTTTTTTTAATATCTAAGCAAGAAAACATTTTCTATGATGTGTAAAATTAGATACTTTTTATGAATATGTATTGTTTCAATTTTTCCTCTAGGTTCAAATTCAGCTGTTAGCATGGAACTTTCAGAACCTGTTGGTAAGAATTTCTGACCATATTAATACAGTAATAGGAAACTTCCAGATTTAAGATGCACATGTACATGTTCTGATGACTGAAATGTCTATGCTTACGCCACGATTAAATTTTTGATATTAGAATTTTAGCACAGCCTAGACCAATTAGTGACTGCAAGTGGAGTCGAGCAGAAGTGCTAGCTAATTTAAACACAGTGCTTCTTCCCTTGACTTTGTCTGTCTGTCTGTTTGTTTCTTGAGGCTGGATCTTTGTAGCCTTAAACTACTAATCCTATTGCCTCTACTTTCAGAATGCTGGGATTAAAGGCATATCCCGTCATGCCTAGTCTAACATTTCATCAAAATTTCCATCCTTTTAAAAATAACTTTAGCCGGGCGGTGGTGGCGCACGCCTTTAATCCCAGCACTCGGGAGGCAGAGCCAGGCGGATCTCTGTGAGTTCGAGGCCAGCCTGGGCTACCAAGTGAGTTCCAGGACAGGCGCAAAGCTACACAGAGAAACCCTGTCTCGAAAAACCAAAAAAAAAAAAAAAAAAAAAAAAAAAAAAAAAAAAAAATAAAAATAAAAATAACTTTAGTATTCTTAAAAGTTTCCTATTTCCAAGGTGGTAATTAAAGTTAATGCCAAAAGTTATTATTTACACAGAAAATTTATCTCCTAAATTCTTTCACACACCTTATTCTGGTTTTTATACTTTCCTTTTCTTCCCCACAGTCAGGACATCTTGATACTGGGATAGGTGCAGTTGGGAATGATGGCTCTCTTGTTTACATGTAGTCTACCCTTAGGAAATGACACCATGCTAGTATAGCTATGTGTTATGGTATAGCCTCTGGCTCTGCTGTCAGCCATGAGGCCAGCTTGAAAACCCAGCCATTTCTGCCTGTGTCATGGGTGTCAGGAGAGGGACCTGACTAAGTGATTTGTATTTAAGGACTGTTTAAAGTGCAGGCAAGTCTCTTTTCAAGATATTGATTTAAAATACCTTTCTTCAGTAGAAAATGGAGAAACAGAAATGTCCCCAGAAGAATCATGGGAGCACAAAGAAGAAATAAGTGAAGCAGAGCCTGGGGGTGGCTCCTCGGGAGATGGAAGGCCACCAGAGGAAAGTACCCAAGAAATGATGGAGGAAGAAGAAGAAATACCAAAACCCAAGTCGGTGGTGGCACCCCCAGGTGCTCCTAAGAAAGAACATGTAAATGTAGTATTCATTGGGCATGTCGGTAAGTTGTCTTCACAAATCTCATAAACAATGACCAGAGTTATTGGGGACATCAAAGTGTAGAACATCTTGTTTAGCTACTTGGAGATGTAAAAGAGTAAAACTGAGTCAAAGTAATGAAATATCTAAAATGCTCTGTCCACATGCACACACGTGAGAGTTGACTGCAGGGTCACATGTCTTTACATACTTTGGGTGTTTTTTGTTTGTTTTGAGACAGGGTTTCTCTGTGTAGCCCTGGCTGTCCTGGAACTCACAGATCCACCTTCTTCTCTGCCTCTGCCTCCTGAGTGCTAGGACTAAAGGTATGTACCACCACTGCCCAGCTGGTTTTATGTTTTTTAACTTGCTTCAGCTGACCAAAAAAAAAAACCAAAAAAACCAATGCTTTGTTCTTGAAATTTGGGCAGATCAACTGTTTTGAAATGGCATAGAAACTGGAAGAAAATAAACTTCAGAATGTGTGTAATGGATAATTAGTTTGTATCCAAGAAATGTGCATGTTTTTTGTTCTTTAGTTGATATGTTCCTTTTAATGGGATTAACTAGTCAGCTTAATTTTGTATGAAATAAGAAATTAGTAATTTAGAGTAACTTCTGGGTGTTTTGCCAAGTAACTGGTTTAGTCAAACAAACAAGACCTTGCTTAATTATATGATTTCTGACTTGTCAAATTGTGAGAAGAAAATACTGAATTCTGTGTTGTCTCTCTACCTTGAAACAGGGACTCTCTATGTAGTAATCCAGACTGGCCTTCAGCCCATGTTCTTCCTGCCTCAGCCTCCGGAGTTCTAGGATTGCAGATATACCCCACCAGGCTTGACCTATCTCCCTCTTGATATCACACTCCTTTCAGAGAAGAATAACTTTGAAATTTGTAAAGAAATGCCTATCCTGTTTCTTTAAAGTGAGAGATGCCTTTAATTCCAGCATTCTGTAGGCAGAGGCAGGCAGATCTCTGAGTTCAAGGCTAGCCTGGTCTGCAGAGTGAGTTCCAGGACAGCCAGGGCTACACAGAGAAATCTTGTCTCAAATAAAACAAAACAAATTATTTCTTCTTTATCAGGAAAGCATTTCTCAGTCATCATTGCCCTGTGGGGAATCTTAGCCTCATTCATTGTACATGGGAAAGGGTCCCTAGAAGTTGATCCTGAAATTCCTATTACAGTTCAGTTGCTTTTGCAAGACTTGACTGTGCATGCTAAAAAATCCCTGTAGTTATATTTGTATATATTGGTGGTTGTTTTTAACCTATGTTCCCATATTTTTGCTGTTCCTTTTTTTAGATGCTGGCAAGTCAACCATTGGAGGGCAAATAATGTAAGTCTCTTTTATCTAATGGTAGAGTTAATCTGGTTGGATAAATTTCAGATGTTGTAAGGGTTCATTTTGCCAGACAAGGGAGATAAAAATTGGTCAGCACTTCAAGTTTGAAACTTTAATCATAAATCATCTGTGTAGGGAAGGCAGAGGTTAAGTAATTGTTATTATAGTGTAATCATTAGTTTTTAATCACTGTCAGACTCTCATGCAACACTGTATTTCTGAAACAAAGCAAAACATGGTATGTGTATGTGCTTGTGTGTGTGTGTGGTGATGTTTGCACATGAATAGCTGAATTAAAGGTGTGTGCCACTACCTGGCTGCTGCTGTGGCTGCTTCTCCTCCTCCTCCTTTTTTAATAATTTTTTTTTAATTTTATGTGCATTGGTATTTTACCTACATGTATTGTCTGTGTGAGGGTGTTAGATTCCCTGGAATTGGAGTCGCAGACTGTTGTAAGCTGCCATGTGAGTGCTGGGAATTAAACTCGGGTCCTTTGGAAGAGCAGCCAGTGCTCTTAACCACCAAGCCATCTCTCCAGACCCCCTTCCCCTCCCCCTTTTTTTCTTTTTGGCAAGGCATGGTGTTGCATATCTTTAATTAATCCCAGCACTTGGGAGACAGAAGCAGGTGAATCTCTGTGAGTTCAAGGCCAGTCTTGTCTGTATGTAGAGTTATAGGTTAGCCAGAGTGGTATAATGAGACCTTGTCTGGAAACAACAACAAATTTTTAAAGATGTTGTTTTTGTATGTGTATGCATTTATGGATGTGCAACCATCCATGCAGGTGGTTGGGGAGGTGGTTACTGAATCTCCTTGGGACTAGAATCACAGGTGGTTTTAAGTTGACTGTTGTGGATGCTGGGAATGGAAATGTGTCCTCAGCAAGAGCAGCAAGTGCTCTTAACTTCTGGTCCATTTCTCCAGGCCTTCTTAAAACTTTATGAAAATATAGAACCCAAGATTACAGAAAGTCTTAGTTGGCTTAGAATATACAGATGGTCCCTGGCTGTAACTGGAAGTCATACTTTGAACTTAGCTCTTTTCCTAGGTGGTCTGATCCCTCTTTATGATGCTGACAATGACAGTGTGTGATAGCTCCCAGTCACTGATCACCAAGCTAAACAGTCCTCTACAGTGTACTGTTGCTAGTGTCAGCTAAATAGTTCTGTTTGTGTGTGTGTGCACGCATGAGTGTGTCCTTTTGTGTCTATATATGAGACATTCGGCACTTTAATATTAAGTGGGCTTTGTGTCACTTGATTTTGCCCGACTTGAGCATTATTAATAAGTGTCTGAGTTTGTAGAGGGGAGTTAGGCTAAGCAATGACGTTAGGTAGTTTAGGTGTTTTATTATTTTGTATTTTTGAGGAAGCATGTGTGCCAGGGTGGCCTTAAACTCAAGTATGTAGTCTAGGATGATCCAGAATTCCTGATCCTTCTGCTGCTCTACCTCCAAAATGCCTCAATAAAATTATTTTGGTTTTTTGGGGGCAGGGTCTCACTGTGTATATAGCCCTAGCTGGCCTTGAACTTGTCCTCCTGCCTTTGTTTCCCAAGTGTAGGGATTAAACACCACCATGTCTGCTAAAAGGTATTTTTGACTGGTGATGGAGTAAGTGAGAATCATGGCAAGTTGCAGTGTATCTATAATTTTCTTGGAGTAATGAAAGCTAGCTTTCTGTTTTATTTTTGTTTAAGATGTATTTATTTTTTATTTTATATGTATGTGTTTACATAATATGTATGTGCACTGTGTGCATGCCTCATGTCCACAGAAGTCAAAAGAGGGACTCATATCACCCGGGCAATGGTGGCACACGCCTTTAATCCCAGGCACAGGCAGGTATATCTCTGTGAGTTCCAGGCTAGCCTGGTCTACAGAGTGAGTTCTGGGACAGCTGGGGATGTTATACAGAGAAACTCTGTCTCAGAAAACCAAAAAAGAGTCATATCACCTGGTACTAGTTACAGATGGTTGTGAGCCACTGTGTGGGTGCCTGGAAATGAACCTGGGTTCTCTGCAAGAACAACAAACATTTTTAACCACTGAGCCAACTCTCTAGCCCCCAGCTTCCTGTTTTCATTTGCCCCTGGTGCTGGTGTTCCCACGATCTGTGAATACTAAACAAGAGCTCTGCTACTGAGCTATATTCCCAAACCCAAAGTTTGATTTTGACTCATGAATGAACTGTTCTTTTGATCCTGAAATGTATGTGGAATTTTTTTTTTTTTTTAAATTTTTGCGGAGCTAAGGACCGAACCCAGGGCCTGTGCTTGCTAGGCAAGCACTCTACCACTGAGCTAAATCCCCAACCCCAAAAGGGTATTGGGTCCCCTGAAAGTGGAGTTATGAATAGCTGTGAGCTGGGACTTGAACCCGGGTCCTCTGGAAGAACAGCTAGTGCTCTTAACCACTGAGCCATCTCTCTGGCCCCTGTATGTGGATTTAATCAAAGGCAAGTAGTCTGGCCATCATTCCAAGATTTTTTTTTTTTTTTCAATCAAAGAAGGATGGTGGTGTGAGAGTGTGTATACACTGATTAAGCTCCCTAGTAATGCCTGCTGGTTTTTATTCAATCCAAATCCAAGCCCCCGTCCCTCTCACCCCAAATATTACCTACATAATCACCTACAGTATGATGTTCTTCACAATCTGAATGTAAAAAAAAAGCGAAAAGGTCACCCTAACTACAGCCTATGCATGTGTGTTGGTCTGCACATGTGTTTGCATATATGCAGAGATCCAAGATTGGTGTTAGCTTATTTACTGAGGCAAGGGTCTCAGTCATACCCAGAGATCCCTGATTTGGCTAATCTCACTGGTCGTTGTACTCTTGGATTCTGTCCCTGCCTGTGAGGCTGGACTAACTGGCATGGCAGACCTGCCTCTCCCACCTGACATTTACATAGGTTCTGGGGATCTGAACTCCAGTTCTCATGTTTGTGTGACAAGTGCTGTAACCACTGAGCCATCTCCCCAGCCCCAAATTTTACCATTTTATAAAAGCTACCTACTTGCAAAGACACTGACTCACCTCTAGTAGTGCATTCTGATATTGACAATATTTTAAAAATCTTTTTGCGTGTATGTATATGTATTTGTGTGTGCATGTGGGGGGGGGAGCACATGCATGCCATGTTGTGCATATAGAGGACAAAGGAAAATCCTCAGTCTTCACCTTCCTCCTTGGGTGAGATAGGGTCTCTTGTTGGTTGTTGTGTATACCAGGCTAGCTGTCCTTCCACCCCAACCCCCCAGCTTCCCGATCCCTATAAAGGGACGACTGAAATGAATGATAAGCAGCACTGGTTACCGGCGGAAAGGTAACGAGGCACAGCCAAGACTGCTTTATTAGGAGGAAGAGGGGTGTGAGAGGGGTACAAGAGAACCAGGCCTGGGAAGGAGCAGAGTGAAAGATGATGGGGTGGGGGAAGAGAGAAGAGAGCAGAACAGAATTTGGGGGGGGGGTCTGCATCAGGCTTTTTAAGGGTTCCCAGTGAGCACGCACAGGTGGGCTTACGGAGCTATACCACGCATGTGCTGATTGTGTGACCACGCTGCGCGCACGTCGTCATGAGATGCAAGACCTTTTGCTTAACTCCTGAACTGCTCATGTGGAGTAAGGGTAGAATTCTGACGACGACGACGACGATTACAGACGTGTGTGTGCGCTACTGTGTCTGGGTTCTAGGGATCTGAACTGAGGTTGTTTAGGCTTGTGCAGCAAACCACCCACTGAGCCACCTTCTCAATTTGATACATCTTTATAATTATTTAAAAGTCCTAAAATTGGGATTTCTTCTCAAAATTTGGACCTGTTTGTTCAAAGTTGGTCATCAGAGGACCCAAGGGCATGCTTTTGGATTGCCTAATTGATAGTCCTCAGTGGTAATCCTGCTGTTGTAAATGTCCCTAAAACAGGCATCTTCAGTTATTGAAGAAGGTTCTGTGGTTGCAAGTGTTACACCTATTTGATGGTGTTTTAGACAGTATGCTTTTTATTGAGGGGCTGTAGTTAGGGTGGCCTCTTCACTGCTTTGTTTTTTTACATTCAGATTGTGAAGAACATCATACTGTAGTAGGTGATTATGTAAGTAATATTTGGGATGAGAAGGATGGGGGCTTTGATTTGGATTGAATAAAAGCTAGCACGTATTACTAGGGAGCTATTCAGACAATAGTCTCACATTGACAAGAGCTATTTTAAAATTATCTCACTTTGAAAAGTCATTTGACAGAACTTCATTGCTTGCACATTAGAAATTTATGCACATCTAAATTAGGGGATAGATATTACATATACTGATCTTAATATATCCTGAGGAATCTTTAATATGAAAATTTTTTGTCTTACATGTTCATTTGCATGTGGGTACATGTGTGTTGGTCTTACAGAAAGATACCAGAAACAATACAAAGTTCCCATAGTCCCTTTATTCATTCTAACCTAATGTGAAAATCATACATAAACTATGGTCCAATAATCAAACTGGAAAACCAGGGCTGGGGATAGAAATCGGTGTCAAGCAACCATGTGTAAGGTCTTGGGTTGAGTCCTCAGCACTGCTTACAAAAAGAAAAAAATACCAGGTGATGGTGGCGCACACCTTTGATCCCTACCTACATTCAGGAGGAGGCAGAGATAGGCAGATCTGTGAGTTCATTGCCAGCCTGGTCTACAGAGTGAGTTTCCAGGAAGCCAGGACTACACAGCGAACCCCTTTCTTGGAAAAATAAATAACAACACCACCACAAAGCAAAGCTTGACCTTGGCTGGTGTTAGTTGGTCGTTGGTTGGTTGGTCTGCACGCCTGGTGCAGGGTGCCACCGTAACCATCAAGTTTGCATTGCAACTTGTAACATCAACAGCACATCTGATGGTCATTTAAAAATTAAACAGCAGATCCTTATTGAATGTCACCAATTTTTTCCATTGTTAATTTCTTATGTTCTCGAATTATATATAATATAGCATTAGTATATCTCCATAGCCCTCAATCTGTAACATTTCCAGTTTTCCTTCCTTTATGGTCTTTGTCATCTTTAAAAAAACAAATGATTTGCATTTGTGTGTATATGTTTGTGTGCCTACTTGTATTATATATATGTATTATGTGTATGCATGTACCTGAGCAGGCTAGATGAGGATGCCAGATCTCCTGCAACTGTGGTTACAGGCAATTGTGAGCTCCCATGTGGGTGCTGGGAATCAAACCTGGGTCCTCTGCAAGAGCAGCAGTTGCTCCTAACCACTGAGCCATCTTTCCATGCCCCCTCCCCTTTTTAAAAATGTATGTGTATGGTAATGCCCCAGGAGACCAGAAAAGAGTGTTGCCTCTCCTGGAGTTGGAGTTACAGGTGACTTGAGCTGCCTAATGTGAGTGCTGGGAACTGAACTGAGGTCCTCCTGAAGAAAATAAAACCTCTTAACTGCTGAGCCGTCTCTGACCCCTGGCCTTAGTAATTTAAAGAATGTGAACTGGTTATTTCATATAGTATTCTGTGGTTTGGACAGGACTGATACTTTCTTGTATCAAGAATATCACAGAAGGGGCTGAAGAGATGGCTCAGAGTTAAGAGCACTGACTGTTCTTCCAGAGGACCAGGTTCAATTCCCAGCACCCACATGGCAACTCACAACTGTCTGTAACTCCAGCTTGGGGGACTCTGGCACTCTCACACAGGCATACATGAGGGCAAAACACAAATGCACCAAAAATAAAATAAAAATCTTAAAAAAAAAAAAAAAAAGAATATCACAGAAGACATACTATACTTTGTGTCCTGTGGGGATAATGCTATCAACTGTGTTTTACATACTCAATATAGTTTACGAAGTATTGATGCGAGCTCAGGCCATTACTTGTGTAAGGTATTGACTGTTTTTCACTGTGAAGTACTTTTGTTCTCATCGAATAATTTGAAACGATACAGATATCCTTTTTATATTACACTAGCTCTACAAATGGCACATTGACTTTAAAAGAGCTGGGTTTTGGGCTAGTGAGATGACTCGGTGGCAAAGGTCACCAAAGCTAACCACCTGGACTCAGTCCCTGGGACCCACATGGTGGAAGAGGAAGACTGACTGCTGCCAACTGTCTGATTTCCACAGAAATAAATGGGGGCAGTTCTTTTTCTCAGTAGCCGTTTCTCTGTAGTTCAGATGCCCTTCAAGTGCTTGAACAGTTTCCTTACTGTACTGAGTCACTAAAATGTATTCTCCTTTTTTTTTTTGTCTTTAACTATTTTCAGGTATTTGACTGGAATGGTGGACAAAAGGACACTTGAGAAATATGAACGAGAAGCTAAAGAAAAAAACAGGGAAACCTGGTATAGTAAACTTTTATGATACTAGAAGTTACTTTTAAGGAAACATGGTACCTTTAATGTTTTTGTGGTCTGTTCAAATGCATATTTTCAGTCAGGCCCAGTGCTACAAGCTTATGGTCCCAGTACTCTGATGCTTGATGCCAAGAGTTTGAGGCCAACCTGGGCAACATAGTGAGGCCCTATCTCAATAGAAGTGATTTAAAACAAATTTTTGACATCTAAAATACTGTATAATAAAGGCAAAGTTTTCTTTTTTTCACATCATAATGTGAGATGATGACTTCCTAACTTAAACAAAGATGATTTGGGAGTCATCTAAACATCTAGTAGTAAGAGAACTGTTTAATAAATTTTAAGACATCCATCTAATTGAGCAGTTGTATAACCATTAAAAGATTCTATTTGCCGGGCGGTGGTGGTGCACACCTTTAATCCCAGCACTCGGGAGGCAGAGCCAGGCGGATCTCTGTGAGTTCGAGGCCAGCCTGGGCTACCAAGTGAGTTCCAGGAAAGGCGCAAAGCTACACAGAGAAACCCTGTCTCGAAAAACAAAACAAAAAAAAAAGATTCTATTTATATTGCCAGGCAGTTGTGGTGCTCACCTTTAATCTAGCACTCAGAGGCAGAAGCAGGCAGACCCCTGAATTTGAGGCCAGCCTGATCTACAAAGTGAGTACAGGAGAGCCAGGGCTGCACAGAGAAACTGTCTCAAAAAACCAAAGGGAGGAAAAAAGTTTATATTATGAAATTTATACTAAGCAGGATTAGAACTTAACATTGCAGTGGTGTTTGGAGAGAAAAGAACTATGATTGTACATAGGATATGTAATCATTATGTAAGTAAGTGCTGGAAGGAAAAAGAAAATCATCAATGATAAGAGAAAAGATCCTGTGTGTGTATGTGTGTGTGTGTTTGCGAGCACACGTGCACACACATGCGTGAGGGTGCTTTGTGACCTTACTTATTTTGTTTTTTAAAATTACACATTTTGGGAGTGTAGGTGAGTAGTTTAGTGAATGCTTAGCTTGTATGAGAAACTTGGGTTAAGTCCCTGGCACTTGAGAGAAGTTTGCAGCCCTTAATCTCACTGCGACACTAATGCTCCTCTTCAGAAAGGACCACGTTGTTGTTGTTGAGACAGAGTCTCTGTAGCTCTGCTTGGCCTGGAACTCACTATGTAGACCAGACTGGCTTCAAATTCAGAGATCACCTGCCTCTGATTCCCGAGTGCTGGGATTGAAGGGGTGTGCCAGCATGCCTGGCAAATGGGAAGTCTTAATTAGTATTAGACTAAAAAAGATTACAAGCTGTTACTATGGATGTTTTGAAACAATTTCTGTAGAATCAAATAATTCTCACACAGTGAAGTGATAGCAGAATTTTTGTTATGTTTTGTTTTGTTTGTCAATACAAGGTTTCTCTGTTTAGCCCTGGCTGTCCTGGGACTCACTCTGTAGACCAGGCTAGCCTCAAACTCACAGAGATCTGCCTGCTTCTGCCTCCCAAGTGCTGGAATCAAAGGCATATGCCATCACTGGTGCATATCAGTAGTTAATAGTAAGTAACCAGTGTTCCAACATGCTGTGAATGGTGGCCTTGTAGAGAAATATGCTTTTTTTGAGATGAGGTCTCATTCTGTAGCTCATATTGGCCTCAAATTTAATTATAGGTAGTCTTCAAATGATTACAGGTATTGGCTTACAGGTATGAAACATGCTCTGGCTTTAATATCCCGTTTTTTGCAATCATTGTATTCTGTTATATAATTAGAAAAGTGAAATAAGGAGGTGTTGACTTCACTCTATGATACTGGAATTAGTTGTATTAGTTATTTTTCTACTGCTGTGATAAAACACCATGACCAGAAGCAGCTTATAGAAGGAAAAATTATTTGGGCCTACAGTTGCAGAGGGATACAACAAATCCACACGACTGAGAGGCATAGCAACAGGCAGTCATGGTGGCTGGAGCAAGCAAGCTGAGAGTGAACCTGAAGTAGTGGAAGGCTTTAAATTCTCCAAGCTAGCCTTAGTGACATACCTCGTCCCCAAGGCCACACCTTCTAAGCCTCCAACTGTGGACCAGAATATCCCATGCCCAAGACTTTGGGAGACATTTCATTCAAACCACAGCATTAATATTATGACTCATCTTTGTTTTTCCTTTTCTCTGTCACCTCTTCTTTTCTTTCTTACAGGATTTTTGATGGGTAGCCGGGATGGTCTCAAACATTCACTATCCTCCTGCCTCAGTCTCTCTGATACTGGAATTAGAGATGTGTAATACCACACCCAGCACTTAAGTAGTCTTTCTCCCTTTGTGGTCAGTTTCCTTTTACGAATCATGTTGCTTATGGACTAGCTCACTATGTATGGGCTCTGTGTGCATCATAACAATGTGTATTTAATTTTCTTGGTTTTATTCTACTAGTCTTCCTTATGACACAGATGAATAGTGGAGATGAAACTGGATGTCACATTTAGTTACATGCTTCTTGGTAGAAGAATATTTTTAATGATAATCATTTTTGTTTTTAATATCCTCCAGGTACTTGTCTTGGGCCTTAGACACAAATCAGGAGGAACGAGACAAGGGTAAAACGGTAGAAGTGGGTCGTGCCTATTTTGAAACCGAAAAGAAGCATTTTACAATTCTAGATGCTCCTGGCCATAAGAGTTTTGTCCCAAATATGATTGGTGGTGCCTCTCAAGCTGACTTGGCTGTACTGGTAACAAAGACATTTCTTTCTGGGCTTTTTGTTTTTGTCTGGGCGTATTTATTAATAGCGCACGTGTTCTCTTTTCTTTCCCATTGTAAGGCTTCCCATGGCCTTTATATATTGCTGTGCCACTGATTTGTGAAATAGGGTCTCACCATGTAACTCAGGCTGGCCTCAGACTCAGATTTACTGGCCTCTGATTTAAGGTGTACTCCACAACCTAACTTTAAAATTCTAATTCACCTTCAGGAAGTTGTAGTGCATTATAAAACTATACATAGTCATAATATTCATTTTTGTCACTCTTATCTCCCCAAGAACTCCTTATAATTGGCTTATAAAAAATACACTAAACATTTTATCGTGGCTGTTATCTGTGTGTCAGAATTTAGTGGTTTGTTTGCAGTTTTTGTTTTTTTTTTTTTCTTCGAGACAAGGTTTTTTGGAGCCTGTCCTGGATCTCACTCTGTAGACCAGTCTGGCCTCGAACTCACAGAGATCCTGCCTGGCTCTGCCTCCCAAGTGCTGGGATTAAAGGGGTGCACCACCACCACCCCGCTCTGTCTTTTCTTTTCTTCTTTTGGGGGAGCGGGGAAGGAGTTTCGAGACAGGGTTTCTCTGTGTAGCTTTGTGCCTTTCCTGGAACTCACTCTGTAGTCCAGGCTGGCCGAGTTGCTGGGATTAAAGGCGTGTACCACCACCGCCCGGCCTGTCTTTACTTTTAATTCAGAGCCCACAAAGATTGAAATTAACCCTGTGTATCTCCTTCCCTTCCTTCTTGCTTGGTAGTACATAGTGTCCTCAAACTTACTATCCTCTTGTCTCAGACTCTTAAATGCTAGGATTACAAGTATGCATCAGCACACATTCATTTTGATTGTAGTATTAGAGATTAAACCCAGTGCAGGCCGCAGAGATGGCTGAGTGCTTGAGAGGACATACTGTTCCTGCATAGAACCTGAGGTTCTCTCAGGTGGCTCATCAGGTGGCTCACGATTGCCTGTAACTCAAGCTTCAAGGGTATCTGATGCTTCTGGCATTAGCAGGCACTGGCACTTAACCTGCATGCACACACACAAAAGAGATTAAACCTGGGGCTATGAAATTGTTAAACACATATCTCCTCACATCCTTTACCTGAAAAGAAGGTATTTGAAATGTTTTAACTATATGCACATATCCTAGATTTATGGGAGTTGAAGGGTTAGAGAAAACATTGTTTATTTTGATACTTGACACAGCCCATAGAAATAACTCTACCAGGTCTGGAGAGATGGCTCAGCGGTTAAGAGCACTGGCTGCTCTTCAAGAGGTCCTGAGTTCAATTCCCAGCAACCACATGGTGGCTCCCAACCATCTGTAATGAGATTTGGCTCGCTCTTCTGGCATGCAGGAAGAACACTGTATACATAATAAGTAAATCTTTTTAAAAAAAAAAAAAAAAAAAGGAAAGAAAGAAATAACTCTACCAGGCCGGGCAGTGGTGGCACACACCTTTAATCCCAGCACTCAGGAGGCAGAGGCAGGCAGAGCTCTGTGAGTTCCAGGCCAGCCTGGGCTACAGAGTGAGTTCCAGGAAAGGCCCAAAGCTACACAGAGAAACCCTGTCTCAAAAAAAAAAAAAAAGAAAGAAAATAAATAACTATCAATGAGCCATACCTACTCAAACCCAAACCCTCAGATCTTTAAGCCATTTCGACATGCTCATTGTATATTACACATGCTTCGCTTGCAAACTTGTGTGTGTGTGTGTGTGTGTGTGTGTGTTGTTTTTTTTTTTTGAGACAGGGTTTCTTTGTGTAACAGTCCTGCGGGTCCTGAAACTTGCTATGTAGACCAGGCTAGCCTTGAACTCTCTGAGATCCGCATGCCTCGGCCTCCCAAGTGCTCAGATTAGGATGTGCACCTCCACCGCCCATTGGAAACTTGTTTTGCTGCTAGATTTGGTTTGTGTGTGTGTGGGGGAATCTGAATATCTAAGAATAAATTACTTGATTTCTTGGAATAGGTAATCTCAGCCAGGAAAGGAGAGTTTGAAACCGGATTTGAAAAAGGAGGACAGACACGAGAACATGCAATGTTGGCAAAGACAGCAGGTGTCAAACACTTAATCGTGCTTATTAATAAGATGGATGATCCAACTGTGAACTGGAGTAACGAGAGGTAAGCGTGGATGCTTTCCTGGCTGTTTACAGGCATATTGGTGAAGAAAAGGATGGTTTTTTAGTATTTGCATTGTTTATTCCAGTTTTTCTAAGCTTTCATTTGTTTCCTGGTGAAACTAGTACTCAGTTGGCATAATTGTGTTATTTCTAAATATTCATAGATATGAAGAATGTAAAGAGAAACTAGTACCATTCTTGAAAAAAGTTGGCTTCAATCCAAAAAAGGACATTCATTTTATGCCCTGCTCAGGACTGACGGGAGCAAATCTCAAAGAGCAATCAGATTTCTGTCCTTGGTACATGTGAGTAACCTTTTATTACTTATTTAAAAGGAGGATGGGCATATCTAAATAATAACTGAAAGAAATTTTGTCTGTAGTCTTGGTTTTAAAAATACCGGGATCTTTGACTTCTAAAATGCTTATGTGTGTGTTTTTTTTTTTAATATGTGAAATACTTAGGGATGTGTGTTGTATGCTTATGTATGTAATGTGCAAGGGTGTGTGTTGTATACTTATGTGTGTAATGTGCAGTGGTGTGTGTGTTGTATGCTGTGTAATGTACATGGGTGTCTGTGGTGTATGCAATATGTGTAAGAAGATGTGCTTTGCCCATGTTTATGTGTATACAGGCCAAAGGTGTTTTTGTGAGTTTTTCACTGAGCCTGAAACTACCTGATTTGGCTAGAGTGCCTGGCTAGTGAGCCCTGGGATCAGTCTGTCTCCTCCCAGTGCTGGGATTACAGATGCATGCCACCACCTGGCTTTTATATTGGTGTTGGGTCTAGACTCATGTCCCTGTGCTGGCATAGCAGGCAGTGTACTCAGTGAGCCGTTTCCCCCAGCCCTCTGTATTCTTCAAGTCAAACAAATTCTTTTTGTTTTTTGTTTTGAGACAGGGTTTCTCTGTGTAGCTTTGGAGCCTGTCCTGGAACTCACTTTGTAGACCAGGCTGGCCTCGAACTCACAGAGATCCACCTGGCTCTGCCTCCCGAGTGCTGGGATTAAAGCATGTGCCACCACCACCTGGGTGTCCTATGAGTTCTTTATGGGGGCTTTGGCCTATAACTCAAGTCAATAGATTGCTTGTCTTATAAGCATGAGGATTCTGAGTTCAATTTCCCAGGAGGATATGTCACAGTACATACAATTAGGGGACAGAGTTGGGCATGGTGGTACATGCCTATAATCCCAGCACTTGAGGACTCAGGCAAGAGGTCTGAGTTTGAGACAAGTCAAGAAGACCTAGCAAAATCGTCCTCGTGTAGTTAGTATTATAACGTAGGCTGTACAAGTCACTTTTTTCTAGACATCACATAAGTTTATGGGGAAGTTAGGCCAGCATGGCTCAGCAGGTCAAGGTGCTTGCTGCCAAGCCTCATGACTTGAGGTCTTTCTCCAGAGCCCAGATCATTGAAGGAGAGAACTGACTTGTGCAAATTGTCCTCTGACTTCCATATCCATGTACTCACACACATAGACGAACATCCAGTGTGTTTGTAGTTTTTTGTTTTGTTGTGTTCTGTTTTGAGACAAGAATCTCACTATGTAGCCTCGCTTAGCCTGGAACTTCATAACCTCTCCTCTGAACCTCCCAAGTGCTGGGATTATAGGGTGGTGTCACCATATCTGGCCAAGTAAGGTATTCTGTTTTATTTTAGTTTTCTGAGGTGTAAGTTTCATGAAATGGAAATATATAAATGAAAAAAATGTGCATAGATTTTTAAAAAATTACTGTTAACTTTCTTTAATGGATATTGTTCTGTTCTCAGTGGCTTACCATTTATTCCATATCTGGATAATTTGCCAAACTTCAATAGATCAGTTGATGGACCAATCAGGCTGCCAATTGTCGATAAGTACAAGGTACCTCAAATATTAAAGTTACTGGATTTCAGGGGAGTTGAAATCATTGTGTTTTGTTATAAGTTATAAAAAATGTATTAAGAGTAATGTTTATTGTCTTTTTGAGTGGTTGCATATGGAAGGCTATGATTTACTCAACAAGCTTAACTTGTATATTTTCAGTAAATTAGTCATTTTTTAGCTGCAGTATTGATACAATGAAAAGACTGTTCTGAAAATTTTTTCACCTTAAAAATTATAGATATTGATAAGTAGCCTTGTAAGAATAGTGCACTAAGTTATAATAGTACCAATACATGAGGGCTTATGTTGTCAGTGTGCACTTCTTGGGTGTGGTGGTGCATGCTTTTAATCTCAGCACTTGGGAGGCAGAGACAGGTGGATCTTTTAACTCAGGGCCAGCCTTATCTACATAGCAAATTCCAGGCTAGCTAGGGCTACATAGTGAGACCCTGTCTCCAAAAAAAAAAAAACTTCAAACCCCTACCAAAAATCCACTTCATTGGTTTCAATTGGATTTTCAACTTTGTTATTTAGGTACAGGGTCTTTAACCTAGGGCCTTGTGCAGATCAGGTAAGATGTCTGCCAGTGAGCTCCATCCCAAGCCCTCAACTTAATCTTTTAAACTCTGACAGTACCAATTCATGTAATATTTACCTACTTTTAAGTCTTTTGTCCTTCAATTAGCTCCATTCTAAAGTTTACAAACAAATAAGTTTCTAGATCTGTACAAACAATTCAGATCTTCCATCATAAAATTCTGTGGTTTTCTGCATGAAGCTAGAACTTCTGAAACCTTGAGCATTCCTTGTTATTTACTATAATTGTACTAAGGCCTAAGTACAATACTAAGATACAAATTATTATGGGAGTATTTATCACCTCTTCTGTGTTTAAGAATAATCATAAGGGGGTGTCGAGAAGGCTCAGTGGTTGAGAGCACTGACTGCTCTTCCAAAGGACCTGGCTTCAATTCCCAGTAACCACGTGGCAGTTCACAACCATCTGTAACTCCGAGATCTGACACCCTCACACAAACATACATGCAGGGAAGACACCAATGCCCATTAAATAAAAACAAGTAAATTATATTTAAAAGCAAAAAGATTAGACTTAAAAAATATCGTAAGCATTCTGCCACTTATTAAACTAAAGACTTTCCTTGATAGATAAATCCTATAGAATTTCACTTGGGGCTGTTCACCTGCTATAACCAGCACTAAAAGTCTGTGTGTTTTTAATTTTTTTTATTCTAAATTTCAATAGGATATGGGGACTGTGGTCCTGGGAAAGCTGGAATCTGGATCTATTTGTAAAGGCCAGCAGCTTGTAATGATGCCAAATAAGGTAAGAGTTTAGCATGTGTTCATATGGTCGCTCTTGAAAATATCAGATGCCAAACTTTTCAAAAACTTAGGAATTATTTTATTAATGCTCAGTGTGAAATATAAGAAGACATGAGTTTTTTACTCAGTGGCAATGGAAGGGTCAGCTGATCCTTCAAGCATGTTAGAGCTAGAAGGTACACCATGAAAGTTTGAAACTATCAACCTGTCCCATCATTGATATGGGCAAATCAAATAAGAGCTTTGGAGTGATTGAGGAAGTGCTTTAAAGGTTGACAAAACAGATGATTAAGACAGCGTGGAAGAAAACTCAGGTTCAGCCCTGGTGTGTCTCTGTGTCTGTAGTCTGGGTCATTTAGATGCCACAAAATAATATGTCCAAGACTATACATTCAGGAATTTTTTTTAATCTTTTGGGGTTTTGTTTTGTTGTTATTAAACACCCCCACCCCAGGCTAAGGACATGGCTGTTGCTAGCCAGGCACTTTTATCATAGAGCTAAATCCGCAATTCCCTAATGTCATTTCTACTAGGTTATATACAAGTTTGAGGCCTGTTTAGATAACTGAAGAAAAAAAAAATTTAAGTTGGGTGTAGTGGCGCACGCCTTTAATCCCAGTACTTGGGAGGCAAAGGCAGGCTGATCTCTGAGTTTGAGGCCAGCCTGGTACACAAAGGGAGTTTTAGGACAACCAGGGCTACACAAAGAAACTGTCTTGAAAAACCAATAAAGAGGAAAAAAAATATTTAAGGGCTGGCTGGTTGGTTGAGTGGGTTAAATGCTACAAAGAACCCATATAAAGGTAAAAGGAGACAACTACTCCACAAAATTGTCCTCTGACCTTTTCTTCTCCACCTGGGCTCTGTAGCATTCACCACACACCTGTAGCATGATTCTTAAAAGTTCTTATTTATAAAATCAAACCCGAGGCCAGTTATTGGGCTCAATGCTGGTAGATCAGAGAGACAGAACAAGCCACAGCTAACGTCACCTGGCCAACTTCTCAGCTGGTCCTGTTTCCTCAGACTGGAAGCTTCAGTGTCCTCATCCCAATGGCTCTCAGCTGAACTATGCTGTTAGAAAGCCTGAATGCTTAACCAGCCAAATGCTTAACCACCCAAATGCTTAACCAGGCCAAATGCCTCTAGTTTCTGGTCCTCACGCTTTATATACCTTTCTGCTTTCTACCACCACTCCCTGGGATTAAAGGCGTGAGTCACCATGCTTGGCTGTTTCCAATGTGGCCTTGAACTCACAGAGATCCAGAGGGATTTCTGTCTCTGGAGTGCTAGGATTAAAGGCGTGTGTAACCACTGCCTAACCTCTATGTTTAATATTGTGGCTTTTCTGTTCTCTCCCCAGGTAAGTTTATTAGGATTCACAATATTTTGGGGAACACAATACCACCACATTTCCTCTCTTTTTGTCTAAAATTAAAAAAAACTTGTAACTAATACAAGAAAAACTATCTAATAAGTATATACAATATATAGTCAAAAATTATATTAATGATGTCTAGTCCATTAACATTTGACAGATTCAGATAAAAAAATTCCATTATATATAACAATGTCCAGTCCAGTAACATTTGACAAATTCAGACAAAAAATTTTCATTACTTATTTTATTTAAAACAAGTAGTTCCTTTTTAAAAGTAGATTCCTTACACACCAGACACAATGAAAAACAAACAAAACTCTTCATTAGTGGATTTTAAGTTAGATTTGCTGATTTCTACTTTGAGGTATTATAAAATTATTCCAAGATACAAGTTGATGTTTTATTGCTTTCAAGGTAATTACCTTCTGTTAACTCTTGTTTTTATACAAATAACACATGTACTCCTGGGTTTTCAGTGCCTGTACATATCACCTCTCTGTCTTTCCCATGCAGGGCTGTGTTATTTTATCAGTGAAACAAAAGAGTGATATAAGAGAAGATAACTCCGGCAGTGACATACAGTACATATATTAACAATACTGCTGTGCTGACCATTGCAGCACATGACTGTCTAGTTCTTTCCCACAAGGTTATCTTGCACTCATTACACAATGTGCTTTTAAAAAGAGATTTACTTATTTTTATTTTGTATATATGAATGTTTGGCCACATCTGTGCATCATGTACACCTGGTGCCCCGAGGAGCCAGCAGAGAGTATTAGCTTTCCTGTAACTGGAGTTTCATGCAGATAGTTGTGAGAAACCAGTTGGTGCTGGAAATTGTTCCTCGGTCCTTTGTAAAAGCAGCAAGTGCTCTTAACCACTCTACCATCTTTCCAGCCTCAACAATATGCTTTTAAAATTCAATAAAATAACTTTGAGAAACACGTGCTTATTTCAGGATTGACCTGCTGTGGGAAATAAGTTTTTAATTCTGATATTTACATCTAAAGTGTTAAAAATCCAGTATTAAGTTTGGTATTTGTCTTACTGTCCTGTGGCTGATTAAAGACCCTGAGAAAAGCAACTCAAGGGAGGGGCTGGGCAGGTGACTCAGCCCTTCAAAAGTACTTGCTTCACCCACATCAAGCAGCTCACAATGGGTTCTTTTTTTTTGGTTTTTCGAGACAGGGTTTCTCTGTGTAGCTTTGCGCCTTTCCTGGAACTCATTTGGTAGCCCAGGCTGGCCTCGAACTCACAGAGATCCGCCTGGCTCTGCCTCCTGAGTGCTGGGATTAAAGGCGTGCGCCACCACCGCCCGGCCACAATGGGTTCTTAACTCCAGCTTCAGGGGGATCCTATGCCCTCTTCTGGCCTCCACAGACATTGCATGCACAGCATTCACACTCAGACAAGCATACATAAATAAAAGTAAATTTTTTAAAAGCAAATCAAGGGGGCTGAAGAGATGGCTCAGTTGTTAAGAGCACCTGTTGCCTCTGCAGAGGACCTGTGTTCAGTTCCCAGCACCCACACAGTGGTTCCCAACAAAACATAACTCCGGTTCCAGGGAATCTGCTGTCACTTCTGACCATGTCACCAATGGGGCACATACATGCATACATACATGCATGCAAGCAAGACACCCATCTCAAGGGAATAAGCAGGAGAGTAAAGGCTACAGACTGAGGCAGCTGGTCAAAATGCATCTGCAACCAGGAGGAAGGATGAGTGCTAGCGTCAGCTCCATTTCTCCATTTTATAGTGCAGGTCCCCAGCTCAGGGAAGGATCCCACCACAGTAAAGACGGTTCTTCCCTCATCAGTTCACTAGGGGTAATTCTATCCAAGCATGCCTCACAGGGGTGCCTGGGCGTTTGCCTCCCTGAGATTTCAGATTTCATCAAGTTGACAGGACTAACCATCACAGTGTTGGAATTTTGAAAATGGAGTTTTTATTCTGTATTCTATTTAGAAGTTGTTAGAATGTGATATTACAAGTTGTGACAGTTTCAACTTTGTATCTAGTAGTGGAGCACTTGTCTGACATGCACAAGGCCCTGGGATTGAGCCCTTTTCTTTCCCTCTAAATTTTTATTTTGGCTTGGGAATTTGTAGCTTCTTAACAAGTAGACATTGGGGTCATTTTATGTCCTATATAATTGAGCGCATGTTTCAGCAAACCTCCAACTTTGCTTTCTTTTTAAGCACAATGTGGAAGTTCTTGGGATACTTTCTGATGATGTAGAAACAGATTCTGTAGCCCCAGGGGAAAACCTCAAAATCAGACTGAAAGGAATTGAAGAAGAGGAGATTCTTCCAGGATTCATCCTTTGTGATCTTAATAATCTCTGTCATTCTGGACGCACATTTGATGCCCAGGTAAACAAGTCACCACATTCATCTTCTTGGTTGTTAGAAACTAAGTGGTTAGAATTCAGTGCTTTTGCCCTGAGTATTTGTGACATGCCACATGACCAGTATCAGAGGAACTGAAGTAGTCAAACTCATTTGTACATCAAAACTATATTATCTCACAATTTCAAGATGCTATAAGAATTTATTAGGTGGGATTTTTTGTAAATTCCATTTTATTTTTTGGTTTATTGTTAAAATTTAGAGTATTATTCACTTTGAAAAGGCGACAGTGATAAATCGTCAATAAATTTAGTTTAAAATGTCTTCGATTTCGACTACAGCATAGTTTGCTATTCCAGAGCCAGTATGTTTTTAGACTTGGGTCACACTTACCTTCTTGGGAGAGTGACAGCAAAACACTGATGCCCTGACAGGAACTCTCTGAGTGTTCTTAAACTGGGACTGGTGAATGGCTCTGTGGTTAAGAATTCTTGCTGCTCTCATAGAGGACCTGGGTTCAGTTCCAAGGATCTGCAGGTTACAACCGCCTGTAACTTCAGTTCCAAGGGATCCAGCACCCTCCCTCTGGCCTCCTCAAATAGCAGTGCATGTGGTACACGTACAAACATCCAAGGAAAACACTCATACACATAAATAAATCTCAGCCTTTTTCACTGAAAAGTATGACTAAGTTTACTTCTGTTGTTTTTGTGTTTTGTTGTTGTTTTTAATGCCAAGTACATACACTTACTAACTGTGCCTTGGGTATTGAGAAATGGATAAGCTATGGGAAGATCACATCCCAGTAACTGGTGTGAGGTAATTTGTTACATTAGTTCATTGCGTAGTAGAGGGTGAAGACTTCTCAATGCCTGCCTGTTGAACTGAGATATAAACCAGGCACTTGCCAGTTTCTAGACAGTGGAATGTTGAAGGGGGAACTTTGGTAGGGCAACTTAAGCTATCCTTTCAACAAAATAACAAGGTATAACATATTAAAAATTAGTGATTTCTGTTGCTTCTTGGAATATCATACCGTTAGAGCATTGAAGATAAAGTTGTGGGGGTTTTGTTTTGTTTTTAATTTGACAGATAGTGATTATAGAGCACAAATCCATCATCTGTCCAGGCTATAATGCGGTGCTGCATATTCATACCTGTATCGAGGAAGTCGAAATAACAGTGAGTTTGTTTTTAGTATAACTGGCTTGTTTAATTTTGAAGAATGCTGTATCTTGATAATTTCTGATCAACAATACAGATAGATACCTTTACACTTTCTTTCTCTCTCTCTCTCTTTTTTTTTTTTTTTTTTTTTTTTGGTGGCGGGGGTGATGGATGTGTCATGGTACACGTGGAGTTTGCTCTCTCCTTCCACTTTCCTTCTGCTCTGGCAATTAAACTTGGGTCCAGAGACTTAGGTGGCAAGTACCTTTGCCTGAAAAGCTATCTTGCTACCTGTCTTTTTGTTGTTGTTGTTGTTGTTTTAAGACAGGATCTCTCTATGTAGCTTAGGCTGGCTTGGAACTCATGATTCTCCTGCTTGGCTTCTCAAGTACTAGGATTACAGGTATTCAATACATGCCCAGGTTACATTTTATTCTTAAGAGTTACTTATATTTAACATTAAATTTTATTTCTTACCCTCTTTTATTGGCTAGGCCTTAATCTGCTTGGTAGACAAAAAATCAGGAGAAAAAAGTAAGACCCGACCCCGTTTTGTGAAACAAGATCAAGTATGCATTGCGCGTTTGAGGACAGCAGGGACCATCTGTCTGGAGACCTTTAAAGACTTCCCTCAGATGGGACGCTTTACCTTACGAGATGAGGGTAAGAGGTTTTCCCTGTCTTTTATCCAGTCAGGCTTTAGTAGTCAGCATTATCTGAGTACTGTCCATATTACAGCTGGTTCAAAGAAAATCCAGTTGTGTGTTCTGTAATAGTCAGATGTGATAAGTATATTGAATTGAATATATTAAACAACAAATTGAACTACCATATAGTACCAGTAATGCTGCTTTATAGACTTACTTTTAACATTTTATAATAGTACACTTGGAAAAAATGAATTTACTAAGACATTTCTAGAATGAAGGCTTCTATAGTAAATAAGAACACAAGGGCTATATGACTTGTTTGTTTAATATGTAATTCACACCCTTGGGGGCATCCATTTCTACCTACCTTTGATTGATGCAGAATAGCTGTAGTTTTCCTCGAATGGTCTGAGCATTCCTTGGTATGGAGCACTGGGCTAACGTTTCTATCTTTTAAAGATGAGGTCTCATGTAGTCCAAGCTATCCTCAAACTTACTGTGTGCCTTATGATGATCTGATGATCCTGAACTTCTGATCCTCCTGCCTCTATTTCCCAAGTGCTGGGAATCAAAGCCAGCAGCATTTCATACATTAAGGCAGCACTCTGCAGGCCGAACTGTATCCCCAGCACCTGCTGTTCTTGGAGATTGGGGCTTCTAGTGGAGCCTAGGTTGGCCTCCAATTCACTGCAATCCTGCTGCCTTGTTCTCCTGAGTACTAGGATTACAAGGGTGAATTCCTGTGTCTGGCAACTAGAAAACTATGCGGTTCAACAGAAATCCAGATAAATATTTAACATGGTAGTGTTCAATATTGTTAAGCCATGGTAGAGAATACAGTATAAAAACGGTTGGTTTTTAATTTTGTTTGTTTGTTTGTTTGTTTGTTTGTTTGTTTTTCGAGACAGGGTTTCTCTGTGTAGCTTTGCTCCTTTCCTGGAACTCACTCTGTAGACCAGGCTGGCCTCGAACTCACAGATATCCGCCTGGCTCTGCCTCCTGAGTGCTGGGATTAAAGGTATACACCACCACCGCCTGGCTGATTTTTACTTTTTTCCCCAAAGCTTGACTAGGTCATAGTTTCACTTTAAACACCTTACGTTCCAAATTTGTTGATAGTGACATTTGTTATACTTCATAGTTTAACAGGATTTTTTTTTTAATTTTTTTTTTTTTTTTGAGGCATCATTTCTATGTAAGGCCCAGCTAGCCTTGAAATCAAGATCCCAAGTGGTAGGATTGCAGTCATTTGGACTGTGCCCAGCTCTAAATAATCTTAGTTAGCCATTAGAGCCTGATGAAATCTACTATGGTTTGGGTGAATAAAGCTATTCAATCAGGAATTTGCACAAGGACTATATTTTGTTTTGGTTAGTGAGGCTTAATACAGTATAGAACCTTGCTGTTAACTACTGAAAGGTGTTGTTTTGTTTGTCTGTTCCAAAATTTCATTTCTAGGTAAGACCATTGCAATTGGAAAAGTTCTGAAACTGGTTCCAGAGAAAGACTAAGCATTTTCTTGATGACCCTGCACAATACTGTGAGGAATATTGACTGCAAAAGCCTACTTCACACCGCCCTCTCTTCTTTTCTGCCCATCGACAAACCTCTCCCCATATTTTGCAGAGAAACTTCACAGCAGAAGTCCACATTATGTCAGCTTTCTCATATTGAGAGCTCTGCTATGCCACTGTTGAATTTTCCCCAAGATTTTGCCCCCCTTTCAAACTTTGCTTCCCTGGACAGATTTGGCAATAGCTTTGTAAGTGATGTGGACATAATTGCCTACAATAATGAAAACCAACACGAATTTTTTTTATTTTTCATTTTCCCCTTAGGCATAGTTAGCCTTTTTTCCCCCCCAGGCAGATCATTCTGAGTGTGCGAGTGTGTGTGCACATGTTAAAAAGACAACTACCATGTTAATAAAATATTCAATTTGAAACCCTTTTCGGTATTTGAATTGCTTTTGAATACTGTTTTTTATCTCAATGTAACATTGTTGCATTATCTTTTTAACTGCCAAGTAATTGAATACATTTTATTACTTGGATTTTTCTAAACGCTCCCTACCCACTCACTTTAAATGGGGCATTTACAAACACTGCTCAAGTTTGTATTAAAGGAAAGAATGTGTTGTTTGATCCCTTATTTTGATGGTCAATGCATACATAAACACCTTTGTGCAACTGTGACACTGCTTTATGAACTAGGTCTGTTGGTTATTTTCTGCCAATTTATATCTTAATATGATTTCTTAAACACAGTAAGTTGTTTGGAAGCAATCGAACACATTATTGTCACCTTTCTAAGTAAAGCTTAATAAAACTGTCCCCTCCAGACAATTCCATTGCTTGTTACATGAATGGAAGTCACAGTAAAAAAAGCATGCTGAGACTGGCCAACACCCGTTAGTTTTTCTGAGAGCTGCATGCATCTAGTATAAAACCCCATCAGTTACACATGCCATTGCCACAAGTTACTCACTTTGTCGGTAACTTTAAAGGGTGGAAGAGCCTTGCTGCTTCATGCCAGTTCTCAATCCAGTGACTAAATGAGCACAGAGTCATCACAAACTTCTCACACTAAAATGAACAGTAACAAGTAGAATCAAGCACAGGATAGCTTTTCGCTCAGTTATTTGAGTTTTCTTAAATAGAAGCTGTAAGTTGCTAACCATGATTTGGAAGAGCCACAGTGCAGCATTGTAGTGTGGTGGACTTAGTTCAAAGGTAACTACTACAGGTATGCTGGAAATAAATGGGAAGTAGAAGAGACATTCTCTGTGTTTGTTAGAAGCCTCCTTCATGTTGAATGTGTGCTTCCATTTATGAGATTTGGCCTCTTTTACATTGTGATTTCTAAGATTCTTTTTAATTTTTAACCATACGTTTATTGGCATGGCCCATTCCTGTAATCTTGCTCCCCAGAAAAAAAAAGCCTAGCAACTGTATCTCCTCTCCAGTTGCAGAACAAAACACAAAATCTTTTCTGAACAATGAAATGCCAATTGCAGAGATGAATGAGTTGCTGTCTTATAGACAGGGCCAAGGGAAGCCCTCCAGTTTTGAACTACACATATGGCTATTAAATTGCATGAAATTTAATTTTTATGATGCCTGCAAATATCTGGGCTTTTATCTTTCTGTGACATTTGGGAGCTCTAATGAGATCAAAATGGTTTTTATATTTCCATGCTAATAAAATATTAGCAAATGCTTGTCTTTATGAACCTTTAGAACCGTGTAAGTTACTGAAATTATTTCCAATGATTTCCCTTTTGAAATTAAACATTTTTAAAAACAATTATGTCTGCTATTAAAACACACTGTTAGAATGTTATGTGAATAGTGCCAGGGTTCTTAAGTGAAATGGCTTAGACAGCACTTGTGAAAGGCCCACCTCTACAAGACAACATAAGTACAAAGATTATTGTAAATTATTTTCATTGGAATATCACATCAACAGAATTAACACTATACATTTTAGGGACTTCGAAGTTTGAAAAAACTATTTCTAATTAGACTTCACCCATTTTAAAATAGTTTTTATATATCAGATTGTCATTTGAATAAGGAGATAAATTGTCTAAAGTAAACTTGGAATGTGTGCAGATGTTGGATTTTTAAACAGCAATATAGTTGTGTGCTATCATTCAGTCTTTTGCAAGTGTAAACTTTTTATGTGGTTGACAATGCAAAATAGGATAACTACACATTCTGGATATTAAAGATCTTATGTTTTTTCAACTATATTTAACATAGGCATGTAGCATCATGATTTGGTGCCCCCCATTTTACATTAATGATCATCACACAACTTTTATGCTAGGTTATTTAGTTTAATCTTTTAAGTGAGCATAAGTAATTTTAAGTGATGGCATTTAAAAACATCTTAACTGTCATCTTTTTCTATGAAAGAGAAAATACAGCATTTTTTTGTTTATACATAATTTGCTATCTAGTGTGTGTGTGGGAGTCTATATAAATCCAAACCACAAGAAGTTGGGCTGAGTGTATACTGCCTGAAATTCAATGACAAATAACTGTTTGTAAATGATTAAACACATATTTCCCCCTTGTTTTTAATTAAAAATCTTGAAGTACACGATAATTACATGTAAAACCTTTGTAAACTGAAGTACA
This sequence comes from Peromyscus californicus insignis, assembly GCF_007827085.1. Taxonomy (NCBI): domain Eukaryota; kingdom Metazoa; phylum Chordata; class Mammalia; order Rodentia; family Cricetidae; genus Peromyscus; species Peromyscus californicus. The sequence continues at coordinate 102,931,467 of NW_026294551.1, read as the reverse complement.
GGCTATTCAGTGTAACAAGATAATTCATCATGTCTGCTATTTATGAGAACCACTTAGATCTACTTTACAGTGTGTGACTTTGAAAGTTATCTGGTTGAACAATTCCTGTCATCAGTTGAAGTGCTGCAAGCATTTTGGCTTATACTTGGAACCAGATGCAGTTTTATAACTTACGAATCCAAGGTGAACATTGGGGGCAGGGAGTCAGCTATAGTCCCTCGGCCATCTCCAGGAACACTAGTAATTACTCCATGATCTTGGATGACTGTTTACACATGACAGCACTCTAGCACCTTTTGCTCACTGGCATGCTCTTCCTCACTGCTGCTTTATGAATGATAACTTCATTGCCTTGGGTAGAGCTTTAGGTAGTCAAGGGACAAAGCTGTAGCTCTCACTGTTAGAAACTTCCTACCTTTATGCCATTTGTGAAAATTCCAGTTACAGTACTATATCTTGGACTGTAGAATGAGTAGATGTTATATTCATTGTTGGCCTACCTTTCTAGAATAAACTGCAACTAATCCTCTCACAGATCTATATGTAAAGTAGATAGAGAGCAATCAACTGGATTTGGGGAATGGTTACCTCGAAATACTGTATTGATTGCTTCCAGCTAATTTTTCAGTGATTCTAACAGATGCCATCTGATTATTCATGATCTTGTTTCTTTAGAAATCTTGCCACGGGGCAGCGACTTGGTAAATAGGTATAATTACATATGCACAATTCATGATTTAATAGGTTTAAATTTAGCTATTGGCTAAATTAGATCTCATAGTGTGTGGAATAGAAAGTGTTATTTTCCAGTAGTAATTCAGTCGATTGCATTTGAACCAATTTATTGCCAGAATTCAGATAGGGTAGATTTGATACTTGATGGGTTTGGTTCTGGGATATTCTTAATATTTAGAATCCTAGAACTTAATGAGTCTTCCCTTCAATAAATACTTATCACATACCTCTAATCCTATGCTTCCTTGAAACAATAATATGCTAGCCAAGTTATTTACTAAGAATTATCATGAGGGCGTGGAAGTATGGGGGGTAGAGATTTAAAACTTGTTTTCCGGTGCAAGGGAAAAGTAAATAGTCACTAAGCCTGATTAGGCAGAAAACATGGATTTCTTAAAGCAGTTCCAGAAGAGTATTGCTTTTTTTCTGCCTTGTCACACATGCCACTGTGCCCTTTAAATCTTGACCTGGAAACCTCAGGTTTGTGGACTGCATGGGTGGATGGCTTTTTGTGCTTCCTGAGGCACCCACCCCTCTGCTAGGCACATTAGCTTAGTGCTTCAGATGTCAGCCTGAGTCCTTGCTACCTCCTTTCCTGCTGCCCGGGGAAGAGTGTCTGTGCTGGAGCTAGAGCTCTGGCCCTCCTCAGGTCATGGTCTTCACCCCCATTTCTCCCACATGTATTAGGTGACACTAAGCTCTGAGCCTGCGAGTCTGCATTTGAAGGGACGTGTTGGGCTCAGAGACGTGCACACTTCTTAACTAGTTTCTCCAGTTCGTTTTAAAGGAAATGTGGATCTCTCAGGCTGGGACTTAGTGACTAATTGTTACTGAACTGGTTAATACCTAGAGCCCATTTTAAAAGATAATAAGATGAATGAGAACTGGCTAGGTTTGATGGGTTGTTAGCCTAATTCCAAAGCATGAATGAGTGTTCTAGGTAGGAAGGAAACCCTTTTCTTATGATTTGTAGCTACCTACTGTGCCTGATTTGGTGCCTGTGTGAGGATTAAGCCCTTAGTCTGCTCTTGCAATTACTCAAATGACTGAAGTTTAAACATTTTGTTTTGTAACAGTAAAAATTGTCATCTTCCCTTTTGATGTGCTTGTCTCTCTGTTTATAATCACCTGCTGTACTCTGTGCTACTTTCTCTATGATATTTTTGTATCAAGTATTGGAAATATCTAACAGACTTACTGGATGGACCTAACAGGCTGTTATCTTAGAATTTAAAAACGTTTGTTTGGTGTGTGAGGCTTTTGTATGGTTATATGACAACCTTACAGAACAAAAATAGCCCTCCAGGAAGGGTTAGAAGAGATACTTGATAATAAATAACATCACATTGTGTGGTTTTATGTGAATACAATTGGAGAAATATCAGTGATTATTCTGTCCAAGCTATGAACCTCTACAAATTCAGGATTTTTAATAAAGATCAAGAGACCAAATGGCATGTGCCCTTCTTTATTGTGCAGGGTGAGTAATTTAGCAGACCTAGCATACACAGTGGTTAACTGAATGACAACAGTATGTTTCTTTGTACACTCATCTCTGGTGAGGGAAGGCTGAGACAGGTACTCACTGTGTAGAAAAAACTAGCCTCAAACTTGTAGTGATGGTACAGCTTCTGTTTCCTGATTTTTATGGGATTATAGGTAGGTATAACCATAGTCCAGTTTATACCTATAGTTCCTTTCATGAGACACGGTGAGTTCCTGCTTTAGCTGTCCTTACACGAAAGGTCAGAATTTTGGTCATGAGTCTAGCATTAAACTAGTCTTAGCTTAAACAAAATTTGTGAGCAAGAATGTGGTAAAGCAGGGTTCCTCAAAGTTCTAAATAGGGGCTAGAGAGATTGCTCATCAATTAAGAGCACTTGTTTGTTTCCACTAAGTCAGTCTGCTTACAACTGCCTAACATCAGCTCCAGAGGATCTGATGCCTCTGGCCGCCTCAGGCATGTATCTCTCACACACACCAAGTATTAGAAAGTTCTAAAAGGGGGCTGGGGAGATGGCTCAGTGGTTATGAGCACTCTCTGCTGTTCCAAAGGTCCTGAGGTCAATTCCCAGCACCCACATGGCAACTCACAACTGCCTGATGTCCTCTTCTGGTGTGCAGATGTATATGCTGACAAAGTACCCATATGAATGAATGAGTGAATAAATAATCTTAAAAAAAAAAAAAAAAAAAAAAGAAAGTTCTAAAGAAACCATGTTTGTGACATTTCCCAACAATTACTCCGTTTTTCTTTGTTTTTGTTTTGGGGACAGGGTCTCATTATGTATCCCTAGCTGGAATGGAATTTGCTGTGGAGAGCAGGCTGGACATGAACTCAGGAAGTTTTGTCTAGCTCAGTCTCCCAAGTGATTGGACTTTTACCTTGTTTTCAAAGACAATATCATGTACTTTGGCCTGGCCTGGAACTTCAAATCCTCCTGCCTCCACTTCCTAAATGCTGGGATCACAGGCAAGTACCACTGGTATTCAAGGGATCAAACTACATGCTAAAAACACTCTTGTCTACTGAGCTGTAGCTTTTTTTCCCACCCTGTGGGTTTCTGTTCAATGCCTAGGATTCCAACACTATCCACCAATACATAGAACTGATTCCTTGTTAACAAGAATTCTCTTAATTTCATTAATCTTTGGGCACCACACAGGAACTGTATATAGTGGGCACAAGACTTGCGTGGAATGTTTTAGAGCAAGATGTTTTAAAGTTTTAAAACTTAAAAATTTTAAGGAAAATCAGTTTTAGCATCTTTGGTTTTGTGAAAAATCCATCTTTTTAAATTTATTTATTGGTTTTTCAAGACAGGGTTTCTGTGTGAAGCAGTCCTGGCTGCCCTGCAACTCACTTTGTAGACCAGGCTGGCTAGACCATACCAAGCTCCCACAAGCAGGACCCAAGGTGGCTGTTGTGGGTCTGAGGCTCTGAATCAAGCAGAGCAGACACAAGAGGTTCTTCAAAGCAAGATTTTTTACTGGACAGCACAACAGAAACTGACCGGTCAGGGACAGCAATACAGACTCGGGAGCTGACCGGGTCACCATACATTCAGTTCAGCATGTAAGATTCAAGATTCCAAGATTAGGGGTTTTCCCCTATGTGTTCACTCATTCTCAACACACAGAATGTAAGCTTTTGAGTTTGACCAATAATTCATTTGTTCTTTCTGTTGTTAGGAACAGTGTAATGTTTTTAGAGAACTAAGCATGCATAACAGACTTTCTGTGGTTTAAGGAGCAGGTAGGTCAGCCGTTGGAAAGTTCCCAGCTCTCCTAGGACTTTGGAAACTTGAACTTTGTTTCACCCTAAAGGTAAAAAGGAGTCTGAAGTAAAAATGGCAGTACTTAGGACAAGGTGCTTTTGCCTGCTCCCAACATGGCCATTGGCTCAGATGACTTCTACACTATCTGCATAACAGACCACACCAGATCGTCCCCTAGGCCCCTAAGATGACACATGTCGCCCATCTCTAGAACCCACCTTCATGGAAGAAGTGAAGTGTACTTTGAGAAGAGTTTCAAATTATGCTTCCTCCCGGGCGGTGGTGGCGCACACCTTTAATCCCAGCACTCGGGAGGCAGAGGCAGGCGGATCTCTGTGAGTTCAAGGCCAGCCTGGTCTCCAAAGCGAGTTCTAGGAAAGGCGCAAAGCTACAAGGAGAAACCCTGTCTCAAAAAACCAAAAAAATAACAACAAAAAAAACCCTGTGCACATGGGGTTGTGTTACACCAGGAAACTTTTTTCCAAATGGTACTGTATTCAAATATGCCTAAAGTAAATGGACTGGTGCCAGTCTCTAGAAGTTTGAACCAATACTGGCTACTGAGTCACGTTGAACTAGATTTCCTTCTTGCCTCCTATGGATCATGACTCTGTTGACCCTAGTTTTTGCAGAGACCCCACATCAAACTGCTACTGAGGAGTAGCTTACTAGGTTGCAGTCATGCAGCTTGTTTAAATTGGCCTGCTTTTCTGAATAATTCAGCAAAGTATAACTTGTCTTTTTCTCTTTTCTAAGTACACTTCTTTCGACACTTGGGATTTTTCTCCAACATTTGGAGCTTCCTTACTAATTTTTTGTTTTTTGAAACAGTGTTTCTCTATGTAACAGCCCTGGCTGTCCTGGAACTCCCTTTGTAGACCAGGCTGGTCTGGAATTCATAGAGTTCAGACTACCTCTGCCTACCAAGTGCTGGGGTTAAAGGTGTACACTACCACGAAGAGCTTACTTCTTTATGTGTATGAGTGATAAGTGTATGCTCACATGGGCAGGCACGTGGGAAAAGGCGTGCCTGTGCATGTGCATGCACACACACACACACACAATAAAATTCATGGTCAAAGAATCATCTCGGTCAATCTTTAGAAAGAACCAACTTTAGATTCTTCATAGTATTTAGTGAGACCTGAACTTGAAATGACTTTAAAGTCTGCTTTCTATGTTTACTATGAAGGAAATGGTATTTACAAAAGCTGCCAGATTGTTCCATATAGAAATGCCTACTGCAGTGCTGGGCGTGGTGGCTCGGGACCTTAATCCTAGCACTCAGGAGGCAGAGGCAGGCAGATCTGAGTTTGAGGCCAGTCTAGTCAACAGAGTGAGTTATAGGATGTCCGGGTCTACACAGAGAAACTTGGTCTCAAAAAACAAGACAGATAGATGGGGGATTAGGAGGGGCAGCATTGTAGCTGAACAAGTCACTGCACCTCTAATCTCAGTTCGTGTATGAGGCTGAGGTAACTGGATGGTTGAAACAACTTCTCTGTAGCTTGGGCTAGCCTCAGCCTCCCAAATACCAGGACTACAGACACATACCACCACAGAGAGTTCCTCCAAATCCACCCTAACTGCACTGATTTCTTCCCCAAATATTTTATCGTCTGTATTCTGCAGTGCAGACTAGGCACTACCACGACTGGTAGATACTCTACCAGGATTACATCCTAGTCCATGTATTTTTAAGGAATAATTCATGTACTTCACAAGTACAAAACCTGAGTTCAGATCCCAGGCACCTATTTAAACACCGAGGCTGGGCGGTGGTGGCGCACGCCTTTAATCCCAGCACTCAGGAGGCAGAGACAGGTGAATCTCTGTGAGTTCAAGGCCAGCCTGGTCTACATCGCAAGAACCAGGACAGGCACCAAAACTACACGGAGAAACCCTGTCTCAAACACACAAACACACGCAACCAAAAACAAACAAGACACTGAGCATGCATGCAACTCTATTTTCACTATAGTATCCTTTTTGTTTTTTAAGACAGGGTTTCTCTGTGTAGTCCTAGCTGTCCTAGAACTCACACTGTAAACCAGGCTAGCCTTGATCTCACAGAGATCCGCCTGCAATTAAGAGTGTGTATCAACACCGCCCGGCTACAGGATTCTTTAATAAATATGTGTAATTTGGAACTCAATTACTATTTTAATTTTAAAACTTCATTATTTTCTTTTTAAATTGTGTTTTATATGAGGAGCTTGATAAACATCTCATGGCACAAATGCAGAGGTGAGAGGACCACTTGCTAGCAAGTCAGTTTTCTTCTCCCACTAAGTGGGAAAGAAGTCAAGCCACAAAATAGGTAGTGGGTGCACTGCCTTATCACTGGTCCAAACTCCATTATTTTTTCTTTTTTCAGCCTATCGGGACAGGATTTCTGTGTAGCCCAGGCTGTCCTGGAACTCACCATGTAGACTAGGCTGACCTCGAACTCACAGAAATTCACCTGCCTCTGCCTCCTGAATGGTGGGATTAAAGGCGTGTGCCACCACCACCCGGCTCCAAACTTCATTATTTTCAATAGCAGAAATAATACCATATTATATGGATAAAGAGTTTGTGTAGTATCTCGTGCTTGATAGGTTTTTTTGCATTTGTTTTTTGTTTTGGTTTCTTGAGACAGGGTCTATGTAGCTCTGGAACTCATAGTTTTTTTTTTTGGTTTTTGGGTTTTTTTTGCATTTGTTTTTTGTTTTGGTTTCTTGAGACAGGGTCTATGTAGCTCTGGAACTCATAGTTTTTTTGGTTTTTGGGGTTTTTTTGCATTTGTTTTTTGTTTTGGTTTCTTGAGACAGGGTCTATGTAGTTCTGGAACTCACTATGGAGACCAGGCTAGACTCGAACTCAGAGATCTACCTACCCCTGCCTTCTAAGTGCTGGAATTAACCACATGTGCCACCACATCCAGCTATGTTTTTGACTTTTTGAGGTAAGTCTTATGTTTCATTTGTCTACGTAGTGATCCTCCTGCTTCCACCTACCAAGTGCTGGGACTAAATAAAAAATTCTGAAAGAAAAGGTAGAAGAAACATCAATTGAAGAAAATGTTATGGCACCCCAGGGGCAGGCAAATCTCTTGAGTTTGAAGCCAACCATGTCTATACAGTGAGTTCCAGGCCAGCCAGGACAACAGTAAGACACTGAGAGAAGGTGGGAGGAAGAGGGGAAAGGAAGGAGGGAGACGGGGAGAGAAAGAACGAGAATGGATTGTAGGGCTGTGGTTGTGGTGGGGCCAAGGTTCCTCCCTCGTCCCCACTGCAGCCATCTAGGCCTGACTCAGTGTTGACCACCACCCCTTCCACTTATATTACCCTTCCTATGGGAAAATCCCTTAGAAAATGACCTAACCCCGTCCCAGGAGCTTGAGGTCAAGATGCTCCAGGTAACTGCAGCTTTTTCTTCTGTTAAACTGCTTGCTTGCTCTACATCTGCAGCTGCCAACCAGGGTACGTTTTTTTGCCTTTAAAAGCTCCCTGCAGAGGCCAGCGTAGTGGGGAAATGCCTTTAATCACAGCACTCAGGAAGCAGAGCCAAGCAAATTTCTGAGTTCAAGACCGGCCTGGGGCTGGAAAGATGGCTCAATGGTTAAGAGAACTGGCTGCCCTTCCAGAGGTCCTGAGTTCAATTCACAGCGACCACATGGTGGCTCACAACCATCCCTAATGAGATCTGTTGCCCTCTTCTGGTTTGCAGGCATACATGCAGACAGAACACTGTATACATAATAAATAAATCTTAAAAAAAAAAAACCAGCCTGGTCTACAATGTGAATTCCAAGACAGTCAGGGCTACACAAAGAAACACTGTCTCAAAAGCACAAACAAAACAAAAACAGTTCTCTGTGAGAACTGTTTCTCTCCAAACAGCTGATGGCTGACTTAATAAGGATTCTCAAATTCAGACTCAAGTTTTGACAAGTGGTCCTTGGGGTCTTTGCCCCCATGAAAGCTCAGCTGGTAAAGTGACTGCCTACCAAGGAAGAGGCTTGGGTTATATTCTAGAATCAAAAACAAACAAATAAATAAATAAATTTAAGTTATTTAGTCTTCAATGAAGTGCTTCCCTAAGATTACTTTGAGTTAATTTAAAAACATGAATAAATTTTATGTTTTTAGTTTGTCCTAAAATATTAACTGGGGGGGGGGGCCCCGCAGGGCGCAGCTTCCCTTAATAAATCAAAAAGTTACACCACAACAAAAAAAACAAAAACAACAACAAAAAAGCAGTAGATTATTGCTCAGACTTCAAAATAGTTCTCTTGAGGCTGGAGAGATGGTTCAGCAGTTAAAGAGGACTGGCAGCTCTTCCAGAGGTCCTGAGTTCGAGCACATGGTGGCTCACAACCACCTCTAGTGGGATCTGATGCCCTCTTTTGGCATAAAGTCATACGTGCAGACAGAGACTCATAGACATTAAATAAATATTTTTTTTTTTTTTTAAAAAGAAAAAACTAGTTCTCCTGAGGGTTGGTGGTACCATACCCCTCTAGTCCAAGCACTCAGGAGGCAGAGGCAGGGGGATCTCAGAGTGGATTCCAGGACAGCAAGGGCTACAAAAAGAAACTGTCTCAAAAAACCACCACCACCACCAAACCCAATAGTCCTCCTAACAGGCATAAAAATTTAAAGGGTTAAAAAGTTCCTTGGGGGCCGGGCAGTGGTGGTGCACCCCTTTATTCCCAGCACTTGGGAGGGAGAGGCAGGCAGATCTCTGTGAGTTCAAGGCCAAACTGGTCTACAAAGAGTTCGACGACCTCCAGGAAGGTTACACAGAAACCCTGTCCTGGGGGGGAATATTCCTTGGAACCATGAGAACAGTTTCAAATTCAACAGCTCTCTGGACACAGTGCCATCAGCCCCTATCCTAGTAGTTGGAAGGTAGAAACAGAAGATCAGTAGTTCCAAGTTAGCCTCAGGTAACCCAGACCAGATTCTGAGGCAGCCTGCATTACAGGAAACCCTGTCTTAACAACTGGGACCCCAACACAAAAATAGAACCAGATTGTGAGCGGCCAGGAAAAACAAATATTTTAAAGAATTTCACTACAGAAAGCCCAGAATTTTAAAACCATTGCCACACAAGGATTAAGACCTGAGAGAGAGAGAAAAAAAAAAAGGCCTGAGAGTACAGGCTGGGCTGTTACAGAGTTTGAGACAGCAGGAAAGGACCACAGACTCAATCCAGAGTATAATTAGATCAGTTTATTTAAATTGCTAGCAGGTTGACAGTCTTAAAGCCAAATCAAAGGCATACCACCCAAAAACGGATTGAAGGAAGGGTTTTTAAAAGGCAATTACTTAATTTTTCTGTGGATTTGTAGCTCGAATGTACAGGCCCACTATGTTCTTAAAGGGGATGGGAAGTACATTCTAATAAGTTCTGACCAGCTGGCGTACTGTAGAGTATTACAGGCTTGGCTATAAAGGGAAGCTGGGTAATTCTAAGTGGAAGAGATTCACCGAGTACCTGTTCCTTAGAAATCTCCCAGGATGAGTTTAGCTCCTTTCTGTTTACAATTTAAATTCTCTGGTAGGGTAGTAGCTGAGATAATAGAGAGACTGACTGACCCCTACACCCATATAAAAAGGAGGCCTGGGACCTAGACAAAGCTAACAATCTCTTCCCAGGCTGGGGTGTGTATAATTTATCCACTTATGCAGTAACTTCAAGGTCTTGAGCTCAGGGGCATCATCAGGGGATAAAACTTGAAGTCCATTCTGCAGCAGGGCTGAGACTGAGTCTGTTACTGTAGCCCCTTGATTGTGATTGTGGATTCATTTACTACCATGGGTGGAGTGGCCTAAGAAGGGAGGACAGAGAAAGGAGACAACCAGTCCCTGGTAGAGGCAGCCAGTTCCTTCCAGGGCCTACAGGATTGGCTAGGTGGGATGGTACCCTTTTCCGTAGAGTGAATTCTATACCAGGACTGTTTCTTAGTTTTCTTAAATTTAAGCACAAATCCCCAGGTCCGGCCTGGAAGCCAGTATTTTGAGCTCAATTCATTCCAGGTCATGATCTTTAAAGTGAAGGGGTTGCAGGTCCCGGGTCTGCAAATCCTGAGAAGGATATACCTGTTGACTGGAGATAAACTGGTCTTCATGTCCGCCCTGGTCAGACTCAGTCTCACAGCCTGGGGTAGAGCAATGATAATCTCTTTTCCACGAATGACAATAAATAAATAAATGAATGAATGAATAAATAAAATGACATAAATTTATGGCAATAAAACATGGGCTTGGGCATGCATACAATGGTGAAGACCAGAAGGATGTTTCTGGCATTTTGGTCCCCCACCCTGGGTGAACTGCACTGTAACTCTCCCATTCGCCCATAAGTTCACTGTTATCCAAGACATCGCACAGGTCGGATCTAAACATAGGTTGGGAGGTGGCATTCCGGAAAACGCCTCTTACTTTCCTATCTGCATTTGGAGACAGTTCCCAATCCCAGACTTCAACACTTTTATTTGGCCACATATGGGAGTGACCTACCAAGATCCCCAACGTTAGTGTCAGTCTGAGTTCAAGGTGAGATGAGCCGCACCCTGAGAGGACACCTGGAGTTTGTATTACCTTCCATTTGTCAACTTTCTCGTGGCTGGTTGTGTCCACCTTTAGATGGGAGTGTGGCTATAAGCTGCAGTCCCCACTACCTTGACGGCCCCCGGCAATGTCAGGATCCCAGGATACCGTCCCTTCTAGGAAGGTCCCGGAGTCTTGCCAGGTAAGTGGCAGACCCACACCAAGTCCCCAGGTCGGAAACCTGTGTGCTGGTTCAGTCAAGGGTGGTGCAGGCCGTGGGTGTGATAGATGACTCTGAGTGTCTCTAGTTGTCTGCTATGGTGCCTGTAAGGACTTGAGGAAGGGATGATTAGACAGTTCAATAATCTGTGGCCTTCCCTTGACAGGAATAAGGAGGTGGTTGGCCAAACATTTCAAATGGTATCCGCTTGTCATGGTAGGGGCTGGATCTGATCCTAAAACAAACAGTCGGGAGAAATTGTGTCCACCCCTTTGCCAGTTTCTCCCCACAATTTAATTACTGTTTCTTTAATAGTTCTGTTATTTCTTTCTACCTGTCCTAAACTCTGTGACCTATAGACACAGTATAATTTCCATGTATTCCCATAGTTTTAGCTGCTCCTTGAGAAACTTTGGCCATGAAGGCCTTTATCGGACCTCAAAAAGTAGGGAAGGCTGAATCAGGGAATGATCTCCATTAGTAACCACATTAGCTGTTACTGAGCTGGTGGGAAAGTCTTACCTATCCTGAAAAAGGAGCTATAAAAACTAGCAAATAGCCTCGTTGCGTTACCTACCTGTTGGACCGGTGTCTGCTTCTGTCACCCTCAACTTCTAACCTGTAGCTACCATGTATGAGTGCATCTCCAGCCAAGCTGGTCAGGGCGGTGTCCAGATCAGCAATGCCTGTCGGGAACTCTACTGCCTGGACCTAGGCATCCAGCCTAACAACCAGAGGCCAAGTGACAAGACCACTGGGAGGAGATGACTCCTTCAACTCCTTCAGTGAGACAGGCGCTGGCAAGCATGTACCCCAGCAGGCAGTGTTCATAGCCCTGGAACCCACAGTTATTGATGAAGTTCATAGTGGTACCTACTGCCAGCTCTCCCCACCCTGAGCAGCTCATCACAGGCAAGAAAGATGCTTGCGGCCATTACACCAGTGGCAAGGAGAGCATTGACCTTGTCGTCTTGGACCGAATTCGCTTACTGGCTGACCAGTGCACTGGTCTTCGGGGCTTCTTGGTTTTCCAGTTTTGGCGAGGGAACTGGCTCTGGGTTCACCTCCCTGCAGATGGAGCGGCTCTCTGTTGATTACAAGCTGGAGTTCTCTATCTCCCCAGCCCCCGAGGTTTCCACTGCTGTGGCTGAGCCTTATAATTTCATCCTCACCACCCACACCACCCTGGAGCCCTCTGATTGTGCCTTCATGGTAGACAAGGCCATTTATGGCATCTGTCCTAAAAACCTCGACATTGAGCACCCCACCTACACTTACCTTAACCACCTTATTAGCCAGTCAGCTTGTGTCTTCCATCATTGCTTCCCTCAGATTTGATGGAGCTCTGAATGTTGATCTGACAGAATTTCAGACAACCTGGTGCCATACCCTGGCATCCACTTCCCTCTGTCCACATATACCCCTACCATCTCTACTGAGAAAGCCTACCATGAGCAGTTTTCTGTAGCAGAGATCACCAATGCCTGCTTTGAGCCAACCAACTAGATGGTGAAATGTGACCCTTGCCATGGTAAATACATAGCTTGCTGCCTGCTGTACCATGGTCATGTGGTTCCCAAAGATGTCAATGGTGCTCTTGTCACCAGCAAGACCAAGGGTAGCATCCAGTTTGTAGACTGGTACCTCACTGCCTTCTAGAAACATGACACATTCTTATGCTTGGGTCCCCCGGCCATTTTCTTTTCTTTCCTCTCCAACCCCATTTTTCAAGACAGGGTTTCTCTTTGTAGATCATCCTGTCCTGGAATTCAGAGATTTGTCTGCCTCTGCCTCCTGAATACCGGGAATAAAGGTGTATGTCACCACCACCTGGTTGTTTTCAAATATTTCTGTTCCTTGATTCTTTTTCCTCCTAATCCACAATGAAAGATTTTTTTATGGCTCTGTTTTTGCTCTGTACTACTTGCAAATTTATCTATTTCCAGAGCTGTCACCTTCCCTATGACGATGACTGCTAAGTTCCTTTTGTTTTCCTCAGAAACATTTTTTTAAGATTTAATTTATTTATTATGTATATAGTGTTCTGTCTGCATGCATGCCTGCACACCAGAAGAGGGCACCAGATCTCATTACAGATGGTTGTGAGCCACCATGTGGTTGCTGGGAACTGAACTCAGGACCTCTGGAAGAGCAGCCAGTGCTCTTAACTGCTGAGCCATCTCTCCAGCCCCCTCAGAAACATTTTTCTCCACATCCCAGAATTACTTAGATATATCACTGGAACTTTAAACTTGAAATAGTGAAAAATAATATTTTTAAAGTTATTTTTATTGCATTTTCTTATGGGTGTGCATTCATGTGGGCACACCCGTGCCACGGCTCATGTGCTAGAGCTCACACGTGGCAATCAGAGGACAACCCGCAGGAATCTGGTTTCTCCTTTCATGATATGGGTTCCTTGGGTCACAGAGGTTTCCAGGCTTGATGGCAATTACTTGTACCTGCTGAGTCACCACCTCACCAGTAACAAGAATCCATTCAGACAACCTCCCAATCTGTTCCCTTTAATTTTCATTTTCAAATTTTATTAACACCATCCATTTGTCCAGCAATTGAGGCACAGGAATTTGAGAATAATCTAGGTTTCCATCTACCTCCAAGGTTTTATTTTCTTTTGTTTTGAGACGGGTTTTGTGTAGCTCTAATTGGCCTTAAACACTCCAGGTAGCTGAGGCCTACCTTGAAATTCCCAATTCTATAATTCCAAGTGCTGATATTAGTGATGTGAGCCACCAAACCCACACAGCAAACTATTACCCATCACACTTAGGAGTGAAGTGAAAAGAGCGAGATATAATTCTCATATTTGTCTTAGCAGTACCCAGTACTGAGAAGGAAATACGAGAAGAGAAGCAGGTTTAGGAGACGAGAATGAGTTTGTGGTAAAACCTGGTGAATGTGAGGTACAAAGATTCAAAGTCACATAGCTGATTTTGTAAGTGGGCTTAAAGCCAAAAGGACTATAAACTAAGGACTATAAATTTCTATCAAATATCTATTGATAGAGAACAAATCACTCTAGTGGGACAGCTAAAATTAACAAAAACTTACTCAGTTTTTGTAAGGAAGCAGGGAACAGCACAGCTGGATGGTTCTGGCTTGGAGTCTCTCATGTGTCTGCCAAGAAAGCGCTACTTCCAACTTCAAGTGTTGTTTACTAGCTGGTTGCCAAAGCAGCCTCAGAACATGGCATCCGGCTTCCCTTTCACGAGGGCTGCCTTACACAGGAATGAATAAAAGGGAGTTGTAAAGAGAAAAACTATACACAAGAGAATAATCAGGGGTCTAGTTTCAAAAATGACACTAAGAGTATTGCTCTGTAGCTCAGAATGGCCTAGAATTCATTGCAATTCTCTTGCCCCAGGATAACAAGTACCATGTCAGGCTTGACATCCTATCACCTTTTCAATACTGTATTAGAAAGAACCAGTCACTAAATCAGCCCACATTGAAAGATGTGTGTGTGCTGATGTTCCATTACTTGGGAGTAGGAATATCAGATCAGTGTCAGCTCTTTCCCCTTCAATACCACAATTAGATTAACTTTATTAAAGCATAATCCACCACGTTTCCTTTGCTATTAGTATTCTTATGATTTCTCTCAAGTGTAACCATAGTTGGATAACTAGTTACTTTGTCAGTTTTTCAAGCCTCATATCCCATCCCTCCATTTTGCAATTCTCTGGCTTTAGTCACTGTTTCCAAACACCTTCATACCATTTCCTTGGCTCAAAAGTATGGTGCATGAGGCTGGAGATGGTCCAGCAGTTGAGTGTACTGGTTGCTCTTCCAGAAGACCTGGGTTTGATTCCCAGCACCCACATGGTGGTTTACAACCATCTGTAATTCTAGTTCTAGATTCAACACCCTAGAGCCTCCACCAGCACCGCACACATGTATGTGGTCCACAGATACACACACAAGCAAAACACCCATACACGTAAAATAAAATAAATCTCTTAAGAAAAACAACAACAAAGGTCTGTTTTTCAAACTTGCATTCAGGCAGCAGAACACCTTATACCACCAATGAATGCTCTTTAGAGTGTATTAGGAAGCCTGGTTATCTCGTAACAATTCACTACAATATGCTAAAAGTCCATCTTATACTAGTAGACAAGTAGAAGTAGGTGCCAATGACTTTTTTCAAAAATGTCTTCTACAAATGGACTTAAGACAAGACTAGACACTAGCAGAACATTATTCTTTCACTGAAGGAGTGCTTTTGGAAAACAACTGACAATGGAGAACATTCTACTCCCATTTCTTCAAGTCTCAAAAAATGTAGCTGTGCTGGTACAAAGTTGTGGTAGGGGGAAACTCGGTCAACTCTCGTAATCCTAGCATCTGGGACGTAGAGGAGAAGGACTGGTAAAGTTTCAGGACAACCTGAGCTAAACAGCAAGATCTTGACTAAAAAAAAATAAAGTAAGTGGAGCGTGTTGGCGAATGCCTTTAACCTCAACACTTGGGAGGCTGAGGCAAGAGAATCTCTGTGAGTTCTAAGCCAGCCTAGTCTACAGACAGAGTTCCAGGACATCCAGAACTGCATAATAGAGAGACCCTGTCTCAAAAAACAAAACAAAACAAAATAAAAACTCATGGTATTATTCAGACCTTCCGGTACAAGAACAACCTCAAAGATACTATGTTATGAAGCGAGGTAAGAACAATGGGTACGCTCTGCAACTACTCTTTTTTTTTTTTTTTTTTTTTTTTCCCGAGACAGGGTTTCTCTGTGCAGCTTTGGAGCCTGTCCTGGAACTCACTGTGTGGACCATGCTGGTCTCGAACTCACGGAGATCTGCCTGGCTCTGCCTCCCGAGTGCTGGGATTGAAGGCGTGCGCCACCACCGCCCGGCTTAACTACTCCTAATTTAAAAAGAAAACTCAATTGTATCTATTTGTAAAGAGGAAAAAAAATAAAGTATGCTTCTAACAGTCCTGGAAGGTTCTAGGAGGTGGTGTCCTCTGCGAGAGGGAGAGAAGTAGAAAGGAGACATTCTGGAGTATTCCCCTCCGCGTTATCCCACCTTTACACCAACTGGTAGTCCAGGGCTTACCTGAGCCGACGCTTCAGAGACCGACTCATCTTTTCGTTCCTCACACGCCTGGGATTCGCGGTTCCTCAGTGTTTCACCGGAACACCACCAATTTGGGGAAAACGACGCCCGAAGCCACAACGGGGTGGAGGAGCCACGGCTTCCAGCTCTTCAGGGGGCGGCACGGGGTTGAGGACAGGGCTCCCTCCCGTGTCCTCCGTGGAAGAGCGACAGGGCTTGCACAGACCTGGCGCCCTAGGAAGAGCCGGACGCAAGAAGCGGCGCAGGCTCAGGGGCGACTCCCGCCGCTGCCGGCGTCCTCACCAAAAACTACCCGGGAAGGAAGCCCGTGTGTCGAATAGCGCGTCCTTCAGGAAATGACGCAGGAGACTCCCCCCGCCTTGTTGGCCCTACCCTTTGGTTTCCGGTTCCGGGCCTCTGGCCTGCGCGTGCGCAGGTATTCCTAGCTCCTGGGGTCTGCATGAGGCAGAGTCATGGAGGCCTCAGCGTTCTCCTCTTCCCCGGACTTGGCCGACACGGCGACCGCCGTGCGAGCGACCCCGGCCGATCTGGAACATCTGGACAAAGAGCAGGCGAGTGATTTGGGGATCAGCGATCCGGAAGCAGAGTTGTTAGGGCCCGCGTGAGGCACAGGGTGCGAAGCGAATGGCCTGGAAGTCCAGAGCGGGCCCGAGACTGGGTGGGCGCCCCGGAGGCCGAAGAAGGTCTCTGAAAACGCACCGCGGCGGGCTTGCGTCCCTCAGGCCTGTGGCCTGTTTGCTCCCTGTTGAAAGGGGGCTCCTCTGCGTTCAATTCTGCAGGATTACAGGACATTTGTACGTGCACGTGTGCAAAGTAGCGTGCTCAGGGCCGGGCACATGATGCTCAATAACTCCTCCGAGCACTGTGCGCTTTTCCTGATTGTTCCTTCTCTCGGGGAGGGCAGAAGGAAGCATCGGTTACAGCCTGTTCTCTTTAAGTAGAAAGGACACCTTATGAACAGATCCCAGAAGCAGGGACTTGGGTGTTTTTGATGGATTCTTAAATTGCGCTGAGTACAAATTCTAAGAGCCCAATATGCTGATTGATATTTGCCCAGTAAAAGGAGGAGCAAAGGAAACAGATATGTTTGTGTGTGTGTGTGTGTGTGTGTGTATACACATGGGAGCAACGGTTGGCCTAAATTGAGAAAATTGACTTATTTCTGTCTGCAGATTAGAAAAGCAGTGGAAGTTCTGTTTGCACACTCCAAGTCAAGAAAAAAGAATAATGAGTTACTTTTGAATGAGAATGAGAATTTGTTTCTAATGGTGATATTATGGAAAATTCCAGAGAAAGAAGTGCGGGTCCGAGTGTAAGTTCTAATTTATCTGTTTAGATTTTTTGACTTTTCTTGCTTTTGGGAGGGTGGGGGTCTCCTTACAAAGGCTTGCCTGGCCCTCAAAGGAATAAATTTGCCTCTGCCTCTTGAATGCTGGGGTTAAAGGTGTCCATCACCAGGCCAGCCTTGTGTGTGAATGTGTACCACTTATGTCCAGTGCTTGCAGAGGCCAAAAGAAGGTGTCAGATAACCTGGAACTGGAGAGACAAGTTTTGAGCAGCCCAGTGTGAGTACAGAAAACTGAAATCAGATCATCTGGGAAAGCAGCAAATGCACTTAACTGCTGAGTGCCCTCGAACCTGCTTGGGAGCCCTGTCTCCTTTACCTCCCTATATTCTTTTATAAGATATTTTTAGAACCAGATGTGGCAGAGACAGGCAGATCTCTGAGTTCAAAGCCAATCTGGTCTACAGAGCAGTTCAGTTCCAAGACAGCCAGGGCTACACAGAAACCGTGTCTTGAAATTAAATAAATAAAAATATTTTTTTAAGTTGCATTTAATTGTGGCGGGGGGTTGGCTTAGTTAGGTGCACACATGTGGAAGTCAGAGAATAAATATAATTTCCTCTCCTACCATGTTGGTCCTGGAATTGAGCTCTGGTTGTCAGGCTTGGCATTAAGCATGTGTCTTTACCCACTGATTCATCCAACCTGCCCATATGTATTTATATTCTTCTTAGCTATGTTGGGTCAGATTCCGCTGATGTAGAGTTGGCAGATTTAGAAGGAAAAAGAATACAAATAAACATGTTAATGTAAGTTGGTCCTGTACAAGATTTGAGAGCCTTTTACTGAGAAAAAATAATTTGTGGCCACTCTGAAACTTGTTACTTGACGAAGTGTCAATATAGATTGTGTGATAACCTGCTTGCTGTGCTTATCAAAGCAGTATGTAGGAGTATAGCTTGTTTTTCTCCAAAAATGAGGGCTCCTGGAGGTTTAGAAAGGAAAGACATTTTTGATTCCCAAATATTTATGTGTGTACAGGAGCCTGTGGGAATCAGAAGAAGATCAGATCCCCTGGAACTGAAGTTACAGATGGTTGTGAAGGGCTGTGTGGGTGCTGGGAACCGAACTTGGGTCCCCTGGGCCATTCCTCCAGCCCCCACATTGCTTTAACACATATGTCCGTAAACATGTTTTCAGGTATATGAGCACATGAGCATGGAGGCAAGAGGACTTCCTTGGGAGCATCATCCGCCCCCTTTTTAGGCAGGTCTCATTTGCTTGGAGCTCACCAACCAGGTGGACTATTGACCATTGAGCCCCGTGGATCCTCCTGTAATCATTCACCTTCCCTGAGATAACTAGTGCTTATCACCAGGCTTCTCCTTGATGTGGTTCAGGGGATGAACATGGATCCTTGTTTGTACAGTAAATACTTTAAGCTATCTCCCTGGGGCATGGAACCAAGGTCTTTCCTGTGCTAGGTAACTGCTCTACCAGTGAGCTACATTCCCAGCCCTCTATTTGCATCCTTTATTCCCATATCTTTGCTCAATTTTTCACATTGGCGATTTCTGTCACTTACGGGAGGTCCTTTTTTCTCTGTTCATCCCTTACCTGTCTTAAATTGATTTTGGGGGGGGCCTAGCCTGGTATTTTTGGCATTCCTTCCTCTGTCTCTTAAAGCTTGAATTATGGGCATACCATCACCACACTTAACTTGCTTTTATTCAGAGCAATATTTGCTAAGTAGGAAAAAAATCAAAGTGTGGCTAAATGGGGCTGACAGAGTGGTTCAGGTAAAGATGCATGACACCAGGCTTAGTGACTGGAGTTCAGATCTCTTGGTGCACGTGGTAGAAGGGGAGAACCAGTTCCAGAACGTTGTCCTCTGAACCCACATACGTGCCGAGGCACACACCCCCCCCCAAACATTTTAAATGAAAATGTGTATGTTTTGGATAATACACATTCTCTGGAATAATGCTTTGTTCCTTGTCTTTTGTCGTGTTTTACAGGGCTTTGCCTCATAGTATTCTATCAGATTCATCAGAAGTCTGTTTGTTTACTAAAGATGACTGTGAATCACCTGAACAGACAGAATGTTTCTATAAAAAGCTTTTGAAAAAGCATGGAGTTAATAGCATCTCTCAGGTAGGAATCCTGTTACTACTTTGAAGTCCTTCCAGAGATCTAATTGAAAGGAAATATGATACACTGCTATATTTTATGGGTTTTTTTTTTTTTTAGGTCTGTTTTTGATTTTAGTTTATTTCTTTATGGGTATGTGTGTGTTTGTAAGCTTACATATATGTACTATGTGGATGCAGGTATACTTGGAGGCCAGAAGAGGGTGTCAAATCCCCTGGAGCTAGAGTTACAAGTGGTTGTGAGCTGCCTGATGGATGCTGGGAAATAAAACCCAGGTCCTTCAAAAAGCAGCAAGTGCTCTTAACTGCTGAGCCATCTCTCCAGCCCGTTTTCTCTTTTTAATCTAATTGTCATGGTTTTTGGTTGGCTGTATTACATTTTTTTGTTTTGTTTTGTTTTTTGTTTTTCGAGACAGGGTTTCTCTGTGTAGCTTTGCGCCTTTCCTGGAACTCACTTGGTAGCCCAGGCTGGCCTCGAACTCACAGAGATCCACCTGCCTCTGCCTCCCGAGTGCTGGGATTAAAGGCGTGAGCCACCACCGCCCGGTGGCTATATTACATTTTGTTTATGATGAAGGGGCTATTCTGATTTGTGGCTGAAAAGCTAAATGCATGTCAGATTTTATATCTTTTTGGTTTTTCAAGACAGGGCTGTGTAGTTTTGGTGCCTGTCCTAGATCTTGTTCTGTAGACCAGGCTGGCTTTGAACTCACAGAGATCCGCCTGGCTCTGCTTCCCAAGTGCTGGGATTAAAGGCGTGTGCCAACGCCGCCCGGCCAGATTTTATTTCTTAATTTTAATTGTGTTGAGTGCAGTAGCTAAGGAGGGCAGGGAAAGGCGGGGGAGGGGGGCATGGAATTCCTGCAACTAAAGTTGCAGAAGGTTATTTCCATAGGTGCTGGACATAGGATTTGTGTCCTCTATAAGAGCAGTCAGAGCTCTGAACCGCTGAGCCGGCTGTAGTCCCATTGAACATTATTTAGAAAGATAATTGTTTGTGTCAATCCCTCCATACTTGTAGAGCGTCATGCGTCTGCCTCTGGCTCTGTTTTGTGATTATGTGTTTTATTACTCTTTGATTCTCTTTTATTTCTCCTGGTAGTAGGAATTGAATACAGATTCTTACATATGCTAGGCTAATGCTCTATCCCAAACTTGCAGTGTAGATCAAACTGGCCTCCAACTCAAAAATCCTCGTTCATTAGAGGGATTAAATAATTCCAGGCTAGTATTAAAGGTATGCACCAGGTGCTGACTCCCCACCCCCATCCCAAATACATTTGCTTTTTAAAAATGTGTCTGGTTGTTTTGTCTGCATGTGTCTGTGCACCTGATAAGTGCATATACCCACGAGGGATTCCCTGGAATTGGAGGGAGGTCCACATGGCTGTCAGCCACTGTGTGGGTACTGAGAATCAAACCGAGGTCGTTGTCAGAGTAGCCAATGCTCTTTGACCAATAAGCCATCTCTCCAGGCCCCTGTTTCACTTTGTTTTGAGATAGCATCTTGCTCAATTGCCAAGTCAGCCTTCTCCAACCTGAGACTCCTAAGAAACAGGTTATGTCATGTCTTTCTCGGTCTGGCCTACATACTGGGGTTTTGTTCTGTGTTGTTGGAGATTTTAGATCATTTTGGGGGGCCCACCATCCAGCTCCTAAATAAATCACACAGAAGCTTATTCTTAATTATGAATACCTGGCCTTAGGTTGGCCTAGTTTCTAGTCAGCTTTCCTTGTCTTAAATTATCCCGTCTACCCTTTTCCTCTGGGCTTTTCCCATTCTCTAACTTCTGTAATGTTACTCTTACTGTGTAGCTTGCTATGTAGCTGGGTGACTGGTTCCTCCATCTTAGATCTTCTCCCAGTTTTCTATATATGCTCTTCTATATATACTCATATATATATATATATCTTCTGTATATACTCTCTCCCTGCCAGCCCCACCTGTCTTTTCTCCTGCCTTGCTATTGGCCAGTTCTTAGACCAACAGGTGTTTTACACAGGCACAGTAACACAGCTTCACAGAGTTAAACAAATGCAACATAAACAAAAGTAACACACCATGTCGGGCAGTGGTGGCACATGCCTTTGATCCCACCACTTGGAAGGCAGAGGCAGGAGGATCTCTGAGTTCGAAGCCAGCCTGGTGTACAAAGCAAGTGCCAGGACAGCCAGGACTGTTTCACAGAGAAATCCTGTCTCAAAAAAAAAAAAAAAAAAAAAAAAGGTAGCACACCTTAAAATACTGTACTCCAGTCCCGGGTCCCCAGCATTTGGCAGTGTCTGGCACATTTGAGGTGCTCAGGGATTCACTAAACTCAGAGGGGTGTGGCTCTAGAACTTACCTGAATGGGAAGTGTTAAATATTTCTTCTCTTGTTTCAAGTTCTTAATGTTTTATGATTTTACTCGTTTCTCTTTTCTAGATTATCCCTTTTAAAACTTTAAAAACAGAATATAAAGCCTATGAAGCCAAGCTCCGCCTCCTAGGTAGCTTTGACGTCTTCATTACTGATGAAAGAATTAGACGGCATTTGCCCACACACATAGGAAGACATTTCTATCAGAGGAAGAAGTAAGTTTATTTGTAGTGACTGGACTTGAGTGGTATGGGGTTTTGTGTGTGGTGTTCTGATATCTGTGTTTTATAGAGTTCCAGTACCTGTAAACCTTCTGGCCAAGAATCTGTCCAAAGAGATTGACCGCTGTATCACAGGGACCGTCTTAAACATCTCCAGACATGGTTCTTGCAGGTAACAAGAAGAACATCTGTGTGTACCTTTTGAAACTTTACATGTCATGGTAACTGAATCCATTTATTTCTTTAAAGGGTGGTGTTAATGAAACCAGGTCCTTCTATTAAAACCTTAAGAAATGCCAGGTGGTGATGGTGCATCGCTTTGGGTGGATCTCTGAGTTCCAGGACAGAGAGACACACACACACACACACACACACACACACTCACACACACACACACGCCTCCTAAGAAAAATTCTTTCAGAAGTAACTTTAATAAGTTCGTTGTCGTCATTGTCTGATTTTCCTGGGTAGATAGATGTGAACAAAGAAATGATTCTACAAGTCTGTCTTGATAAGCAGCTTAGAGCTGCGCTGGTGACATCACGTGCCGAAACTTGTCTGGCAGAAGCAGCTGTATCACTGAAGGCTCTGCACCACTGGGGTCCAGCTATAGGCAACTCCATAGAAAGTGTCTGCTGCTTACACAGCCTTAGGGAAGAGCCTCTTCTGTCACATACCTATGCAGACTTGGTGGAGGCATGTTTCAGCTAGGAGGAAGTAGCTACATCCCTTTGTTTCATTCTCACCCAGGGTCCTGAACTAGGTACAGCCTTACATCTAGGCTAAGGAAAAGACCTTTGGAGTCAACAAGACAGTTCATGTTTAAGGCACCGGCCGCTAAGCATGGGAACTTGTTTTTAACCCCCAGGACTCACATGGTAGGAGGAGAGAACTAAGACCTGCATGTTGTCTTCTGACATCCACACACTGTGACATTCCAACAACACGCAACACACACACATAAGATAAATACAAACTCAAACACAGTTCCCAGCACCCATGTTAGATGTGGCTTACAACCACCTGTAATTTTATCTCTAGGGGACTCAATGTCTCAGGACTAAAAGTTTACATGCATTCACACACACACACACACACACACACACACACACACACACACACACACACGTAATTTAAAATAAGCCAGGCATAGTGGCACATTCCTTTAATCCAAGCACTGGGAAGGCAGAGGCGGGTATATCTCTTGAGTCAGAGGCAAACTTGGTCTACATGAGAATTCCAGGTCAGCTAAGGCTATATACTGAAACCCTGTCTCAATAAAATGTAATAAAATTCTCTTGTCATAGGGTCTCAGTATATAATTTTTCTAGCCTGGAACTCATAGAGATCCTCTGGCCTCTACACTGAACGTTGGGATTAAAAGCCTGCATTCCCCCTCCCCCCAAAAAAGGTATTTGTGCTACTATGCCCAGATTTTTTTTAAAAAAAAAAAAAATTTAAAGTAAGGATAGTGATTGCTTTCCAGCCTTACATCTTCATCAATGACAGTGTTGATGTGTGCCTCCTGCCTACAAGAAGGAAGCCCCTTGATTGGTTCAGTAAAGTAACTAAGAAGAGTTCTCGTTGGGTCTGGCCTCCTACTCCTTCCTTGGTTATAGGCTAATGTCAGAGTCACAGAGAAGGCTGGCGATAGCAAGTATAATGGCTCACAGGGTCCTACCTCGGATGCTGAGCCGAGAGGGCCTCTGGTGTGAGGGCGGCCTGTGTTGCATAGAGAGTTTGACTTTCTTGAATTATTTACGTTCTCTCTGCTTGGCACAGTGGCTTCCTGTCCTCTTTTTCCCCCTGCACCAACAGCTCTGTGACTAGAGAAAAAGGAGCTAGAAAGAGCTGCTGCTGACACTCCACAAGATGCCACCACAGTGAACCTCTGGTGAGGGAGTGGGCTGGCAGGCAGGCAGGCCCGGTGCTACAGGAACCTCCTGAGCTTCCCAGTCATTGTCTGTTCCTGTCCCTTAGCTGTGGGGATGGGCTCGGTCTTGAGAAATAAGTATGTTATTCGTGAGAGGCGGGACTCTTTACTGGAGAAGGACCCGTGTAGATTGGCATGAGCACTAGGAAGTAGCAGTGACCCTTTTGGATGATTCTGCTCAGAACAGCTTTGATGACCAGCATTGCGGGTGTCAGGGCAGTTTCTGGGGTCATTTCTCTTAATGCACTGAGTTCACCGAGCTAGAACTCCCACCCTCGGGTTCCATGGCTGGAGCTGAGGTTGTCACGCCTGTGTGGCAAGTTCCTTTACGTCCCGAGCAACCTCGTTGTTCACCTGTGTGATTCTTTCAGCACGGTGGAGTTTTACTTCACGGAATGGAGTTTTAAAATCAAAAAGTCAACAATTGTTATTCATTAACTTCTAGTACTGTACGTGTTGGTCACACTGGAATGGAGACTCAGCACGTCATTGAAAACATCCTGGCTGTCTCAGAAATGCTTTCAGAAAAATTACCAGAGGTACAGTATGGCAAGCATAAGTCTTTAACATTTAAAAGAAACAGCAGTGTATGTGTAGATGACATTATTTCTTTGTTTCAGAAATGGCAGAGTGTGAAACTCTTGTTCCTGAAAACTGAGAAGTCAGTTTCCCTTCCCATCTTTTCCTCGTTTGTCTCGTGTCAGGGGGAGAAGATCCTATCCTTCCGTAGTGTGAGGAGAAAGGTTAGTATAAGTTAAAATATTGGGTGGGCATAACAATCAAAGTATAATATAAACCAGGTGGTGGTGGGGCATGCCTTTGGGAGGAAAAGGGAGGCGAATCTATGAGTTTGAGGCTAGCCTGGTCTGCATAGTTAGTTCCAGGACAGCCAGGGCTGCACAGAGAAACCCTGTCTCAAAAAACATAACAATAATAATAACAATGAAATGTAGCCAAGAGAGCACATAGCAAGTTCAGAGTCTTGTTCTGCCATAGTAAGTTCAGTTGTGCTATGTTACAAGACTCAGTTTTATTTTATTTTTTATTTATTTTTTTTAAGACTCAGTTTTAAATCAATTTAAGACTATAGCTCAGTGGTAAGACATGGTAAGGCATGTGCTTGGCAGGTGGGTTCTCTGGGGGCAAGTTCAGGTTTATTTATGTGCATTGATCTTTTGCCTGCGTGTACATCTTTGAGAGTGTCAGATCACCTGGAATTAGAGTTACAGTTAAGAGCTGTCCTGTAGGTGCTAGGAATTGAACCTAGGTCCTCTGGAAGAGCACTAAGCCATCTCTTTTGTTAGTTTGGTTTGGTTTTTGGAGACAGGGTTTCTCTGTGTAGCTATCCTGGAACTTGCTCTCTAGACTTGGCTGTCCTTGAACTCAAAGAGATCCACTTGCTTCTGCCCCTGCCCGAGTGTTGGGATTAAAGGCTTGTGCCACCACCACCCAGCTGACAACACATTGTGAATGTGTTTTAAATGTCTTCCCTCGTTGCTCTCCTATCTTAATCTTTGAGACAAGATCTTACGGTGAAGGTCACTGATTGGCGAGACGAGCTGGCCAAGAGCTCTTAAGTATCTTCCTGTCTATTCATTCACCCACCCACAATTAAGATTACAGGTACCAGTCATAGCACCCATCTTTCTATATGGGTGCCAGGATTTGAGTTTGGATCCTTGTGCTTGCATGAAACCCTTTGCCATCTCCCCAGCCCCCAACTTAGTTTTGATTTATGGGTTTAGTACTGCAGATGCTGTTTCCAAAACAGAATGATGGAAAGTTGATGTGGAGATTAATATTGTTATAGAATACTATAATTTGTGAATTCTTCTCACTGTGTTAATTGCTTCTACTGAGTTTTTAATTTTGGTGTTGTTTCATGTCTTTGTTTATAGAAGTTACGTCTTGTCTTGGTGTTCTGCTACTGTGAAGACACACCACAACCATGGCAACTTTTTTTTTTAAGACTTATTTATTTATTTATTCATTCATTCATTCATTTATATGGGTACTTTGTCAGCATGTACATCTGCACACCAGAAGAGGGCATCAGGCAGTTGTGAGATGGCATGTGGGTGCTGGGAATTGAACTCAGGACCTTTAGAACAGCAGTGAGTGCTCATAACCACTGAGCCTTCTCCCCAGCCCTCCTCCCATGGCAACTCTTAGAGCATTAATTGGGGGCTTTACAGTTCAGAGGTTTAGATGTCTATTATCTGCATTTCGGGGAGCATGGCAGCATGCAGGCAGACATGGTGCTAGAGGGGTTGAGAGGTCTGCATCCAGATCCACCTGCAGCAGGAAGAGAGACGCTGGGCTTGGTGTAGGCTTTTTGTTTTTTTGTTGTTGTTGTTGTTTAGGGGGTTTGTTTGTTTGTTTTGTTTTTTTGAGACAGTTTTTCTGTGTAGCTTTGGAGCCTGCCCTGGAACTCCCTCTATAGACCAGGCTGGCCTCAAACTCACATCCGCCTAACATTCTACCTAACAAGTGCTGGGATTAAAGGCATGCACCACTGCTGCCCTGCTGGCTTGGGCTTTTGAAACTTCAAAGCCCACTCCCAGTGATACACTTCCTCCAGAAAGGCCCTATGTTCTAAACCTTTTGAATAGGGCCACGCCCTAAGGACTAAGTATTTAAAATAGAAGAGCCTCTTATTTCAAACCACCATACATACTTCATTCTTTTCTAAGTTGTCTGTTGTGAGACATTTGATCACACTGTGAACCCCGAATTTGCATTTATGTTAGTTAAAATCAAACTTGGGTCAAGAGGCCAAGTTAGCAACTAGTTGATGAAAGTAATCATAGAGAATCCGAGGGTGTCTGTAAGACGGTAGAGAGACACAGAAGTAGTAGCGGGGGACTTAGTGGAGTATGGGTTCCTTCGGTAGAGCAGAAGGACACAAAGCTCTTTCAGAGATGCCACCTGCAAAGAGAGATCAGCTAGTTGCTATTCAACCTCAGATTTCACCTCAGTCTTTAACTCTCTTACTGGTAAATAGAACAAGAGAGGTTTAATTAAAAGCTGTATTTGGCGGCAGCGACATAGCCTAAAGAATTCTTGCCAGATTGAGGGCTAAACAGCTGGGCAGCTGCCAGAGAAGCAGGCTGGTAACTAGAGCCGCATTTGCTGGGTAAAACAGCAGCAGGTTTGTGTTTTTGGTTTTGGTTTTTTTGTTTGTTTGTTTGTTTTTTAGTTTTTCGAGACAGGGTTTCTCTCTGTAGCTTTGGAGCCTGTCCTGGAACTCACTCTGTGGACCAGGCTGGCCTCAAACTCACAGAGATCCACCTGGCTCTGCCTCCCAAGTGCTGGGATTAAAGGTTTGTGTCACTACCACCCAGCTAAAATTTCTGTTGGCCCTTTGTTTGTCTGTTTATTGCTTATTTTATACAGGGTCTCACTATGTAGACCAGAACTCACAGAGATCCATCTGCCTATGGTGGTGCTGGGATTAAAGGTGTGACCACCATGCCTGGGTCCTCATCTAGCTTTCTAACTTTTTTAAAACTTGAAAGTGCGAGGCCGGGCGGTGGTGGTGCACGCCTTTAATCCCAGCACTCGGGAGGCAGAGGCAGGCGGATCTTTGTGAGTTCAAGGCCAGCCTGGTCTACAGAGCGAGATCCAGGAAAGGCGCAAAGCTCCACAGAGAAACCCTGTCTCGAAAAAACCAAAAAAAAAAAAAAACTTTGAAAGCGCAGTCTAACAATATAAAGAGCAAGCCTTTTGATACTACAGCTGGTTGTCTCCGTAGTCAGCTGGCAGTGAGATAGTAACAAGTTACCTCACACTTGCTTGGGCATCTGCTAAGTGCTTTAGCACTCCCAACCTGGTGACAGAGCTGTGGGAGCTTTGATAGCAGCAGCTGGGTGAATCAGCTCTACAGATAGTCTTTCTTCCTCCTTCCTACATGCTCTTCATTATCTTGGTTGCTATTAGAACCTACTACCTAAATTTAGAGTGGGGCTTCCCATAGCCATTGAAGGATGATTCCAACTGGCAATTAGAACATTCCAGTTCTTTATCACTGCAGTTGACAGTCTGTAAAGAAACAGGCTGGGCCTTTAATCCCAGCCTTTACGAGGTGGAGCCAGGTGGATCTCTGAGTTCGAGGCCAGCCTGGTCTATATAGTGAGTTCCAGGACAGCCAGGAACTCTGTCTGGAAAAAAAACCCAAAAGTAAAGGTCCAAGAGTAGCTGGCACTTTACCTGTGTGGCAGAAGCCTTGAAAGTACGGAAAGATGGATCTGATGGGGCTCGGCCAGTCAGCCTAGTGTGGCCAGATCGTCAAGTCCCAGATCCCAGATCCCAACAAGAAAGTGGGTGGCAAGCTGGGTGGTGGTGGTGGCACATGCTCTGAGTTCAAGTACAGCCAGGGCTACACAGAAACCCTGTATCAAAAAACCAAAAAAAGAAGAGAGTGGTTGGCTCCCGAAGAGCCTCGGTTGACCTGTGGTGTGTACATCCACACTTAGTTAAAAGATAGATGGATCAGTAACAATTCAGACCAAGCCAGGGCTAGTGGGCATGGGTTCTGCTTCCTTAGTGTCCCTTCACCCCTCAGTGGCATGCATGCATTTTGATGATGGGTATTGAACTGTCCCCAATTCTTTGTTTTTGTTTGAGATCGAGTCTAAGTCTTAATTTTAGTATGTAGGTAGACCAAATTGGCCTTTGAATTTGTCGTCATCCTGCCTCAGCCTCCCAGGTAGGTAGGATTACAAGCATGTACTAACATTCTGATGTTACTGTCTCAGGTTTCAACTGCCATGTGTATGTGCATGTACAGCTAAAAGTCGAGGTAGACAGCCAGTTGTGGTAGAGCATGTCAGTAATTTTATTATGTGGCAGGTATGTAGGAGAGGTTTAAGTTAAAGACCAACCAGCTTGGGCTCCACATTGAAACACCTGTTACCCCCCAAACAAGTAGAACTGGGGTTTAAGTGCTTGGAAATGGGGCATTCTGTTTGCATGGGAAAAGGATGCAGCTTCTTAGTCTGTCATCTGTTTTCTGTGTATGTTTTTCCTGCTCAACTGTTACCTGGTATTGGTAGGAACTAAAGAAAAAAATGAAGCATGAAAAAGAAAAGCTGAAGAAGAAAAACAAAATGTCAAAGAAAAAGTCCAAGGAGGCTGCATCTCTTCTAACTCAAGATGACTTAGCACGTGAAACCAGCAGTGCTCCCGTGAAGGCCCCAAGATCCCAGAAGAAAAAGACCAGCAAAGGAAAAGCACAACCCGAAGGGACAGACGAGTGTGATGAAACAATCCCACAGCTGGTACCAATAGGAGCAACGCCAGACAAAGACAATGTGAAGGTATTTTGTGGGTATTAATAGCTAGTATGCATCAGGCAAAAAGTGCTAAGTGATGGAACTTTTAGAGTTAATCAGGAAGGCAGGTGCTGATTTACTTTATCCTCGAGTATCTTGAGTAATGTAAAAGGCCTGTGTTAACTCTATGACAGGGTATCTTCTAGAAGTATATCTCACATATGAGGGTATTCATTGTACCAAGTACATAAAATGGTCAATCCATGTGGCCCCTCAGTGCACTCAGAACACATAACTTTAACTTAAGCTTTTAACTTTAAGCTTTAACTTAAACCTCTCCTACATACCTGCCACATAATAAAATTACTGACATACTCTACCACAACTGGCTGTCTACCTCGACTTATAGCTGTACATGCACATACACATGGCAGTTGAAACCTGAGACAGTAACATCAGAATGTTAGTACATGCTTGTAATCCTACCTACCTGGGAGGCTGAGGCAGGATGACAGCAAATTCAAAGGCCAATTTGGTCTACCTACATACTAAAATTAAGACTTAGACTCGATCTCAAACAAAAACAAAGAATTGGGGACAGTTCAATACCCATCATCAAATAGTGTCTGCTGCTGGCACAGTACAGCATACTGGTTTAAGGTTTTTGTTTTTGAGACAGAGTCTTGCTATGTTAGCCCAGGCTTACCTCCAAAGTATTAGGATTACAAATTTGTATCACCATACCAGGCAACTTAAAAAAATAAACAGCCAGGAGGTGGTGGGGCACACCTTTGATCCCAGCACTCAGGAGGCAGAGGCAGGCAGATCTGAGTTGGAGGCCAGCCTGGTCTACAAAGTAAGTTCCAGAACAGGCTCCAAAGCTACACAGAGAAACCCTGTCTCAAAAAAACAAACAAACAAAAAGTAGGGGTATATTCTAAAATAAAAACTGGCCAGGCGTTGCTGGTGTGCCTTTAATCCCAGCACTCAGGAGGCAGAGTTCGAGACCAGCTAGAACTGCACAGAGAAATTTTATCTCAGAAACAAACAGTAACCTGTATGTGCCTGTAATTCAGACTGAAGCAGAAGCTGACCCCAGCCTGGATTGCATAATGACTTCCAGCCAGGGGAGACCCTGTCTCCAAAAGAAAAAGACAGAAAACAAATGTCTGACAATAGAAAGGCCATTCCTCATTTCACCATTCCGAGGTTACACTTACAGGGTTACAGTCAGAATTGTGGCTCCTTAAGTTTGATTGTGAAATCTTGTTCTTTGTTGTTCTAGATGCAAGAAAATGTCACAGGGAAAAAATCTCCAAAAAAGAGACCTGATCCGAATATACTTCAGGGCAAGAAAAGGAAGGCCCTACCATCTACGGAGACCCCAGAAGCTTTAGGGCCTGGGGCCTCTGGGAAGAAGACAAAAAGAGATGTGCGGGAAATCAGAAAGCCAGAGGCCAAGTTCTTTACTCCCAGGAAATCTTCCAACACACCCAAAGACAAAAAACCCCAAGTGGCCCACTCAAACTAAAATCAGGTTCCTTGGCCTGAAGGAACCATCAGGGTTACCCTAAGAGCTTTTCAAGAATACTTAGACAAGGTGTGGTGGCACTCGCTGTGGGACGTAGAGATAGGCAGATCTGTGTGGGTTGAGGCCAGCCAGAACTACGTAGTGAGACCTTGTCTCAACAGACAAACAAACTTGGCCAAGATTGGGTATGCACAGCTACATCCCTAATACTCAAGCCAAGGCCAGAGAGGCATGAGCTTGAAGGAAGCCTGGAGTTCAGCAAGAATCTGTCTTGAAAAACCAAACTTCAGTCCTGGGGTGGTGGTATAACACTCTGCTAACATATGCACGGTCCTGTCTTCAGTACCCAGAACTGTCAAAAATTATCATACACCTTCACATAACAAAAGGTCCTCTGGCCCCGACCCCACTGCAGCCTTTTTTTTCAACAATGAGTCCTAGACTTAATATTTTTGTAAAGTTTCCAGAGATGATTCTGAATTAATGTTTCTATTTGTAAAAACTAGGGGTTTGAGGCAAAGAAAAAAATCTATTTTTTATTGTTCAGTGTATTTGCTGATAAGAGTGCTTCTGTATGTTTGTGGTTTTTTAATTAAAATATAATATCTGCTTGTGGGTAAATGGCATTGTACTGTGGTGTTTCACATCTCACCTAACTAACTTGAAGACATATAGCAGCATCTTTCCATCTGCGTGGGAGAATTTAGTCACTTAGACTGTTAAACTAGCTTATGCAAACATTCTAAGTAGCCAGTAAGGGGATTGATAAATAAGAATCAACTACAACTAGAAATTTTGTTGATTTCTAGGGCTGGAGAGATGATGGCTGAGGTCAGGAACACTGGCTACTCTTCAGAGGACCCAGGTTCAATTCCTAACATGATGGCTCACAATTGTAACTCTAGTTTCCAGGGATCTGAGGCCTTCTGGCCCCAGGCACCAGCACAGAAATGGTGCACAAATGTATATATATGCAGGCAAAACACCCAAACATGTGAAGAAAAAATTTTTGACAAGTCAACTACAAATTGGAGCTGAGAGATTTCTTGTATGGTTGTCTGGTTAGTTTTAGTAATGAGCTAGCACGTGCGTTAAAGGGTTTTATAGACTACCTCTGTGTAGTATTGCATGGTTTAATCTTGGGAGTCCAAGGCAGGTAACCAGCCTTACTTAACAGGAGAGGCTGTCAAAAGAATATAGATGCACTTGCAAGGGCACTAAATGAATTCTGTGATTGGATTATATATCTTAAGCCTTCCTGTTTTCACCCATTTGAGGCATGTGATGCCACCACCTGGCAGAATGAAATATTTTTAATTAAAAGAAAAGTTCTGTTGAGCCAGGCATGGTAACACACCTTTAATGCCAGAGGCAGGCAGATCTCTGAGTTCCAAGGCCAATATGGTCTATAGAGCGAGTTCCAGGACAGGCAGGGCTACACAGAAAGGGGAAAAAAAGCCCTTCAAGCATGTAATTGTGTGTGTGTGTGTGTGTGTGTGTGTGTGTGTGTGTGTGAGTGGTATATTAAGAGTTAAAACTCGCCGGGCGGTGGTGGCGCACGCCTTTAATCCCAGCACTCGGGAGGCAGAGCCAGGCGGATCTCTGTGAGTTCGAGGCCAGCCTGGGCTACCAAGTGAGTTCCAGGAGAGGCGCAAAGCTACACAGAGAAACCCTGTCTCGAAAAACCAAAAAAAAAAAAAAAAAGTTAAAACTCCATTTAAATATTTACTATTTGACAAAATTTCTAGTTAATAGTAACAAAAGGGCTGGAGAAGGAGCAACAGAAGGGCGCTCAGTGGTAGAATGGTTAGCATCCACAACACCTTGTTTTGAAATGGTCCTAGTTAAACACAGCCTTCTGTGATGACACAAACCTGGAAACGCAGCACCCAGCATGGTCTGGCAGAGTTGGGAGCTGACAGATGATTGCTGTGCTCAGATACACCTGGGAAATGCTGGACTAGGGTGTGTGTGAGCTGCAAGTCGCCTATGCTTAGTAATAACATCCTGGGCTGGGGATCCTGACGCCAGCATTTGATTCCAACACTCAAGATGTGGAGGAAGGAGGATCTCTGTGAGTTGCAGCACAGCCTGGTCTACAAAGCAAGTTCCAGGGCTACAGAGACCCTGTCTTAAAAAAAAAAAAAAAAATTTGACCGAGCGGTGTTGGCGCACACCTTTATTCCCAGCACCAGGGAGGCAGAGGCAGGCGGATCTCTGAGTTTGAGGCCAGCCTGGTCTACAGAGCGGGATCCAGGAAAGGCGCAAAGCTACACATAGAAACCCTGTCTCAAAAAACAAACAAAAAAAGAAAAAAAAATCTAGGTGTGGTGGTGCCTTTAGCCCTTAGTCCCAGCCCGGAGACAGGCAGGTGGATTTCTGTGAGTTTGAAGCCAGACTGCAGCCTGGTCTACAGAGGGAGTTCCAGGACAGCCAGCCGGGCTACACAGTGAAACCCTGTCTCGACAAACAAAACAAAATTACAATTGTAACATCTTTACCAAATCCTCAGCAGGTGAAGACAAGCATAAAAGCCGTCATTGTAAACCCTTCCAATTTTAGCCTTACCTTTTACACAGGACAGTCCAGCGAGGGCTCTGTGTGCACTCCTTGTCAGGACTTCCTTCCGAACAACTGAGGCATTCACATTAGTGGATGAATGAAGAAAATACTGTGTTGCATGAGCCCCCCTCCCCCTACCATGAGAGTCCATGTTGCTTCAATTCTTCAATCAAGGGCCTAATGCATAAAAATGAGGCACAGCCACGCTGACTCGCCACTGAAGGTTACTTCCTCTTGAAAATCCTCGCTGCTTTGGAAGAAACAATTTCTGGCATTTGCTGGCTTGGTTAAGAGCTACCCTTGTGCCAGGTGAGAAAGGTCACTTCTTTCGTTACACTCTCTGCACTCCGCTAGGGTTACCTGAAGGTGCCTTGAGATACCTGCTGAACTTCACAGCTTTATGCATCTATGCATATTAAGTTACAATTGGCACTTCTGCATGGGGAGAGGGTTCTTACCCATATCCCTGGGCTATTTTTCTGAAGATTCTGGACTTCTGGGGACTGAGAGATGGCTCAGCGGTCAAGAACACTTGTTCTTGTAGAGGATTCAGGTTCTATTCCCAACCCCCACATGGCTGCTCACAACACAACCTTTCATAACTCCTCCTCCGCTGCTGCCTCCTCCCCCTCCTCCCCTTCCTCCTCCTCTCTCTCCCTCCCTCCCCTCCCCACTCTCCCTCTCCCTTCCCCTCCTCCTCCTCTTTATTGGTAGTGTTTTGAGGGTTTTGTTTCTGTTTTTTGTTGGTTTTATTTGTTTGCTTTGAGAAGGTGTTTCACTGTGTACCAAGTCTGTCCTGGAATTCAAACGCCTCCTGCCTCAGTTTCCGAGTTCTGGGTTTACAGGCGCATACTGTCACTTCAGCCTAGTTCACATGAATCTTTGAAATTCACTTCTTGGATGAAGTCTAACAATAAAAACACTTCAGGGAGAAGCAGCTCCTACTTATTTCAGTGCCCTGAGTCCAGTGCTCTGTTCTTCGGAGCCTTTCCAAGTGTCTCGAAATGACCTGCTAACAATATATAAACATATAGAAACAATATCTTTTTTTTTTTTCATGAGACAAGATCTCACCATGTAACTCTGGCTGTCCTAGAACTCTATATGTAGTTCAGGCTGCCTCACAGAAATTCCTGTCTTTGCCTCAGGAGTATAGGAATGAAAGGCATGTGCCAACACACCTGACTACATGACACCTTTTTAACCACTAAGAACCACAGTGGAGCTGCGGGTGTAGCTCAGGAATAGAGGGAGGGCTTCCCTACCATGTATGAAGCCCCACCACCCACCCTTCTCACTGTAAGATTTGAGACAGGGTTTCACTGTGTAGCTCAGGCTGGTCTCGAAGTCACAGAGATCCACCTGCCTCTGCCTCCCAAGCACTGGGATCAAAGGCATGCACTACCATGGCCTGGCGAAGTCTGGCCTTCTTGAAAGGAACTCTTCTTTGAGACAGGGTCTCTCTACATTAGCCTTGGCTATCCTGGTACTCCCTATGTAGACCAGGCCATCATTGAACTCACAGAGACCTACCTGCCTCTGCCTCCCAAGCTCTGGGATTAAAGGTGTGGTCCACTATGCCCAGCCTAAAATACTGTTTTTTAAAGATTTACTTACTATTTTATGTGTATAAGTGTTTTTGCCTGTATGCATGTGAATCATATGCATGTCTGGTGCCCTTGGATAGAGGGAATTAAATCCACTGAGACTGGAGTTACAGAGGGCTATGAGCCACAATGTGGATGCTGAGAATTGAACCTGGATCTCCAGTGTGAGCAACAAGTGCTTTTAACCGCTGAGATCTCCAGCCCTTGAAAGACACTCTTGGTGCCTTGTGTAGATCACCCCTTAGAAGCACATTCTCACTGAATAAGCCTTGGACCTGAGCTCACTAGAAGCTTGAACTTGCTGGGAATTCTGAATCTTCCTGCCTCAACCTCCCAAGTACTGGGTTACAAGCATACCCCAACCACACAGCTCTAAATAAACTTGAGCTGTTTCTGACCTGTAATCTTTCCCCTTCAATCACTGCAGGAAAATAACCACAATGCACCAACCTCTTCAAATGGATGATACTAGCAGCATCCCAAGTAGGGAGGAGGAGCCTGTTCGCCGTCTGTCCCTCTATGAATGTTCCTGGTGGCACACACTAGTCCTCATCATGGGAGTGCTGACTATGATTCTGGGATTCATTCTCATTATCTACAGGTCCTCCCACCTCGTGGCTTTCTCTGTTGGAATATGCATGATAATTGCAAGCCTTGCTGCTGTTGTCCTCAGCCGAGTGTCAGTCGCGTCCAACCACACTGAGAACTTGACAGAAGGACCAGCAGGAAGGAGGGCAGAGAGTCACTTATACTCCTCCCAGACTTTGGTATTGGCCACCACCAGACTGTAACTGACTGAACTGGATATCCTAAGTCCCTTCAACTTTTAAATCTGAACACTAAATAGGAATAAAAATCGCCTTTTAATAGGTGGTTTCCTAATAAAGCACATAAGCAAAAATACCCAGAGATAAGACCTTTGTCTGATTTTGTTCCTGTTCTCTGTGGCACAATAGATTCCCTCTGAGGAACTGTCAGCAGCTGACCTCCCACTCTTTTATTCTCTCCCTGCCATCACTGAAGGCCTAGCTACTCTTCCTGGCTCTTAACATTGACTCCTGCAACTTTAAGCATATGCAAAGGAGACCCAGACAACTTACTCAAGATTGGTACCTTCTACATCTAAATACAATCCTGGACTGACAGGTGGCTCCGCCTGAGGTTGACACCCCCAGGAACCATACGGTAGAAGGAGAGAACTAACCCTGTTGTCTGACCCCCACACCCGTGCCAGTGCCGTGTCCACGCACACATAGAAATAATGGGTCTTTCAATCCTATCCAAATCTCGCATGCCCTCTTACACACTCTGAGGATCCGGACTCTGTTGCCCTCGTCTTTGTCCATGCGCTCACCGAATCTGTTTCTGCTGTGATGGGGTTATCCAGTCCCTGCTGTTCCCCAACTTCACTTTTGTCTGGTTCCACAGGGGATTCCCCTTTAGAACCACCACAGTCACACCCCTTCCACTCTTGCTAGCTCCTCGTCCCCTTCTCTGTCCCACTGAAAGTTTCCTAAGTCCTGCTTCCACATCATGTCTTTGTGTGCTGTGTGATGCAGAGTTTCATTATGGCTACTTGCATGAGCACAGTGTTTTACCAGTGGCCACAATACTGCACACACACACTGCCCCTGCAACCCTAGTTCTTCATAGGGCCTTTCCATATTCATAATGATTTGTTTGTTTTAGTTTTTCAAGACAAGGTTTCTCTGTATAACAGCACTGGCTGTCCTGGAAATCACTCTGTAGACCAGGCTGGTCTCGAATTCAGAGATCCACTTACCTCTGCCTCCTGAGTGTTGGAATTAAAGGCATATGCTGCCACTGTCCACTTTTTTATTTTTATTTTTATTTTTATGTGCACTAGTGTTTTGCCTGAGTGTATGTCTGTGTGAGGGTCCCCTGAAACTGGACTTACAGACATTGTGAGTTACTGTTGTGGCCAAGATGCAAGACCCCTGAGCAAGACCACCACAGAGCTGATATCCGATGCAAAACACACAGGGGTTTATCGATAACAAGCAAGCCTGGGCTTGGTCCGTGTCCAACACACTGGCTAGCCAGGTGAAGGAGGACGGCCCTGAGCTCTCAGGTTGAGGAGTTTTTAAAGGGAAAAACTGCAAACAGGGTGGTGCAAGCCTTGGCATCATATGATTGGGTGAAGGTGTGTAACCTTTGAATTTACTGGTTGGGGGTTACAGTTATCATTTTGGGGCAGGCCCGAACAAGTCCCAGGCTCTGTCCTTGAGCTGCCATGGGGGCTGGCTGGCCTTGCACATTCACATTGACCCATGCACGTAGCTCTAAGTTGGTGAGGGGTCCCAGACAGTAAACAACTGGCTGAACTTGAGCAGTCAGAGTACATGCAGAAAGGGAGCTACTTTTTGCTCACGGCCCTCCCAGAAACTGTTGCTTAAGTCTCAGAAAAACTGAAATTGAGGCCTGATCTCTGAGAGAAGACTAACAGCCTGTTATGGCATCTGCTTGGTCCTTTCACTACCATGTGGGTGCTGGGAATTGAACCTGGGTCCTCTGGAAGAGCAGTCAATGCTCTTAACCATCTCTCCAACCCCTCACTGTCCAGCTCTTTAATGGTTTGTTAATGGACTAATTTAAAAGATTCTGAATA
This sequence comes from Peromyscus californicus insignis, assembly GCF_007827085.1. Lineage (NCBI taxonomy): Eukaryota > Metazoa > Chordata > Mammalia > Rodentia > Cricetidae > Peromyscus > Peromyscus californicus. Next base: position 102,894,040 of record NW_026294551.1, on the reverse strand, counting down.
TATTTTTGGTTTTTTTTTTGAGACAGGATTTTTGTTTTTTTGTTTGTTTGTTTGTTTGTATTTTGTGGGGTTTTTTTTTGTGGGGGAGCAGGTTCAAGACAGGGTTTCTCTGTGTAGTCCTGGTTGTCCTAGAACTCATTATGTAGACTAGGTTGGCCCTGAACCCAATGATCCACCTGCCTCTGCCTCTGGATTGCTGGGTTCAAAGGCGTGCACCCCCACCTCCCAGCTCTAAATAGATTTTTATACAGAGGGCATCACAGCTCAGCAATCCAAATCCATATTCCCACTCACTACAAAGCATGATTTCCCACCTATCAGTGTTTTCCCAAAGTGCAGATTTCCCACTGCTGCAGTGTGCAGGTGCACTCATTGCATGGGATAGCAAGTCTATAAGATGTTACAAACTCAAGCTGGTAGTGCATGTTGGACCCGGCCTCACCTCCACCACTCCATTCTTCTGAAAATGCAGTACATACATTTGGGGAAGAGTTTCAATGTGCTCACAGGAACAACCCCATGCAGAGTCTCACACTCTTAAGAGCTCTGAGGACATCAAGTTATCATTTTTGAGAAAATGACTATCTTCTTTTTTTTTGAGACAGGGTTTCTCTGTGTAGCTTTGTGCCTTTCCTGGAACTCGCTTTGGAGACCAGGCTGGCCTCGAACTCACAGAAATCCGCCTGCCTCTGCCTCCCAAGTGCTGGGAGTAAAGGCGTGCACCACCACCACACGACTGAAAATGACTATCTTGATGACTGAAGAATATAAAATTGGAATGGCACTGCATAAGAACTTGACATGGTGGTACACTCCAGCAATCCCAGCACTTGGGAAAATGAAGCAGTAGGCTGAGAAATCCAGGTTATTCTTGGGTTTGTAGCAAATTTGAGACAAACTTGGGATGCATAAGGCCCTGTCTCAACAATGGGGGACTGGAGAAATGGCTCAGCTGTCAGGAGCACTTACTGCTCTTCCAGACCTGAGTTCAGTCTTCAACATCCATGCCAGGTGAACCAGAACCTACTCCATCCAGCATGGGTCAATAGGTGGGCCTTCGTGGGTTGTGGAGGGAATGCAGAACAAACACCTAGACACATGGGAAAGGTAGGTTCAGGTAGTCTGGACTCTCGGATGGAGGAGCCTCAGTGCCCCAGAAACTCAGCATGTTGATTGCATACAGATGAGCAAGAAGGCAGGTTTAGTCAATCTTGGTAGGATTGCACTCTGTAGGGGAGCATTCTTCAGGCTGTAAATATCCAGGGGTTAAACTCTGGTAAACACTATCTACACACAACTATCAACATCAGCACATGGAGCAGAGGAAGGCTTTGCCGTCTCTCTGAGCCTCACAGGCCCAGGGGAGGAGCTTTTTGTCATTTTCCCACGAGATGGAGGGTCCTTGACATGGCTGGCTCATCTCAACTGACACTTTAACTCTGTACTTCACTCACTCAGAACTCCTCCATTTCCCATAACAATTACATGTAGTTCTGGCTGCAGGGGCTCTGATGACCTCTTCTGGCCTCCACTGATACCCCCACACATGTGCATACACACATATATGCACACACATACACATAAATATAGTTTAAGGCCAGAGAGATGGTTCAGCAGCTAAGAGTGATTATTGCTCCTCCAGAGGATCATCTGTCCCCAGCAACCACGTGGTGGGAGTTCACAATCACTTGTAGCCTCAGCTTCCAATGCTCTCTTCTGGCTCCTGTGGGCAGCCACACTTACACATACAGACACATACCTATGGAAAAAAATCAATACAGAGATAGAGATGACTTAGTGGTTAAAAACATTTGCTGATCTTGCAAAGGACCCATGTTCAATTCCCAGCACCCATGTGGTAGCTCATAACTGTAACTCAGTTCCAGATGATCCCACACCCACTTCTGACCTCCTTGGGCACATGGCACACTTACATATATGCAGTCAAAATACTCATAAAATCTTCTAAAACATCACTATGCACTAGCCAGTTGGCTCAGTGGGTAAAAGTGAAAGTCATTGTCTCATAAGCTGGATGGCCTGAGTTTGTTACCCAGAAACAACCAAAAAGCTGGCTGAGGATGTGGCTCAGTGGCAGGGCACTTGTCTAGTATGTGGACCCTAAGTTCAATTCCCAGAACAAGTGATGGGGGGAAATAGTCTTATGGGCTAGTATTATCTGCATTTGGGAAGCTGAGGAGAAGGATTGTGAGTTTGAAGGCAAACTGAGATACATAGCTGGACGGTCTGTAAATAAACAATATATCAGAAGCTACCATCGTGCTCCTGGAAAACTCTGTAAGAAAGCTTTCAGAGTTTAATGGGGAAACAGTTTTTAACATTTTGATGTTGAACTTGTTTAGTTCACTTCTTTTTTTTTTTTTTTTTTTTTTTTTGGTTTTTCGAGACAGGGTTTCTCTGTGTAGCTTTGCGCCTTTCCTGGAACTCGCTTTGGAGACCAGGCTGGCCTCAAACTCACAGAGATCCGCCTGGCTCTGCCTCCCGAGTGCTGGGATTAAAGGCGTGCGCCACCACCGCCCGGCGTTTAGTTCACTTCTTTTCTTGAAATTCTCCTTTCCTATGTCCTGAACTTTACATTTGACCTGTAATATTCTACTTAGGTCTTCTGCCTTCAAGAGCTACCCCCCCCCCACCTCTCTTTCTTCCTTGAGGGTCTCATGTAGCCTATGTTGGTCTCAAATTTTATGCAGCTAAGGATTATCTTGAATTCCTGATCCTTAAGCCTCTACCCCTCAAATGCTAGCATTACAGGTGTGTACCACCATGTCTGTTTTTCTGTGGTTCTGGGAATTGAACCCAGTGCTTCCTGTATACTAAGCAAGCTCTCGATGGAGACATATTTTCAGGCACTTTTTTTTGTTTTTTTAGACAGTGCATCCCTATGTTTCTTAGGATGGCGTAGTATTTATTATCCTCCTGCCTTGGCCTCCAGAGTGCTGGGATTATAGGCCCAAGTCACAAACATTAGCAAGAATAAATTCTTGTTCTGGGACTGGTCATACAGGTCTATGATCCCACCTACTCAGGAGGTCTGAGTCAGGAGGTCTTATGCTACAGACTGAGTTTAAAGTCATCCTGGGTAACTTAGTGAGCTCCATTAGGAAAAAAAAAAAAAAGCAGCCAAGCAGCCAGGCAGTGGTGGTGCAGGCCTGTAAGTAATCCCAGCACTCAGAAGGCAGAGGAAGGCAGATCTATGTGAGTTTGAGGCCAGCCTAGTCTACAAAATGAGTAACAGGACAGTTAGGACTACACAGAGAAATCTGTCACACAAAAAAGTGCATAGCGATGATAAATTTAATTCAATAGTTATATACATTTCGATTGGCTTTGAAAATTATAAATTTATAAACTCAAGTTCCATTTGCTTTTGGGATACCATCTTACAAGGACTCCAATTTGAGTAAGGCTCGTTAAGGAAGGGAATGGCTCAGTTGCCTTTAGCCTACTGGCTATGGGTGGGTTAGGACCTCTGTTCGTCTTTTCTGTGTTGAACACACAGATTGCAAGCCCAGCGCCACTTTGAGATCTTTGGCAGCAGTTAACTCTGCAACTCACACACAATTGAGCCTGTATGGTAATGAGTATTTGGAGACGAGTAATGCCTGGGGGGCGCTCACCAACCTAAGACAGAGCGCCTGTGTGGCCTGGGCAGGTGTCTGTCTCCATGACTGGTAAGGTGACCTGCTGACGTCCCATGCAACCTAAGTCAGAAGCTCATTTTTCAGTAAAAGGGGGACCTGTAGGGGCCTGGCCCCCATTTTGGGTAACTGTTGCCTTGCTTACTGACCTTGACCTTGATATCCTCCCTATGCTAATTCCCTGCCAGGTTCCATGCTCCTGAATGCTTAAGGGAAGTTCCTTGTCTGTGTATCCTGCATAATCGGCGTTAACAGCTTAGATGCAAGATTGTAAAACATCGGTAGTGAACTTCTGCCCTCCGGGGTTCTCCCATTGTGCTGTAAGCCTGTATTCAAGACCTCCTCCCTCCAATAAAAGGCATTCAGAATTAAAAAAAAAAAAAAAAAAAAAGATAAGCCGGGCGGTGGTGGCGCACGCCTTTAATCCCAGCACTCGGGAGGCAGAGCCAGGCGGATCTCTGTGAGTTCGAGGCCAGCCTGGGCTACCAAGTGAGTCCCAGGAAAGGCGCAAAGCTACACAGAGAAACCCTGTCTCGAAAAACCAAAAAAAAAAAAAAAAATCAAAAAAAAAAAAAAAGATAAAAAAGTGATTGTTCCTTTCTTTGTAAAAAAAAAAAAAGAATTTATACTGTATCAAGCTGATAATAGAAAAATAAATAAATAAAAATGAAAAAAAAAGTGCATAGTGCTCAAGTTCAGGTCCCAGCACCCATTAGGATGCCTCACAACCGCCCTTGTCTCCAGCTATGGGGACCTGACACTTGTGACTTCCAGTGATACTTGTGTTCACATGCACATAATCTGCCCCTCCCAACAACTAAAAAGATTTATTCCTTCACTATTCTTTGTAAATTGTGTGATGAATTATAACAACCCAGATTTTGCTTTCTGAAATTGTGTTTTTAAGAAAAATCTATTTCTGTGGGCATTAACCGCTTAGATGCAAGATTGTAAAACATCAGTAGTGAACTTCTGCCCTCCAGGGTTTGTGCTGTAAGCCTGTATTTAAGACCTCCTTCCTCCTTCAATAAACGGCATTTGGCATTAAAAAAAATCTATTTCTGTTAGAACTTTTATGAAAAAAATAAAATATATTTTTATCAAATTCTAAAAATTATATAAATATAAACAAATCTTGATTTTTTTTTTTTTTGGTTTTTCCAGACAGGGTTTCTCTGTGTAGCTTTGCGCCTTTCCTGGAACTCACTTGGTAGTCCAGGCTGGCCTCGAACTCACAGAGATCCGCCTGGCTCTGCCTCCCGAGTGCTGGGATTAAAGGCGTGCGCCACCACCGCCCGGCGATTTTTTTTTTTTTTTTTTTTAAACTGGGTGTGGTGTAGTGCACCTGTAGTCCCAGCACCCGGGAGGCAGAGGCTGGGGATCTCTGTGAGTCTGAGGCCAGCCTGGTCTACAGATTGAGTTCCAGACTGGTCAAAGCAACAGAGAGAGACCCTGTCTCAGAAAAATAAAACATATTTAGAAGGGGTTCTGTGAGAACCCACAGAGTTCCTAGTGAGATCTGAGCTATTTTTACCAGCAGGGCTGCAGAAGAGGATGATTGGACCACGGGCCTGGGTACAGGTGTTTGGTTTATCTAGCAGCGGGAGGTCTTTTGCCTCACCCCTAGGCATTGTTATAGAAAGCCTTTTGAATAAAGTTCTGGGCCCACCCGAGGCTCTCCTGTGTTTCTATCTGTTTCTCTCCCCTCTATATTTCTATCTAAGTCACTTATCCCTCACTCCTCAAGAGTACCCTGGGGGGACAAGGTGGAGGCTGGTACCCCACAAATGGCACTATGAACAGGAACCAGGGACCTGGCAAAAGGAGAGAGGGAGTGTCTTGGGTACAAGGAAGCATGTTGATAAGAAGGAATTTAAAAATGAAGGCGACGGTATTTTATTCTTGGGAGTGAAAGTGGCTGAAAGATGCCCAAGTGAGATTGCAGCATATATCTCTTTCTATCTAGATTTCTTTCTTTTTCTCTCTCCCTTAATCTCTATCTACTAAAATTAGGTTTAAAAATGGTAGTATAAGTAAGTCATAGAAATGTAGGCTTAGGTATATTAGGGTAGAATAGGCTTTAGGTATACAGATATTGTATAGGCTTAGTAGGAAGGAACTTAGTGTAGGCTTAGAAATTCCCTAGTGCCAGACCTGGGACAGAGAAAGTGGCATCCATGGCAGACTGAGCTTGGCAGTCTGAGCAGCTTCAGAAGCTCCAGAAGCCACCAACAACAGCGGACGCCAGGGCCAGCTCAAGCAGCAGTGGCCGGGTATTGGCGGCTGAGACCCGAGGAGCACCAGTACAGCGCAGGTGGCAGACACCTTAGAGACAGTGTGAGTAGCGAGGGTCTGCAAGCTTTCTGCCGTGAAAAAGCTGCGGTGAGGAGTGGAGATGCCGTGCCCTGAGAGAGGCAAACAGCAGCAGCGGCCAGACTCCGGACCCCAGCTGGAGCAGGTCTATCTGTCCCGGCAGCAGTCCCTGGCGGCTGGAGCTCGGCGGAGACGCCTCGGGAGAGGCAGGAGCACCAAGCTGGAGAGAGAGCACCGAGTGCCATGGCAGCTGTGCCAGAGACAAAGCCCCCATAGAAAGATGTCCTTGGGGCACACGCCAGGAGAGTCAGAGAACAGGTGCTGAGTCTGAGTGCCTTCCGGGAACATCGGGGAGCCTGAAGCTGCGTTTAGCAGAGCGTGGGATGCGAGGAGCACGGGCAGAACAGGTAATGCAGCCGGGGTGCAGCAGCTGGGACTGGCTATGGCTGCGTTTCTTACCGGACCCCGGGTGCTGAGAGAGGCGCTTCATAGTAGCAGGGGCGGCTTCTTGAGTCCCTGTGGTATGAGGTAATTGAAAGCCCTCAGGGCCTCGGGACACAGGGGTTACAGGAGGAACAGACTGGGACTGTGAAAGCTGTGAAAGCCAGGGGCCAAAGCCTTGCAGTTTCTATTTGCTGGCTGTTAGAAAGTCTCGTTTGAGCCGGGCGGTGGTGGCGCACGCCTTTAATCCCAGCACTCGGGAGGCAGAGCCAGGCGGATCTCTGTGAGTTCGAGGCCAGCCTGGACTACCAAGTGAGTTCCAGGAAAGGCGCAAAGCTACACAGAGAAACCCTGTCTCGAAAAACCAAAAAAAAAAAAAAAAAGAAAGTCTCGTTTGAAAGAACTCTGCCCCAGCCAGCTAATAGCTTTTATCCTGAGGCAAGGTTTCTCCGGAAAGACTGCCATAAAATTTGCTGAGTGAAGTTTCAGCAACGCTTGTTTGAACTGGAATTGATAACTGCAAAAAGTTTTTGGTTGTGGGTTTCTTCATATTTGGAAGACTGGTACCAGAATTGAGTTTTTGAACTTTTTGAACTTATGAGGTGGACAGGAGTGATTCAATTGCAATGGGACAATTTTGACTTTTCTTATGTATATAGAGTCTATTCATGCACTGTTTTGTGTTAAAAATGGAACTGTTTAAATGGAAAAGTGTTTTTTTCTCTCAAGCTCAAGATACAGCTGAAAAAAATTATAAAGGGGGGTTAGGGATTTAGCTCAGTGATAGAGCACTTGCCTAGCAAGTGCAAGGCCCTGGATTTGGTCCTCAGCTCCAAGAAAGAAAAAAATTATAAAGGGGGAGTTAATATTCCTCAGTCTATATAATTATAAAAAATATTTTCTTGTCTCTTGAGAGGACTGATATCAAGTTGTGTTAATGTACCCTATGTTTTGTATAGTTCTATTAAGAAACTGCTTTTGGATTTTTGCTAAAATTTTTAAAGTGTTAATGGTTATATTGAGAGTTTGCTTTTGGATGTAGGTTTATAGGAATTGTAATTGTGTATAGTAATATTTATGTTAGTTATTATGTTAATCTATTGATATTGATGTGCCATGGTTTGGGGAAGCTAAGGGAGTGTTTGATGCAGATGCATTAGAAGTTTACCCTATGTTTTGTTAGCAAGAAATGCAAATGGTTCTATTAAGAGATTGCTTTAAAGTTTATTTTTGCTAAAGTTTTTAAAGTGTTAATGGTTCTATTAAGAGTTTGCTTTTAAGTTTGAGAGAATTGTAATTATGTATAGTAATATTTATGTTAGAATTACATTAACCTGCTTATGTTTGAAGCTAAGGGAGTCTTTAAGTTTGACACAGTTACAGTTGGAGTTGGATTTATTTGATGCAGTTGCATCAAGAGTTTATTGGTTTAAAAAAGGGCTTGGTGCAGCTGAGACTGCTGTAGTCACCTTAGACCCATTCCAAAAAAAGGATATTCCATCTGTATCATCCTCCACTCCTTCACTGGGAGGTGTGACAGCTATGGAGATTGCTGTGAGCTCTTAATGGGGAGCCCTTTAAAATATTAAGAAGACGGACCTGTAGGAGCCCACAGAGGTTTCCTAGTGATATCTGAACTTGCTTTACCAGCAGGGCTGCAGAAGAGGATGATTGGACCACGGTCCTGGGTACAGGTGTTTGAAAGAGTCTACACTTGGTTTATCTAGCAGGGGGAGGTCTTTTGCCTCACCCCTAGGCATTGTTATAGAAAGCCCTTTTGAATAAAGTTCTGGGCCAGTGAATAAGGAGCTAGGCCCTCATGAGGCTCTCCTGTGTTTCTGTTTCTCTCCCCTCTACATTTCTTTCTTTCTTTCTTTTTTTAGATTTATTTATTATGTATACAATGTCCTGTCTGCATGTAATGCCTGGCACCAGAAGAGGGCGCCAGATCTCATTACAGATGGTTGTGAGCCACCATGTGGTTGCTGGGATTGAACTCAGGATCTCTGGAAGAACAGCCATTGCTCTTAACTGCTGAGCCATCTCTCCAGCTCTCCCCTCTACATTTCTAACTAAGTCACTTATCCCTCACTCCTCAAGAGTACCCTGGGGAAAAAAAGTGGGGGCTGGTCCCCCACAGGGTTCTGTGCAAAAATCAGCTCCTCGGTGTTTAAAGGTGTTTTACTGCTCACGATTCTATCAGCTCTTCATCTACTTAATGTCATCAGGAAGCCAGTACTTTCTTAAGCCACTCTACTGTGGAGATAGGTCTCCACTGGAAAGGCTGCTTTTGCTTGTAAGCAGTCTGAACTGTGCTCAGCTTGTCTTCCTGGAAGGGTTCTCCCTGTGACATCTCCATCTTCTTTCTTGTGGTCATTGTCCCCTGGCTTTTCTCAGATCCTACCCCTCTTTGGTGTGCTTCCTCATGGGCTTTCCACTTCTCACACTGACCTCATTTTTTAAGATTTTTTTATACTTTAATTTTTTGAGACAAGGTTTCTCAAAAAAAAAAAAAAAAAAAGATATACATGGCTTACCTAGAACTCTATTTGTAGATGAGACTGCCTGTCTCTGCCTCCTGAGTCCTGGGATTAATGGCATGGGCCACCTCCCCCATCAATTATTATTAATTTTGCATAGGTGTCTGTATCTACATGTTAGTGTGTATGTGCAGGTGAGTGCAGGCACCTGTGGTGTCTGGATGTATCCGATTCCTTGGAGCTGGTGTTCATGACTGCTTGAGCCTCCCAACAGATGCCAGGAACTGAACTCGGGTCCTTCGGAAGAGAGTCAAGTGCCACTAACTCCTGAACCTTCTCTTCAGCCCTCACACTGACCTCTTTTTTATTTTTTCTTTTTCGAGACAGGGATTCTCTGTGTAGCTTTGGAGCCTGTCCTGGAACTCACTCTGTAGCCCAGGCTGGCCTCGAACTCAGATATCCACCTGCCTCTGCCTCCTAAGTGCTGGGATTAAAGGCATGTGTCACCACTGCCTGGCTCACACTGATCTCTTAACCACAGATATGTTATTAATAATTGCTTGATTTCTTTGGACAAGGTCCTGGGTTCCAATCCCATAGCAACTTTTTAAAAATTGCTTGAAGCTGGGTATGGTGATGCAGTCATCTGTAATTCCAGAACTAGAGAGGCACAGGGGCAGGAGGATTGCCACAAGTTGGAGACCTGCCAGCTGCATATCAAGATCCTATTTCAAAAGAACCAGAAAGAGACCTGGCATGGTAGCACATGTCTTTGATTCCAGCACATGGAAGTCAGAAGCAGGGACTGCTATGTGTTTGAGACTAGTCTGGTCCAGGCCAAGCAGGGCTACACAGTGAACAGTGCTAAACAAACAAAACACCAGAAAAGGGTGAGAAATGGCTTAGCACTTAAGTGCATGTGTTGTTCTTGCAGAGGACCCAGGTTTGGTTCCTACCCACATGGCAGCTCACAACCACAAACAGTTCTCGAAGGTCTGATGCCCTCTTCTGGCTTTCATGGGCAGTGCATACACGTGCTACACAAACATCGATGCAAAAACATCCGCACACATAAAATCTTTATTTTTTTTTCTTTTATTTATTTATTTATTTTTTTTTTTTGGTTTTTCGAGACAGGGTTTCTCTGTGTAGCTTTGCGCCTTTCCTGGAACTCACTTGGTAGTCCAGGCTGGCCTCGAACTCACAGAGATCCGCCTGGCTCTGCCTCCCGAGTGCTGGGATTAAAGGCATGCGCCACCACCGCCCGGCCTATTTTTTTTTTTTTTCTTTTTTGAGAAGGGGTTTCTCTGTGCAGCTCTGGCTGTCCTAGAACTTGCTTTGTAGATCAGGAGGGCCTCAAACTCACAGAGGTCTGCCTCTCTCTGCCTCTGAGTGCTGGGACTAAAGGTATCTGCCACCACCATCTGGCTAGGACTGCTTTTTTTTTTAAATTTTTTATTTTTTTATGCATTGACTAACAGTTTGCATTTGGTTTCAGGTATAAATTGATGTTCAGGTTGTCAGCATGTGGGCAGTTTATGTTGTTTTGAGACAGGGTCTTCCTCTGTTGCCCTGACTAGAACTCTCTACATAGACCAGTCTAGCTGAAACTCAGAGATCATATGATAGTATGTGCCTCAGGCCTATGCAAGGTACCAGAGGATAGAAGACACAATAAAGGCTGGGTATGGTGGTGCATGCTTTTAATCCTGGCACTTGGGAAGCAAGGACATAAAACAGTTTCTCAGCAAATGCACCTGTTTGGTGCAGCACCCAGGGAAGAAACAACTTTCCATCACTATTATAGAAGCCAAAGGAAGTAGAAACTCTTAGATCACATAGTATTTTCCAAAGCTCAGCCCCCCTTCCCCCTTGCTCCATGCAGTATATAATGATAGGTTCCCAAATATATCTACTCTCTATCCCCAGGAAACTGTGACTATAGCTATCTCCCTGGAAAATCACTGGGAATCTACAGATGTGACTGAGGACCACCTTGCACTGTCCATCTGGTATAAATGCAGAAACCAGGGCTCTCATGAGCAGAGCAGTCAGGAAGTGTGATGATGGAGACCTCAGTCAAAGAGATGCAGAAGGGGAAGGAGACGGTGGCTCTGGAGAGGAAGGGCATGACCCAGAAGTGCAAGCAGCTTCTAGCAGCTGAAAGGGGCAAAGACTCGCTCTCTCTTTCTTTCTTTCTTTTTTTTTTTGTTTTTGTTTTTTTGGTATTTCAAGACAAGGTTTCTCTGTGTAGCTTTGGCTGTCCTGGAACTCACTCTGCAGACCAGGCTGGCCTTGAACTCATAGAGGCCTGTCTCTGCCTCTCAAGTGCTGGCATTAAAGGTGTGTGCCACCACTGCCCGGCGGGGCAAGGGCTCTTTACTAGAGTTTCCATAAGAAACAGGTCTTGGCTGGGGGGGTGGCGGCGGCGCACGCCTTTAATCCCAGCACTCAGGAGGCAGAGGCAGGTGGATCTCTGTGAGTTCCAGGCCAGCCTTGTCTACAGAGCGAGGTCCAGGATAGGCTCCAAAGCTACACAGAGAAACCCAGTCTCAAAAAAACAAACAAAACAAAAACAAAAACAAAGAAAAAAGGAAAAGGAACAAGTCTTGTCAGCATCCTACTTCAGCCCAGTGGAACACCCACTGCAGACTCTGGTCCTCTAGAACTCTAAGACAAGTTTATGGGTTTTTTTTTTTAAGATTTATTTATTTATTATGTATACAGAAGAGGGTGCCAGACCTCATTACAGATGGTTGTGAGCCACCATGTGGGTGCTGGGAATTGAACTCAGGACCTCTGGAAGAGCAGCCAGTGCTCTTAACCGCTGAGCCATCTCTCCAGCCCTTGTTTTTGTTTTAAGCCAACAAAAATGCAGTCCTTTGCTACAGTAACAATGGAAAGTCATACAATCTCATCAAGTTTCTCTTGTACACCAACTCCTGGGCTTTGCCCTAGCACTCTGGGTTTAGTCAGCATGCATCTCCGGGTTTTCTAATGTAAATTCTTTCCTCTTCCCTGTGGCCCTATACCTGCGTATCTCCAGGCTCATAGCCAAAGAAGTCCTGAAACTCCTGCTCTCCCTCCTTACTCCCTGCTGCTATTATAAGTGTATGCCACCACACCCGGTTTCTTTGGTGCTGGGAATCAAACCCAAGGCTTTGTGCATGCTAGGCAAGCACTTTGCCAACTGAGCTCCATCCTCAGCCCCTTTCACTTTTCTGTTTGTCCCTTCTATATATCATTATCTGCACAAGAGTGTAAAGAAACTTTCTAATACTGTACATTAGACCCTGGAATTCCCATCTCAGAGAAGGAATTTCAAATGTCATGTAGTGGCTCACCCTCTTTGAGTTTTCTATGCGCACACACCCACACTCACACACCTTTGGTCTTCCTGTCCCTCATCTACCCAAGTCCAGCTTCAGGAGCTTTGCTTCCTCATGCCTGGGAGCACCTCCCTCCTACTTTGGTGTCACTTCTCCGAATCCCCCCCAGATTGTTTCCTTTGAAGCAGCGCTCTCCTGCTCGTGTGTGTGTGTGTGTGTGTGTGTGTGTGTGTGTGTGTGTGTGTGTGTGTGTCTGTCTGTCTGTCTGTCTTTGCAGGCTTGTGGATCTACACTCCCATTCCGCATCCCCTGTCCCAGGGATCTGTCTCACACACTGCTGTGCCTGGGCACAATGCAGGCCCCTATGGGCATCTGGTCACTGAAGCACAGGTGAATACAGCGAAACCTAAGTTGAAACCTGAAGGCCACGGAGCACGAGGCTGACTATGGAGTCAGCATTGTCTCCGGAGATCCGTGCCTACCATTCTGTTGTAAGACCAGTGCATCTTGTTCTCCAGATGACACAAATAGTGACTGTGTGTAGAGTATAGCACAACTGATGGGAATAAGTTCCGGGGAGAGTGACACCCCCAGCACCTGAAGGAGTTTAGATCACCTCCCAGGGTCCCGACGCCGCCTGCCATTCACTTGAAAGGACACGGACCTATGGTTGCTTTCAAGGTGATGCCAACAGTGACAGGGCGCAGAGCTGGACACACGGGATAAATTACTGCAGGGAACAGATTGCGGGGAGAGTGACACCCTGGTGCCCAGATGAATCTAGGTCGCCTCCCAGTCCCACTCTGGTGCCTGAGCCGCGAGGGAGAGGCCGAGGACACTGGGCTCGCGGCCGCAGGGCCGCTCACCCCGATCCATGCAGCCGCGCCGGCACCCGCCCATCGCCGCCGCTTCCGCAGCCCCGTAGTCCCGACGTGGCGCCTCCATCCCGGGTCTGACGCCAGCGGCGCAGCCAATGGCGGCGTTTGCGGGGCGGCGCGCGAGGCCTCCGGCCGCCAGAGGGCGCCGCCCCGAGCGTCGCGGGCTGGCAGCCGCCGTGGGTCGCCCAGGAAAGCTGCGAGCCAGAGGGCGACAGCGGGTGAGCGCCGGTCCGGCTGTCGCCTCCGATCCCCGCGCAGCCCGCGACCCGGGTGCTGCCCCGCAGGTGAGGGAAGGGGACGCGCGGGCACCCCGGGGGAGGCTCGCGCGCTCCTCGTCGCGCGCGCGCGCGCGGCCACCGCCTCGTGCTCACGCGCGGCCGTTAACGGACTCCAGGCGGGGGAGGGGCGCGGGCCCCGGAAGCCGCCCGGCTGCACGGGGAGCCTCCCGAGTCGCAAGCGGGGGGCGCGCGCCCCCGCCACCGGGATAGCTTGGCCGACGTCCGCGCAGTCGCTTTTGGTGGTTTTACATTTCGTTATTTCCGGGTGCTGGGTGGTCGCGGGGGATCCGGGTTAAACGGTGTCTCGGCTTGGGGGCGCGCACGATGCCTGCCGAGTGCGCGCTCGCCGGTTTCGGGTTCATCCCTGCGGGTTTTGCGCGCGGTGCACCCCGCATATGGGTGGCGACCGGTTTCCGGTGTTCAGCAGAGGTGCGGGAATTGCAAGGGGGTTTTCGGTTTTTCTTTTCCCACCCCTAAAGAATAGAGACCTGTCAGTTCCCATTAGAGGGAATTTCCGGTTAAGGGGTGGTCAGCGCAGGGGTGTGGTCAGGCTGGAAGGTCCTGGCTAGGCCCAAGGGGTGGTGCCTGTGCTCTGATTGGGTGAATTTATTCCGGGGTTGGGCGTTTTCGGGTCCCCAGATGTTAAGGATCAAAAGGGTAAAGGTGTGGGGGTATTTACGACTGAGGGAGTCTGGTGAAACTAGACCTGTGCCGTCCGCCAAGGCGGTCACTGGTGACGTGGGGCCTTTGAACGTCGAATGTGGCAAGACTTTTGAGTTATTCTTCTGGTTTCTTTTTCTTCACTTCTTTCTTCCTCTTTTTCTTCTTTCTTTCTTTTTCTTTTTCTTTCTTTTTTTTTTTTTTCGAGACAGGGTTTCTCTGTGTAGCTCTGGCTGTCCTGGAATTCACTGTAGACCAGGCTGGCCTCAGCTCAGAGATCCACCTGCGTCTGCCTCTCGAGTGCTGGAACTAAAGGCGTGCACCACCACCGCCTAGCTCTGGTTTCAATTTTGAAGTGTGATTTGGGAGAAAAAAAGAACAAAAATGATCTCCTTGCTAAGCTCTTACTTAAAAAAATCAGCATATATTTAGCAGTGTGTTAATTGAGATGATAGCTGTTGTGGCCATGTTAGAATAAAAACAATCTGGTCGGTTTCTTTTTACTTTCTTGTATGGCCACTTGGTAATTTAAAATGGCTTGTGTGGCTAGCATCGTATTTCGATTGGACAGCGCTCAACAGGAGCGTCCGGATGGGGGAGGGGTTGGGAGCCACTGCCATCTGCTCTTCCTGATTCTCTGGAAGTGGCTGCCTTTCCTGGAGGACCTCAAGGAATCGAAGGGTCTTTTCACCCTCAGTTAAACTGAGCGGAGCTGCTCATTGTGTGTGTGGTAAGGTTGGGGTGGTATTCTTCATCTGTGCCCTAAATCAAGTGCTTGGACAGTTTTCTCTGTTGACCATCAGGGTGAGCTTCAGTTGAGAATCAGATTGCGTTATTGAAGTTGAATATTGTGCAAAGAGCCATTTGATTTAGTGTCCTCCAGATGAACTGGGACACTCCTTCCTTGCTCCGTGTTCTTGTGATTTTTGGTTGGGGTTATGTTCTGACGACACTCCTTCGTCACTCCCAGACCTACTGGCAACAATGTTCATGCGCCAGCCGGCTGTAAAGCCTTGAGTTGTTAATAGTGACTGAGTTTGAAACCTGCTGATTTGGGTGTGTTAAATCCATTTGTAAGTGAAGAAATGGGTTGTTAGACTGTCAGCTGTGGAAATAGTTTGAATAGGCAGTTAAGAAAGAAATAAAAACATGTCTCTGCTCTGTTGTCACAAATACTTGAAAATGGGTTTTCTAGACAGAATACCCTGTGAGGAAGCTTTTGTCTTCTAGATAATACCTGATTGTGTTTTGTCCCAGCAAATCGACACTTTCTCCATAATCTTCAAGTGTGGGGTGCTGTGGTCTCAGCCACTTGTCATAGTGAAGTGGGAGGGAGGAGGGCCGCAGGGTGAGGCTCGCCTCCCACAGGAAGCCACAGAAGTCATCCAAACACTTCTGAGGTATTTACAAATGAAGAAAAGTTGTTCGTGTGCTCTCGCTCTCTCTCTCTCTCTCTCTCTACACACACACACACACACACACACACACACACACACACACACACACACACACTTTTTTTTTTGAAACACCACCCACCGTGTCAGCTGGGCAACCAACTGGGTCTTCAGGCTTGACAGTAGTGACTTTACGTGCTGCACTATCTTGCCTCCCTCTCATGGCTTTCTAAGTGATTTCATTGATACATAGTTTTTAAAAAATGAGGTACTCAACCTTGACAGGGTTTGCCCCAACAAAAAATTTGTAATTTGCTTTTTAATTCTCCAAGTTCAGCAATGCGTTGTCTAGTTTATTTAGTAAGATCATGAAGCTTCTGAGCCATGGAATGGTGAGAGGCGAAAGTTCTGTTTCACAAGCAAGAGAGGATATGACTTTGGAGCTGGGGGTTGCTTGGGCATGTCTCATGAGAAGGCAAGAGATGTCAGCTCTTGAGCAGTAGGGCCTCCTGGGGATTTGAGGCACATCACGACTGTGGTGACTCAGGCAGATTATTTCAGTCTTCTGTTGAATAATCCCAGGTTTGTACATGAAGATGCAGGGTTCCCTGTGATCTGCTCTGCTTGACTGGAGGCTGCTTCCCAAGTTTACAGGATCTGGAATCTCTTGGCAGTTTCAAAGTGAACAGTTCCCATGGGGGAAGGGAGGACTTAGCCCAAATAAGGAGTTACCTTCCTGGTGCTGTTTGGCATAGCCTCCTCCAGTTTTCAGAAAGTGAGATGCTGTCTCAGGGAGAGAGAAGCTGACTCAGGAAGAGAGAACTTGTCGCAGGAAAGAGAGAAACCTTTTCAGGGAATGGAGAAGCTGTTTCAGGAAGGGAGAAGCTGTTTAGCAGGGTTTCTCCACCTGGATTGCAGCAGGCAGGGTGTGGCATTTTACCCTCTTGCCCAGGGCTGGATAAGTGCTTGAAGAATCAGCTAGTGTACATTGTTTCAAGAAAGATTCACAGCCGGGTGGTGGTGGTGCACACCATTAATCCCAGCACTCAGGAGGCAGAGCCAGGCGGATCTCTACAGGCACCAAAACTAAACAGAGAAACTGTCTCAAAAAACAAAAACAGGGTTGAGGATTTAGCTCAGTGGTAGAGTACTTGGGTGGGGGGAACCACAGGGAACCAAACAAACAAAAAGAAAGGTTCACAGTAACACTACTTGAACCATTTGGTAGGTTTTTTGCTTTTTTTCTCTTGAGACAGGGTTTTCTCTGTATAACTGTGGCTGTCCTGAAACTTGCTCTGTAGACCAGGCTGGCCTCGAACTGAAAGAGATCTGCCTGCCTTTGCCTGCTGAGTGCTGGGATTAAAGGCGTGCGCCACTGCCAGTGGATACTTTTTTAAAGCAAAATTACAATAATACTAGACTGCTTTTTCTTGCACCCCTTTAAAAAATATCTTTTATTTATATTTTGACAATTTCATATACGTATATCTTGTATCTTGATCATATTTACACCTGGAATGCTTTGCCAGTCCCATAATGGTAGTTGAATCAGGGCCAGCTGGTGGTCTATTTGTTATCTTTTTAAAGATTTATTTATTTTATTTATATGGTGCTCTATCTGTATGTATACTTGTCTGCCAGAAGAGGGCTTCATATCCCATTGTAGATGGTTGTGAGCCACCATGTGGTTGCTGGAAATTGAACTCAGGACCTCTGGAAGAGCTGCCAATGCTCTTAACCTCTGAGCATCTCTCCAACGCCCACACATGAAGTATTTGTGTCTGAATATGTTCTGGCCAAGCATAGTCCATGGAGGTTTTCTTCTTGGGCATGTTTCCTGACCCCTCAGCTTGAGTGAAGATGCTTTAAATGATTGCTATGAGCTTGCCTGTGTGTACACGTGTGTGCACAAGCATGTTCATTCCATTCCTCTTGGGTGACCATGAAGTGTCCACCTGTGTCTGAGCCCAGGCCACCTGGGACAGGGAGCTCTCCATCTTTCTGCCTGCCTCCTTTGTGCTGGGGTTCAGATGTGTGCCACCATGTCCGGCTCATTCTACTTTGTCTTGTGAGCAGTTGTACAGAGTTCTAATGTAACTGATCTTGGGACTTTTCATGAAACAGTCTTTTTACACTTGACTGCTCGGTTCATCATCATCCAGCTATTTAGTGAACTAGTTTTATACGTTGTTCATGTAGTCAGGACCAAGAGACAAGGTCCCTGTTTAAGTGACCAATAGAGGTCAAGGCAGCTGTTGTGGCAATTTAAGGTGATAAGGGAAGGTCCCAAAATGTGTCTTTTAAGCCAAGACTCCAGGATGAAAAGGAGCCAGCTCTGTGGAGGACCGGGATGTACACTGTGGGCAGAGAAAACAGCAAGCATGATGCCTATGAGTACAGAGTACTTAGCCAGTCTCACAACCCCAGGAACCTGTGTGGCCTGGAGGAGGAATGGTGTGCAGGGAGTGGGAAGGAAGGCTCCTTTAGTGCATAGCAAGGAAGCAAGGCTTTCTTCTAAATGCCTTGGGAAGGCTCTGACGGCTTCTACCCAGAAGTGCAGTGATGAAGTTGGGGTTCTTACTGACTTGAACCCCTGATGCTCTTGTCTCCAGAATAGCTAGGATTACAGGAGTGTGTTACTACTCCCAACTCCTAAACTGTATTATGATAAGAGCCTTCCTTTCAGTGTCCTGTGGGAAGTGGCTAGGGAGAGGACAGTAAGAGCACTGGGCTGGGCACGGGCTTGGGAGGAGGTCTTACAGGCCTGGGATGCCCTGTGTGTGTTCTGATGTTCTGATGCTGTCATTAGTGGGATTTGAGAGTTGGTAGGATGTGGAATTGTGAAAGAAAGAACAGTGTACACTTTTGTTTCTGACTTGAGGAACTGGCTAGGTTTGGGAAGAGAATATACAGTTAATAGGGCCAATTAATTTAATTACCTCAGCAGTTAAGAGTATTTGCTGCTCTTGCAGAGGACCCAGATTTGGTTCTCAGCATCCACTTGGTGGTGTACAACTGTCTGTAACTCCAGTTCCAGGGGATCCAGTGCCCTCTTCTGACCCCCAAGAGCACCAAGCATGCACATAGTACATGTACATAGATTCAGGCAAAACACTTATGCAAATATTTTTATTTTTTTTTTATTTTTTAGTTTTTCGAGACAGGGTTTCTCTGTGTAGCTTTGCGCCTTTCCTGGATCTCGCTCTGTAGACCAGGCTGGCCACTAAGATCTGCCTGCCTCTGCCTCCCAAGTGCCCCTGCCTCCCAAGGGATTAAAGGCGTGAGCCACCACTGCCTGGCCACAAAATGGTTTTTTATTTTAAGAGATAATTATAGACACACAGGAAATCACAAAGGGAGAACATAGAGTCCCATGAACCTTTCACTCTTCTACTTCTGGTGACAGACACAAGCAGGAAAAGGCCGTGAGTGTAAGACAGTTTCCCATACATACTGTGCTGGCTTCTCATTAGCACTCATTTGTATACACATGGGGCATTCTGTGCTGATTTGTCTAGAGGTGCTGGTTTATAAACTAGCACCTAAGCTGAGACAAAGAACTTTTTGTTTTGTTCTGTTTTTTTGTGAGACAGAGTTTCATGTAGTACAGGCTAGCCTTGAACTCACTGTGCAGCTAAGGATGGCCTGAAGCTTTTGATCTTTCTGCCTCCTCTTGGATGTTGGGATTATAGGTGTGTGCCACAGGCCTGGTTTAGATCAAGGGTTTTCTATAGGGTGTCTTTGGCAGGACACATAAGAGACTGGAGGCAGTGATTAGCTGCCTTTGGGAAGGCAGATGGGACAGTGTTTGGGAAGGAGACATTCCTTTTTACTAGCCTAGTACCATGTGAACAACCTGAGGCAGCTGTGTGACACCCAAGTGGGACTGTCAGGCAGAGAGTTGTCAGTGGTCGGGGCAGCTGGTGTCATTCATGTCTGGACATGGCTAGAGGTCCTCTAGGGAAGAGGATGGAGAGATCTGGAAGAGTCCACATGAAGCTCGAGGGCTTGCCCAAGGGAGGCCAGGTGAAGACAGTGGCCGTGAGAGAAGGTGGGGAGAAGTGTCATGGAGGGGCAGTCAGGGGGTGCAGCCTGTGCTCTGCGGGAGAGAAGTGACTGTTAGATTTGCTTTAAAGAATTTTCATACTCGACCTGACAGGTGAGATATCATCAGCAAGAAGGTGTGTTTCCAAGGCAATGCTCCTCTGTTGCCTCCGGGGTGTGCTGACTTTTTTTTTTTTTTTTTTTTTTTTTAATTTTTCCAGATGCAAGAAACCCAGCTGCATAATTTGTGGTAGTGGGGATTGCATTTGTGTTCTCCTTGAGAAAGAAAAATATGTTCTCAGCTGGAGATGGTGGGGCACACCTTTAATCCCAGCCCTGGGGAGGCAGAGGCAGGCGGATCTCTGTGAGTTCAAGGCCAACCTGGGCTACAGAGTGAGTTCCAGGACAGGCTCCAAAACTACAGAGAAACCCTGTCTCAAAAAACCAACAACCAACCAACCAAACAAAAACCCTGAGGCCAGACTTTGACAGGATTGAAGAGCAAGGTGAGCTGGGGTGTGGTCGACAGGCAGTTGTCACAGAGCTGTCTAGTATTCAGGGACTCTGGGGTTTAGTCCCCAGCACTGCAGATAAATACATAATAAAACCACAAACCAAAAATAAGGGGTAAACTAAAATAATTTTCTTTCTTTAAAAATGGAGGTGGAGGTGGGGTTATTTTCTAAGCAAAATGAAATCTGTGGTGGAACTGTGTCTGCATACGGGAGAGAACGGCTGGGCCAGTGTCTGTATCTTTCCAAGGTACTCACTGAGATCCACCTGCCTCTGCTTTCTGAGTGCTAGGATTAAAGGCACGCGCCACTATGTCTAGCTACCTAATACTAACACACATAGCATCCTGGACTACACAGTGAGACCCGTTCTCAAAGAAAAAGAGGTGGGGGAGATAATACTATGCATGCTGCTGAAGGGCTTAGGAATGAACTGTAATTTATGTCAAGCCACCCGTGTGTGTGTGTGTGTGTGTGTGTGTGTGTGTGTGTGTGTGTGTGTGTGTGTGTGTGTTTTCAGATGATGCCTTGCAGGAATGGTTTTTCCTGTCATAGTTTTCTGGGATCAAACTCAGATTGTTAGTGGTGGTGGCCAGTTTCTCTACCCACTGAACCATCTCATTGTCCCTGTGGCTTACTTTAAATTTGACAAATAAAGTGAGTTGGTGTTAAGATAGGAAAGGCCAGGAAAGGCGCAAAGCTACACAGAGAAACCCTGTCTCGAAAAAACCAAAAAAAAAAAAAAAAAAAAAAAAAAAAAAAAGATAGGAAAGGCAGGTTGCTAAAGATAGACAGATGTAATAAATATTGAAAAATATAATTTGTAGAATCTAGGTAGTATATACATACATAGTCTTCATTGTAAAAAATGTTTACAGTAAATTTGGAATTCTTTATTAAGATTTTGAGCCGGGCAGTGGTGACGCACACCTTTAATCCCAGCACTTGGGAGGCAGAGGCAGGCGGATCTGTGAGTTCGAGGCCAGCTTGGTCTACAGAGTGAGTTCCAGGACAGGCACCAAAACTACAGAGAAACCCTGTATGGGAGGTAGGGGGGTGGGAGGGTGGGGGGTGGGGAGATTTTGAGAAAAACTGAAAACATGATTGAAAATGAAATGCTATTACACTGTTGCTTAGGTTTATTTTATGTGTATGAGTATTTTTCTGGCATGTTTATTTACCATGTGAGTGCCTGGTGCCCATGGAGGTCAGAAGACAGTGTCAGATTCCCTGGAACTGGAGTTACAGACAATTGTGAGCTGCCATGTAGGTTTACTTAACCGCTGAGCCATCTCTCTAGCCCCTCACACTGTGTTTAAGTATTGCCTGATATACTAAACTTGTGGCTATTTGGGGATGAGGGGTGTGTTTCTGTGGTACAGCATGCCTGCCAGGCCTGCCAAATGCATGTGAAGCCTTTGGTCCAGTTTCCCAGCATGACAAACAACTTTTTGAGCGGGGCCTATAATTCCCAAATTTAGGAGAGGGAAGCAGGAGGATCAAGAGTTCAAGACTGGCCTGGACTACATCTGGAGTTCACTCCAGACAGGGCTGCGAGAGTCAGACTTTATCTCAAAAAGACAGGACAATGACAAGTGAGGCTCTGGCCTCAGTTTTCAAGAGGATTTTTTAATTTCTTCCCTACCACCCCCCCAGACGGGGTTTCTCTGTGTAGCCCTGGCTGTCCTGGAGCTCACTCTGTAGACCACGCTGGCCTTAAACTCACCAAGATCCACCTGTCTCTGCCTCCCGAGGGCTGGGATTAAAGGTGTACACCACCATGTCCACCATATTTCCTTCTAATCATATGCTTGAATATTTAGCTCTTTGCCCTGTGCCCTTTGTAAGAAGTCAGAGTTCAAGGTGTTCTAGCACTTTCTAGGGAAATAGTCCTAAAGCTATAAAGTCCGATTATCATTAGCCAGGAGCCAAATCCCCATCCCCCCCTGAAGAGACAGGGTCTCTCTGTAGCCCTGGCTGTCCTGGAACTCGCTCTGTAGACCAGGCTGGCCACACAGAGATCCACCTGCCTCTGCCTCCAAGTGCCAGGATTAAATAGGATTAAAGGCATATGCCACTACTGCCCAGTGCAACAACTCTTCTTCTTTTTCTCTTTTTTTTAAATCAAAGATTTATTTATTTATTGTCTACACAGTGTTCTGTCTGCATGCCAGAAGAGGGCACCAGATCTCATTACAGATGGTTGTGAGCCACCATGTGGTTGCTGGGAATTGAACTCAGGACCTCTGGAAGATCAGCTAGTGTTCTTAACCTCTGAGCCATCTCTCCAACCCTCAGCAAGTATTCTTAACATGAACCATCTCACCTGCTTCTTAACTAAACTATTTTAAAAGCTGTTTAAAAATTCCAGAAATTTTACTTCATTACGGCCATTTTACTTCAGTGTCGTGAACTTAAAAAACAAAATTATTTGCTTTAATGTGTATGGGTGTTTTGCCTGCACACAGGTATAGGCACCACTTGCATGCCTGGTGCCAGAAGAGGGTGTCAGCCCTTGGGACAGGAGTTACATTTGTGAGACACCATGTGAGTGATGGGACTTGAGCCTGGGTCCTTTGGAAGAACAGCCAGTGCTCTTAACCACTGAGCCATCTTTCTATCCCCCAGTGTCATGGATTTTTTAAAAACTCATTCTGTAAATTTTCAAAGTGAATTCCACAGTTAATCAACATTCTGCCTTTTCATTCTGATCCTCCTATTATAAGTTGGGGGAATATGCGATTTTTATTTATTTATTTTTAGTTTTTTGAGACAGGGTGTAGCCTGGATGTCCTGGAACTGGCTCTGTGATTAAAGATGTGTGCTACCATGCCTGGGGAATATTTGAAAGCAAGTGGTAGATGTCTTTTCTGAGTGCTGCTGTTACAGTATCACATACAGATTCTTAACACTTGACAGTGTTGGAAAGACCAAAAAGATGCATGCCAGTCAGCCTCTGGGCATCCAGTCCTGTATATCCTCAAATAACATTACAGTGGCAAGCAGTGAAACCAGAACATTTCAGCCACCTGCTTGAGGTGTCTCCAGGTCTGAACACATGAGCTTCATTGTAGGTCTCAGTTCTCAGCCGAGGGTGATTCAATGCCCCTTCCCCTGCTGGCCCCCCCAAGATGTTTGCTACTATCTGGAGATCTCTTTGATCATCACACCTGGTAACAAGAGAGACTGCTAATCTCCAGCAGCAGAGAACACTCTATAAATGAGCAGCTATCAGCACTGAGACCAGGAAATCTAGAGTGGGGATCAGGGAATCCATATTTTAAAATTGTATGTGTGTGGGTGTCTTGCCCATGTATATCTGTGCACCACATGCCTGTAGTGTCTGAAGGGACTAGAAAAAGGTGTTGGATTCCTTGGAACTGGAGTCACAGATGGTTGGGAACGGTCAGTGTGCGTGCTGGGAATTTGCGTCCTGGAAGAGCAGCCAGTTCTCTGACGCACCGGGCCATCTCACCACCACCGGAGATCTGTCCTTTATCTCAGCCCCTTTTCAGGGCTTCTGTTTAACTTGCTGGGGACTGCTCAGTGAAGGTTGGTCAGAGGGATGGATAGCAGTGGCATGAAGTCACTGTGTTTAGACCTGTCTATACTGTTGTAAGGGTTAGCTCAGAAGCTCTTGCTCTGCTTACTAGGTTGTCAGATTCCCTCCGAGGCAGGGGAGGTGAAGTTTTCCCTGTGGACACCTTCCAGAAGCTGAGCATGGCTAAGACTGTCCTTGCTGCCGCTCACACATGCAGGTTGATGGGGAAGAGACAAAACCTGTGTCAATAAGGGGATGCCTTGCATGTGGGCTGTTTAGGAGGGGCCCACGGGAGCAGCAGAGTCACGCACCCTGACCAGTCTGAAAATAGCGTGCTGTGGACACAAAACCACAGGAACCCCAAAGAAAGGCCTAACGGCTCCTCAGTGTCCAGGGCCTTTGGAGCTGTGTGTGTTCTAGCCCGAGTGAGGGCCTAGAGTTATGGATTTGTTTGTTTGTTTTTTATTTTTCAAGACAGTTTCTCTGTGTAGCTCTGGCTGTCCTAGAACTTACTCTGTAGACGAGGCTGGCCTCAAACTCACAGAGATCTGCCTGCCTCTGCCTTCCGAGTGCTTAGAATTATGGATGTTTTAGTGGGAAATCCAGAATTGCTGGCGGGTGCAGTAATTTTGTGCCTTGTTTCTTTACAGATTGCTCAGTTAGCAAGTGGATGTGCGGGGTAACATGTCCAGTGTGTCTGAGGAGAGAAGAAAAAGGCAGCACGACATTAAGGAAGGTCTACAGTTCATCCAGTAAGAACTTGACACTTGATGGCCCACTAGTGTGCTGTCTGATGGCCTCTCCTGAATTATGTATGGAGTCCACACATGTGGAAAGTCAGAGATCTCTTGGTGTTTTCTGTTGTGAGATAGAATCTCACACTGTAGCCCAAGAAAGCCTTAAACTCCTTACAGTCCTCCTGCTTCAACCTCACAAGCACTGGATTATAAGCATGAAGCACCCCCCATACCTACCAAGCCGAGAACTGTCATAGTGTTCAGGTTGGGTTGAAAATGACATTTTCATTCCAGCACTTTTTTTCCTTATCCCTTTGGGGTATTCTTTTTGTTGTTGTTGTTGTTTTTCAAGACAGGGTTTCTCTGTGTGGCCCTGGCTGTCCTCCTGGGACTCACTGGTGTAGAGCAGGCTGGCCTCAAACTCACAGAGATCTGCCTGACTCTGCCTCCCAAGTGCTGGCATTAAAGGCATGCACCACCTTTTGGATATTCTTTTTTTTTTTTTGGAGCTGAGGATCGAACCCAGGGCCTTGCGCTTGCTAGGCAAGCGCTCTACCACTGAGCTAAATCCCCAACCCATGGATATTTTTATATTCTTCTTTTTGTTCGTTTTTAGTGCTAAAGCTCTTATGTTGCAGCCCTTTCCCTCAAATTTGACTGAAGAATTGGGATGTGTTCCTATAAGAAGCATTCTGGTGAATTAAACATCTGGAATGAACATCGGTAGCACAGAAGGCTTTTGCTGTCAGGCCATGCTGTTAAGGGACAGCACCAGTGGCAGACAGCTTTTGCTTGGGGACATGTCCAGGCAGAAGGGTCTCTTTGTTCCTTCTGGGGAGGAGACACTGATCAGCAATAAATTGGATCAGAAAGTGTCAATTTTTAATCTTTTTGGTATTTGAAGAATTAGGTCTTTTTTGAAAAGGAGTAGATTTGAAAGAGAAGTATTGTACTTAAGGAAACAGTAGTTGCCATGGTAGCCCATACCTGAAATACCTCAGCACTTGTAATTCCTGCACTCAGAAGCCAGAAGAGAGTGTTGTTGGATCTTTGAGCTCCCATGTGGGTATTGGGAACTGAATCAGGGTTCTCTGCAAGAGCAGCAAGTACTTTTAACCACTGAGCTATCTCTCCAGCCCCTAAAAAGTGCAGTTAAAGATAACTTCTGGCTGAATAATGCTGATAAGGAGCCTGTCATGGTGGAGCATTCTTGTAATCCTAACACGTGGGATGTGGAGGCAGGCTGATCTCAGTGTGTTCCATGTCAATCAGGGATACTGTCTCAGAACAAATGAACAACACTTGTAGTAGATCTTGGTAATTACAATAGATTTGTTTCTTCTTCTCAGGTCTCCGCTGTCATATCCAGGGGACCCAGGAGCAATATGCGGTAATGACTTTGGGAAGGGTTGTGGCTAGTCACAGTAGCTCAAGAACTATAATCTGCAACATAATTTGGCAAACCTTGGCCTCGTGTGTCACACCTGACTTGACCAGCTGCCCTCTTTCACAAATAAAGCTTTATTAGAATCCTGTAGCTGCAGCCATTTGTTTTATATTCTCTGTGACACAGGACAGAACTTAAATGTCCCACAGTGCTTTAGATGCTCACTTTTTTCATTTATGGAAAACGCTTGCTAGCCTCTTCTGTATAGGACAGCCTCTGGGGCATTTTTGGACACTTGCCTTGCGTTTTCCTTCCTGTGTTAGTGTAGTCTGAGTTAGTATGGATTTTGAACCCTCTGCCAATTAACTACTATTTTATTTTATTGATTGATTGGTTTTTTTTTAAACAGGATTTCTCTGTGTAACAGTCCTGGCTGTCCTGGAACTTGCTTTGTAGACCAGGCTGGCCATGAACTCACTGAAATCCACCTGCCTCTGCCTCCCAAGTGCTGGGATTAAAGGCTTGCGCCTGCCCAGCTAACTACTATTTTGTCAAAAATAAGTGGAGTGGAATTGAACAGAGAATGTGGGTGTCATCATTTTCAATTTTGATAAGTCCTGACAGCACTGATGGAGGGTTGTTTAGAGGGTGGGAGGGTAGAGCTGGGATGAATTGGCCAGACATAGGAAGAAGAAGGCCACTCCTTTGGACCTTGGACTACAGCACTGTGGCTTGGAATCTCTGAAGGTGTGTGTTTCCAAGTGTCCACTTTCCTCCTTCCCTGTGTTCAGTTCCTCCTCTTCCTCTCCTCTCCACACTGAGGAGAGTCTGAAAGTATTTGAACTGAAATACCTGGAGAAACCCTTTTGTTTTCCACATGTGGAACTGGGCCACAGAGGTTCAGTGGCATATCACAAGCCACATCAGGCATTAATGCTTGCTTTGTTCCCTGGCAATCTAGTCAGTTTAAATGTGTGTGTATTAGGACCAAAAAAGTTATCTGATCTTATGATAGAAAAGGTACATATCAATAAATGGGTATAATCACTCAATAAGCAAATTACTTAGCCTCATCCCCTAAATCAGGAAATGATCTAAGCAAATAGCTTAAAAAAGAAGAAATACAGGGCCAGAGAGATAGCTAAGCATGTAAAGGCACCAGGCACCAAGCCTAATGACTTGAATTTCTTCCATGGGTTCTGCATGGTGGAAGGAGAGATTTGACTCCCCCAAATTCTTTGACCCCCACACATGCACGGTGGCTTGTATAAAACCACTCCTCCCCTCCTCCCAGTCCCCCACAAATAACAATGTTTTAAAAGAAGAAATGTAAATGATGCATAAAAATGTGGAAAGGTTTGACCGTGCTGGTCAAGACGTGCAAATATAAAGGGTACCATGCATGTGTGCATGCTTACATGCACGTGCTCCCTAGTGTGCTGCACAGCAGCAGTGGAAGCATTTATTACTATTGCCTTGTCAGAAATACTCGTCAAAGGCTTAAACTAAAGCTGGGCTTGGTAGCTCATGCCTGTACACTCAGCTCTTGGAAAGCAGAGGCAGGAGGATGGCAGCAGATTTGAAGCCATAAATATTAAATGTACTCTATTGACTGAGGACTTGCACCAAGTGTCTTATTACCTGCACAGAATCAGAGACACACACATACACTTACAAAGTGCTTTTAACCTTTTTTTTTTTTTTTTTTCCCTCAAAAGGAGAGGGAGTTTTCTCTTGCAGAAGGAGGCAAGATGAACTTCTAGCAAGGCAGCAGTGGCAGCTTTCTTCCAGAAGTTCTGCCCTGCTGTCCAGCAATGCTTTCTAAAGTTTTAGGTGTTATCATGGTATTTACTTCTGTCTTACCTTGTTCTGGCTTCAAGAGGTAATTTTCTCTTTTTAGGTGTATTTGCATGCTCTCGTGAGAAATCTTTTTAATGAAGGAAATGATATTTATCGGGAATGTGATTGGAGTAGCTCTCTAAGTCAGTACTCAGAAGCTTTGAGTATAGCTGATTATGCAAAGTCTGAAGAAATTTTAATTCCTAAAGAAATCATTGAAAAACTTCATATAAATCGTATTGCCTGCTATTCTAATATGGTGAGTTGGGAGTTTTAAAATTAATTCTAGAGCATTTTCTTCAGAGATGTAGTACGTTAATAAAAAGTCATTTTCCTGAGTTTTGTCCTGGACTAGATGTGGAACCTAGCACCCGTGCTTTCAAGGCTGTAGCATGATACTGGGGCATCTACCGTTGTGCTGCACCCTGACCCTCTAGTGCTGTTCATGTGTACTCGCGGATGGCTGATGTTGCTTTCTATAATGTATTCCTGATCAATAAGCTGTTTGGAAGTTACGTTATACTTTTAAAATTGACATATCAATCAGCATTGGAGATCTGTGGGGTACCATGTGATGTTTAGTGATGTGTGTGTGTGTGTGTGTATACACTGTACAGTGTTCAAATCAGGGTAAGAGCATGGGCAGTCCCTTCCTTTTCTTCTATTTTTTAAATTTTCTTTTTACAAAGAATAGTTGTTATAGCTCTGTAGTCTTGGAGGGCTTCCAGGTGCCAACCAAGAGCAATATCTTGCAAGATAAGTTTGCAGTATTTTTGTTGTTGTTTTTTTTATTTTTATTTATTTATTTACTTAGTTTTTTTTAAAGACAAGGTTTCTCTGTGTGGCCTCGGCTGTCTTGGAACTCACTCTGTAGACCAGGCTGGCCTCGAACTCAGAGATGAATCTGTCTTTGCCTCCCAAGTACTGGGATTAAAGGCGAGTGCCACCACCACCTGGCTGTTTTTTTGTTCTTGTTTTGTTGTTGTTGTTGTTGTTGTTTTGTTTTTAATATTTATTTATTATGTACACTGTGTCCTGTCTGCATGTATGCCTGCAGGCCAGAAGGGGGCACCAGATCTCATTGCAGGAGGTTGTGAGCCACCATGTGGTTGCTGGGAATTGAACGCAGGACCTCTTAACCACTGAGCCATCTCTCCAGCCCCCTGGCTGTTTTGTTTGTTTGTTTGTTTTTATTTTTTTTTAAAGATTTATTTATTGATTATGTATACAGCATGTATGCCTGCACGCCAGAAGAGGGCACCAGATCTCATTACAGATGGTTGTGAGCCACCATGTGGTTGCTGGGAATTGAACTCAGGACCTCTGAAAGAGCAGTCAGTGCTCTTAACCTCTTAGCCATCTCTCCAGCCCTGTTTGTTTGTTTTTAAATAAGTTTTATTTCTCACAGGAAATAAATATTTTCCTCCTCATTGTCATCACTGCTTTTTTTTTTTTTTTTTTTTTTTTTTTGGTTTTTCGAGACAGGGTTTCTCTGTGTAGCTTTGTGCCTTTCCTGGAACTCACTTTGTAGTCCAGGCTGGCCTCGAACTCACAGAGATCCGCCTGGCTCTGCCTCCCGAGTGCTGGGATTAAAGGCGTGCGCCACCACCGCCCGGCGTCATCACTGCTTTTTAAATCCAAGCTTTCTTCCTTGGAGATCTAGGGCTCTGTGACAAAGTACTCACATTTGTCTGATATAGGATAGGGAGTATATAGATATTCATGATAATTTCCTACTTTTATATATGTGGAGTATCCTAACAAAATCACTCAAATGAACAATATCATTGTGAACTTGGAGTTTAAGTTGAGAGTCGTAGAATGGGGTCACACATTTGTTTTTGTGTCTGAAACAGGCATCAGAGTGAGATATTAATCATGGGATTCTGGCTTTCTCTTTTGGCCTTTCCCACCAGGGTTTCCATGATAAAGTTTTAGAAGATTGTAATGCTGTCCTCAGTATTAATGCCAGTAACTGCAAGGCTCTGTATCGGAAGTCTAAGGCTTTGAGTGACTTAGGACGTTACAGAGAGGCCTATGACGCTGTAGCAAAATGCTCCTTAGCAGTGCCTCAGGTATGGAATGGATACTTTAGCTCACTTGTTTGCATCTGAAGTATTTGACTGCTCTCATGTATCTCTATAGTACGTGAAAGAATTGAGTGCTCATGCAGCCTTCAGCCTGCCTCAGTTCAGTGTAATAGCTAATCAATCAAGTATCTAGATGGAAATAAAACAGCCCTGTTTGCTTGTTTCACTGCAGATATATTCATGAATGTTGCCTTTTTTAGGATGAACATGTAATAAAACTAACTCAAGAATTAGCTCAGAAATTGGGATTTAAAATAAGGAAAGCATATGTTAGAGCTGAGGTAAGTCAAACTTCTCTCAGGGTTTTTTCATTTTGTTTTATAATCTTGAGTCAGTTCTGTTTTGAAATTGCATTTTCATTTTATTTCAGCTCTCATTGAAACCAGTTCCTGGAGATGGGGCTGCCAAGGTAGGAAAGGCCAAAAGAGAAAGGAGGATTGGAAGTCTTAGCAACTGTGCTTTTTGTAGTTTTAGTGTGTGTGTCTTTGATGCCTCAGACTTGAAACTGGCCATGGCTTCCTGTCTCTTGAGAGAACAAAACAATTCAAATTTAGTCTTAGCCAGCTCTTCCTGCAGGCCACTGGAGCCTGTGACAGGGTGTGAACAGATGCTCAGTTTTCTGTGGAAATCATGGATCCAGGTCAGATACTAGTGTTGAGAGACATTGGGGTTTAAAAAATAAATTAACAACAACAAAAGCCAAAGGCCAGAGAGATGGCTCAGCAGTTACGGGCACTGCTGCTCTTCCAGAGGACCGGGGACCAGGGTCAGTTCACAGCACCACATCGGAGTGCACAACCATCAGCAGCTCCAGTTCCAGAGGAGCTGATGCTGTCTTGTGACCTCCAGGGCACTAAGCACACATGTGGTATACATACATATACACACAATAACATGAAATGAATAAATCTAATTTTTAAAATTGAAAAAAAAAAAGTCAGTAATGGCTATAGATTCCTTAGTCTTAGAAGGCAGAGGCAGGAGGATCTCTGTGAGTTCAAGATCAACCTGGTCTACATAGGATTCCAGGCCGGCCAGGACTACATGGTAAACCCCACCCCCCTCTCTCTCTTTTCTTTTTTGAGACAGGGTTTCTCTGTGTAGCTTTGGAGCCTGTCCTGGAAAAGGATTTATTTATTATGTATACAGTGTTCTGTCTGCATGTATGCCTGCAGGCCAGAAGAGGGCACCAGATCTCATTACAGGAGGTTGTGAGCCACCATGTGGTTGCTGGGAATTGAACTCAGGATGTCTGGAAGAACAGCCAGTGCTCTTAACCACCGAGCCATCTCTCCAGCCTCTTCTCTCTTTTTAAACTTTAAAGTCTTGTGGTTGATGGGATGGCACTAGCCATTGTTAGAGTCTGGTGGATGGG
This sequence comes from Peromyscus californicus insignis, assembly GCF_007827085.1. NCBI lineage: Eukaryota > Metazoa > Chordata > Mammalia > Rodentia > Cricetidae > Peromyscus > Peromyscus californicus. The sequence goes on along the minus strand of NW_026294551.1, from coordinate 102,863,083 downwards.
GACTAGATTAGTCCCTAGTCTCCTCTAACTAGCCTTTGAGAAATGCGTGTCTGCTAGAAGTACACAGTGTTTCCCAGTGTGGCCATGCAGTCTTGTGATCCTAGGAGAGTGAGGTGAGTAAGGACAACAGAGATCTGTCTTCAAAAGAAAGTAAAAAAACCAGGTCTGATGATGCCTGGTAATCCCAGACATGGAGGCAGGACGACCAGAAGTTCAAGGTCATTCTCAGCTACATTCCGCGTTTGAGATCAGCCTGTGCTGCATGAGATTGTTTCCAAAGAAGAAGAAGAAGCAGGGCATGGTGGTACACACCTTTTAATGACAGCACTGGGGAGGCCAAGGCAGGTGGATCTCTGTGAGTTTCAGGCCAGCTAGGGCTACATAATGAGATCCTATCTCAAAACAACAAACCAAAAGAGTAGGAGATAAGTGGTTTGAATGTTTTTTTGATTTCTAGTGTCATTATCAAATGTCTTTGCAAACCTGCGTCACTCTTTTTTGTTTGTTTGTTTGTTTTCGAGACAGGGTTTCTCTGTGTAGCCCTGGCTGTCCTGAAACTCGCTTTGTACACCAGGCTGGCCTCGAACTCACAGAGATCCACCTACCTCTGCCTCCCAAGTGCTGGGATTAAAGGCGTGTACCACCACTGCCTGGCTTGCATCACTCTTTTAAGATGAGTTTTTCAGACTGCTTTAGAGTTTAGAATCCTGAAAACATGATCACTATTGCTTTAATTTCCAGGCTGTGAACTACTCCGTGGAAGATATTGAGCCAGGTATGTTTTTCTTGTCATCTTAACCATCTGAAATATGCCTGCCAGTTTGCCCATTTTAGACTGTGCTTATTATATCATATTGTCAGGTGAGATTGCTGTGTGATGAAAGCAAGACTGTGACTGCTTTTATGTCCTCTGTTATTGGCTATTAGCACTCTTACTTTGTAATACAGTGGCTTGGAGTGAGCAGATTTCTATGTCTGTTACAGATTTATTAACCCTAAGGCAAGAAGTGCTTCCGGTTGTCTCCCTTCCTACATCCAGTTTTCCTCATGATATTGGGAGTGAGCTGGCCTCAGTTCCTATTATGCCTGTAACTTCTGTTTTGCAACTGCAAGTGGATGAGAGCCCACTGCCATCCACAGTGTTTGCAAATGGAGGGAAGAGCCCCTTCACACTGCCAGACGCCTTTGTAGATGATGGAGACATTATCCTTGGGGATGACATAGACGATCTCCTTGATTCGGCCCCAGAAACAAATGATGCTGTCATGGTGAGTTTCACTATTTAGTTTCCCTTTTAAAGAATGTGGGTGGTGGTGGTGGTGGTGGTGTATGTGTGACGTGTGTGTGTGTGTGTGTGTGTGTGTGTGTGTGTGTGTGTGTGTGTGACATATGTGCAGGTGCCTGTGGAGGCCAGGAGAGGGTGTCAGATCCTGTGGAGCTGGAGTTACAGGCAGTTGTAAGCCACCCCATGTGGATGCTGGAAACAGAACTCAGGTCTTTTGGAAGAGAAATGATTTTAACTGCTGAGCCATCTCTCCTGCTCAGTTTAGTTTCTCCTCTCTCTTTTAAAATTTTTATTTATGTTTATGCTTTTAGCAAAGGTTCTAGGGATTGAGCTCATGTCCTCTTGCTTACAAGGCAAGCACTCTACCCATGAAACCATCTTCCAGGCCCTACTTTGTCTTCTCAAGGACATAGTTACATCCTGTTTAAAGTATAATGCAACATGGTAGATAACTTGTGTTGCTTCTAGGATTCACTTTTGCTTTCTGACCTTGACATTTTCTTTGCTGCTTCTGAGGAGATAACAGATAACTGGATAACATGGTCATTGCTGAAATAAAAGAAAGGAGTGTGCTGTCTAGAAGTTGATCAATGTTTCTGGAATGGAAAGGTTGAGCATAACATTCTGATAGAGAACAGGCATTTGAGGGTTTGGGAGATGGCTTGGAGTAAAGAGCTTGTCATAAAAGCGGAAGGACCCGGGGAAAAGCCAGGTGTGGTAGCACCAACTTGTGATCGCAGAGCTGCGGAGGTGGACATGGAGGATCGCTAGGGCTCACTGGTCAGCTAGCATAGCCTCGTCTGTGAGCCCCAGGTTCCAAAAGACAAGGTAGGGGAATTCCTCAGCAATGATACGTAAGGTTGAGCTTTGATTTCTGGCTTCATGTATATACTCAGGAAATGTTCCCCCCCTCCCCATCAAAAAAATAAATCTTTAGCCAGGTGGCACATGCCTTTAATCCTAACACTTGTGAGGCAGAGGCAGGAAGATCTCTGTGAGTTTCAGGATAACCTGGTCTATATTAGTAGTTCCAGTCCAACCAGATCTACATAATGAGACCCTTTCTCAAAACACATACACACACTCTCTCTCACTCACTCACTAAACGTGTGTGGCTATCAGATAATACATACATAATAACACACATGTGTAGCTGGAGATTTTCTCTCCAGCTCCTACCAAGTCCCGCCAGTCCCGGAGCCCAATTATTAAATAAACACACAGACTCTTACATTATTTAAACTGCTTGACCATTAGCTCAGGCCTATCATTGTCTAGTTCTTACTCTTATATTTAGCCCATTTCTATTAATCTATACTTTACCATGTGGCTTGTAGCTTACCGGCATCTTCACATGCTGCTTGTCATGGCAGTGACTGGCAGTGTCTCCCTCACTCAGCCTTCCACTTCCCAGAATTCTCCTCTCTCCTTGTCCTGCCTATACTTCCTGCCTGGCTACTGGCCAGTCAGTGTTTTATTTATACAGAACGATATCCACAGCACACATACTCACTCTCAACTAAACATATGTGTATATATAGATATACACACCAGATAATACATATATAACAGCACACATATATTTGTCTGTATATATGTACACACACACACACACACACACACACACACACACTTGTATGAGCTGGAGAAATGGAGAAATGGCTCTTCCAGAGGACCCAGGTTTGAGTCCTAGCACCCACATGGCAGCTCACAACTGTTTATAACATCAGTTCCAGGGGATCTGATGCCCTCTCTGGCCTCTGAAGACACTGCACACATATAGTAAACACATACAAATATATACACATACAAATATATACACATACAAATTACTTCCCTTAAAAACATTAAACCTTATAACAAGAAATCCACAGAGTCTGTTTAAAGGGCAAAGAATTTATTAAGGGGAAAAACTCACAGGACAGAATTGACACAGGTTCTGGAACACTGTTCCTGCCACCTGGATCAGTCCCTCATCCAAGTCCCACGATGGAGATGGAGCCTAGAGAGAGCTGCCTGCGTAATATCTCAGGTCTTAAGGGTCACCGAGAGGTCATGCCCCAGGGGCATGTACTTCAAGGTCATAGGCTTGTGGGGCAGTTACCTGTTACATCTCTAGGGGTGGTGCTTCAAGGTCATAGACAAAACAGCTATCCACTACAGAACCTTGGGCTGGAGAGATGGCTCAGCAGTTAAGATTGCTGGCTGTTCTTACAGAAAACCCAGACTTGATTCCTAGCACCCATATCGTGGCTCACAAATGCCTATAACTCCAGTTCAGAAGACCTGATGACTCTTCTGGCAGGCAAAACACTCACATTTATAAATAAAGGTCTTTTTAAAAAAATTAAATCTTTTTTTTAAGTTTACTCAGTGGGTAAAGTGCTTGCTATGCAGGGACCTGAGTTGGACTCCCTGGCACACACATGAACAGTAGGCATAGTGGTACCTGCATGTAACCCAGAGCTAGGGAATGCAGGCCCGAGTGGTTTGCAGGGCCTTGTTGGCCAGCCAGCCTAGCTGAAACAATAAGCTCTGGCTTGAGAGGAGCAGCCCTAACTCAGAATGAGGTAAGGCAGTTGAGGACATATCAACCTGGCGTCCATACATGCCACACATGCATATACGACACACATGATTTCTGTTTTTTTCACACATTTGTGCACATGGGGGAGGTGAGAGAACAGCTTGCAGGAGTCCTGGGATCTAACTCATGACATTGGGTTTGACAGTGAATGCTTGCTGCCCCATCTCTCCCCACCCCCCTCTTTTTTTTTTTTTCTTTTAATTTTGGTTTTTTCGAGACAGGGTCTCTCTGTGTAGCTTTGTGCCTTTCCTGGAACTCACTCTGTAGCTCAGGCTGGCCTCAAACTCACAGAGATCCGCCTGCCTCTGCCTCCCGAGTGCTGGGTGTAAACAGGCGTGCGCTGCTGCCGCCACCACCACCACCACCACCACCCGGCAACCCCATACCCCTTTTATAGCATATTTGACAAGTTTAAAAATAAATACAAAATAAATAAAAGTGTGAGTTCAGGGCTAAGAATGTAGCTCATGATTTTCTAGCATGCATGAAGCCCTGGGTTACACCCTCAGTACTGTGTGGTGGCACACACCTGTAATCCTACCATTTGGGAAGCAGAGGCAAGATGATCAGAAGTTCAGTCATCTATAGGGACATAATCAATTTACATGAGACTGTGTCTTTAAAAGTGTCTCAGCTAAGCATGGTGGTGCAGGCCTTTAATTCCAGCACTCAGGAAGGATGGATCTCTGTGAGTTGGAGGCCAGCCTGATCTACAAAGCAAGTTCGAGGACAGCCAGGCTATTACACAAAGAAAACCTGTCTGAAAAAAACAGAAAAAAAAGTCTCCACCAAGACTCAATCTTGTAGTTTTTAGAGGATTCAGTCCATCCTGGCAGGGTGGATGTAGCATGGTGGGCAGAGAAAAGGGCTTGCACAGAACTGCTCTTAAGGTTGTTGTAATGGACTTTCCTTTGGATGCAACCCTCTTGTGCAGTACAGTTCCTTAGTTTGGGGGTCTGTTTTGATATGCTGGTGGTAAAAGCAGGAAGCTAAGCTGATGAGAGAGGCCCATGAGTTTCTTCATTTCTTCTCTTCAGCCCTCCTCCACCCTGGGCAGAAGCTCCCTCCTGACAGGCAGTGTGGCTCCTAGCTTGCCCTTCAGGACAGCAGCGTCCCTGCTTGGCACCTTGCCTGTCGGTGCGAGGTACGCTCCTCTGCCCTCCTTTGCAGAGTTGTATCCACCTCTGACCTCAACCTTGGGAGACTTCTGTTCTTCTCTAAATTCATTTTCGGTGACTGAGTCCAAACGAGGTAAGACTTTCTCCTAAATTATAAAAAACTACAGTCGATTTTCTCAAAATGAAAATGTATATGGCAATTTTGTAAAGCATTTTAGGTGGTAGTTTCTTCAGTTGTTCTGATTGTGGCTGAAGAATAAAGAGGGAGCCCTTAGGTTTGCATGTGGCTTCACTTAACTGACATCCTGAGAGTAAGAAGCAAGGGCATGAGGTCGGCTTGGATGTGGTACTGGTTTTAGATGGTACGATTGGCTAAGCTGGTGTTGTTGTTTTGGGGTAAATGTCTTGAAGTGTATTCTGCTGTAAAAGTCTGTCCCATTTTAAAGGATGTGAACTGGCAAACAAACTTTAAAGCTAGCCTCACATCTGGGTTTAATATGATAACATTTAGACATGGCTGAGACTTCATCTGTGGAGCTCGGCAACCTAGGCCCCCATTTTATCATAGAGTTCTGAGATCTTAGTCTGGTCAATACTAGGTTGAATAATTGGTTTTGGGTTTTTTTTTTTTTAAGATTTATTTATTTAGTATACAATGTTCTGCCTGCATGTATGTCTGTCTGCAGGCCAGAAGAGGGCACCAGATCTCATTACAGATGGTTGTGAGCCACCATGTGGTTGCTGGGAATTGAACTCAGGACCTCTGGAAGAGCAGTCACTGCTCTTAACCTCTGAGCCATCTCTCCAGCCCCAGGTTTTGGGTTTTTTGTTTGTTTGTTTGCTTTTGTTTTTCTGGGGTACTAGAGATGGAATCCGAGGCCTACGCATATTATGTAAAGGGCTCTACTACTGAGCTATGCCCCGGGGCACTTACTCCATACTATAAATAGTGAGAAAAGTCTTCATATTTTTTGGAGATACTGATAAGTAGTTAAAGGGTAAAAGTCTAAGTTTCAGAGATTTCCAGTGAGAAGACGGGATAGAGAATGGCAGAGGGAAGCAACTGAATGGTAGACTAGGATGAGGCAGCCCTGAGCCTCTGCTGCTCATGTCAGAGAGGAGGCGGCGGCGCCTTTCTCAGCTGGAATGTGGGGTTTATTTTCTTAGGTTTGTCTTAGTCCCAATCAGTAGACCCTGCCATAGATAATTTCTCCAGTAATGGCTAAGGGTTACTTAGGCCCTTGGCTTCTAGAAGGGAGACCTCCAGCCCTCTTTTGTCAGCAGTGAGTAAGAAAGCTCATAGGATTGGGATGGGAAAGCTGTGGGAGCCATAGGGAGTCAGCTGCAGAGCCCTTGTGTGCTGATTGATGTGGAGTGAAAAGGTCTGTTGAAGTCTTTTTATTATTTTAGATCTGTCCACCTCAACTGCTAGAGAGGGAACAACGCTTAACAACAGTAATTCCTCCCTTTTACTTGTAAGTGTCACTTCCTCTTTTGTGAATCCATCGCTTAAACTGAACATAGGCTGTGCTTAAGTAACTTAATTATGTGAATGAAAAATGAAAGGCTTCCTTGAATTTTCTGTGTGCTGTGGGGAATAGTATTAGAAAACTCATCCAGAACATCCAGTAATAAATGTTTTGAGCATGTGACTCGATCTGTCGGAGCAAATTAATCACCATTACAGATAGTGCCAGCTTTATGTAGTGTAGCTTAGTAGAGCAAGGAGACAGAGCAGAGCGTGTAAGATGTGTGTCCTGTGGAAGCAAACCAGGTGTGTGTTAGTAACAGCTCCTAGAGGATCCCTAAAGGGGCCCAGAGTCCAAAGAGAAAAACATAGAAACTGACAGTTTGTCATGGAGAAGCACCCTGGAACGGAACGGCACCAGCCTCCTCCTCCTCTCCACAGGAGCCCAGTTCTTTCTTTAGTGATAGTACAATATTTGTTGCCTGTTTTTGTTTTGTTTTGTTTTGTTTTTTTTGTTTTCTTATTCTTTTTGCAGATGAATGGACCAGGTAGTTTGTTTCCCTCTGAAAATTTCCTGGGAATTGCAAGTCAGCCTAGAAATGACTTTGGAAACTTATTTGGAAGTGTGATTGCTAAACCATTTTCATCAGGGACTCCTAGGCACCCCCTCGAAGGAACCCATGAGCTGAGACAAGCTTGCCAGATCTGCTTCGTAAAATCAGGTCAGCACCAAACCTAGTGGGCGGCAGGATTTGCGTTGTGGAGCTTGTGACTGGATGGAAACAGCCCTGGCTCTGGTGGCCGTCCACTTGGACATGTCAGGAGGCAAACAGTGAAAGAAACAGGCGGTGTCTAGTCCAAAAGTGATTCAGATTGTTCCTGCTTTTAGTTGATAAGCCATAGAGTTCCTGTCTGGATCATTTCCTTAGTAAGGTGCTGGCAGGGCTGCTGTTGAGTAGAACATTGGACATCCTGACAGAGGCCCGAGGCTACTCAAGCAGTCTGTCTGTTGAGATTTGGGGCCCGTGGTAGTCAGTGTCCATCTGCCCTGACTGCTTATAAACTGCCTGTAAACTGAAAAGGTATCTGTTCTGCCTGTGAGCAATCTCTCTTATGTCTTTTTCAGGCCCGAAGTTAATGGATTTCACTTACCATGCTAATCTAGATCATAAATGTAAAAAAGATATTTTAATTGGTAGGATAAAAAATGTTGAAGATAAATCATGGAAAAAAATACGCCCAAGGCCAACAAAAACAAATTATGAAGGACCGTATTATATATGTAAAGGTATTTATTGTCATTTCTTAATTGGTGTATGTTGTATGACTAATCAACTTTTGGAAAGTCTCTGTGCTGACCACCAGGCCTTGTCTTTTGTACCTCTTGGCTGCATTTGTGCCAATACTTCCAGTTGCTAAAGACAGTTAGGCTAGGAGAAAAACAGCACCTTAAATCGGTCAGTTCATATTTTCTGTTTTTTTTGCTGTTTTTGTTTTTTAACATCTCGTGTATGTTTCATAGTTTGTAGAGACAAGGCCTAGATTGGGTTTTAAAGAACTGTTGCCTCTCTGAGAATCACAGCATGGAATAAAGCTCTGAATGTGCTTCTGAGAGAACTTGCATTCTCCATTTGGTTTAAGCTTCGTCTGAATGAGCTTTGAAAGCCACTAAGAAAAAAAAAAAGAAAGAAAACCACTAAGATAATTTTATTATTTTTTGTAGTTTTCATTTTATTTATTAATTGTATGTATATGAGTGTTTTGCCTGAATATATGTCTGTGCACTACATAAGCTCAGGGACTGCAGAGTCCAGAAGAGCATCCCATCCCCTTGGAACTGCAGTTACAGAAGGTGGTGAACCACCGTGTGGGTTCTGGGGATGGAACCTGGGTCCTCTGGAAGAGCAGTCAGTGCTCTTAACTGCTGAACCATCTTCCCAGCCTGATTTTTTTTTTTTTTAATGAGAGTATTCATTGTTCAAAATGACATTTTCATACATATGTAACAAGTACTTTGGTCATATTCACCCCTATTACCATCTCATGTCCCACTTTCCCCACAGAATGGCTTTTAAACTTGGAGCACGTGCAAACGTTGAAGTGTCCTCTCCCTTTGCAGTCAAAAACATTTCGGCTTGAAGACTGAGTCTCACCTGGTCCTACATAGGGATGATTGTTCTTGCTTGAAGCTCTCTGAATTATTAGAGATTTTCAGATGATGTAACTGTGCTTGCCATTCATTGGCCCTGAAACAGGTGTCTCTGACTCTCCTGCCTTTCCAGATGTTGCTGCAGAGGATGAATGTCGATATTCTGGCCACTGTACATTCGCTTATTGCCAAGAAGAGATAGATGTGTGGACTCTGGAAAGAAAAGGGGCGTTCAGTAGAGAAGCTTTCTTTGGGGGCAATGGAAAGATCAGCCTTACTGTGGTCAAACTTCTTCAAGAGCATCTTGGAGAGTTTACATTTCTTTGTGAGGTGATTTCTCCATGACTCATTTTCTGCTGTAAACGTTGGTGATAGTGGTGGGAGACAGTGTAAATCCTTAGAGATCACTTGCCCAGCCAGCATGGGTTTTAAAAAAACTTTTTAAACTCTTTAACCCCAGCACTTGGGAAGCAAAAGCAGACAGATTTCTATGGGTTCAAGGCCAGCCTGGTCTACATAGTGAGCTCCAGGTCAGTCAGGGCTACTTAGTGAGACTCTTGTCTCAACAAAAAAAACAAAACAAAACAAATTGTGTTCAGGTATGGTGGCACACACCTTTAGCCCAGCACTCTTGACAGTGAAGGCAGGTAGATCTCTTTGAGTTTTAGGCCAGTCTTGTCTACATAGTGAGTTTTAGGCCAGCCAGGGCTACACAATGAAGCCCTTTCAAGACAACAAAAATCTGTAAAAGTTTCTGATTTGTAAGCCTCATTATAGAAAGTGCTCAGCAGACCTTGTCCCATTGTAAAGTGTTCACTCAGTAACCAGGAAGCCACTGTACTACAATTATATGAAAAAAGAGAAGAAATCTGGGCCTGGTGGTGCATGCCTGTAATCCCAGTGCTCAGGAGTTTGAGGCAGGAGGATCACTAGGTAAGTTCAAGGACAGTCTGGGCTATACAGAGATGATGTCTCAAAACAACCAGAGCAGAATAAATGGTAGTAAGGTTTCATGCTGACTGTTGATTGGCACAAATTATAAATGCATGCATGTATAAGGCTACTGAAACTAAGGCAGTATTCTGGGCACATTTGTGTGATAATCTCTTTTCTCTTTATTTCAGAAATGTTTTGATCATAAACCTCGAATGATAAGTAAAAGGAATAAAGATAATTCCACTGCTTGTTCTCACCCGGTTACAAAGCATGAATTTGAGGACAATAAGTATGTTGGTGGTTTCTAATATTTATAGTGACAAGAAAACAGATTTTCTTAGATCCAATAAAGGTGGTAGTAGACTAGGTATGCGGGTGCACATAGTTAACAAAGCAGAGGAAGCAAAGCAGGTCAGCTGTAGGTCAGCTAGGGCTCCACAATGAGACCACACTGCCTCAAAAAAAAAGAAAAGAAAAAAAAAAGAAAGAGAAAAAGGAAAAAAAAAAGGTAATAGAAGGCATTCCTCTGACCTTTCTGTCCTTTTGAGAAGTAAGAACTACTTTAAAATGTCTTTTATCTGGGTGTTATGGTACATGCCTATAATCTCAGCACTCAGGAGGCAGAGGCAGGAGGATCACAAGTTTGAGTCTACCCTGGTCTACATAGCAGGATAGGACAGCTGATCCTAATGAGAAACCAGTCTCAAAAAGCAAAACAATGAAGCCGTGAGATGACTCAGCAAATCAGTGAAGCAGTGAAATGACTCAGCAAATCAGTGAATCAGTGAGATGATTCAGCAAATCAGTGAATCAGTGAGATGATTCAGCAAATCAGTGAAGCCGTGAGATGACTCAGCAAGTCAGTGAAGCAGTGAGATGACTCAGCAAGTCAGTGAAGCAGTGAGATGACTCAGCAAATCAGTGAAGCTGTGAGATGACTCAGCAAGTCAGTGAAGCAGAGAGATGACTCAGCAAGTCAGTGAAGCAGAGAGATGACTCAGCAAGTCAGTGAAGCAGTGAGATGACTCAGCAAGTCAGTGAAGCAGTGAGATGACTCAGCAAATCAGTGAAGCAGAGAGATGACTCAGCAAGTCAGTGAAGCAGAGAGATGACTCAGCAAGTCAGTGAAGCCGTGAGATGACTCAGCAAATCAGTGAAGCAGTGAGATGACTCAGCAGGCAAAGACACTTTTTACCAAGTCTTTTGGCCTGAGTTCCATCTCCTGGACCCACAAGGGAGAAAAAACAGAACCTGTTCCAAGTTGTCCTCTGACCTCCAAATGGCACCATAGAGCATGTACACACACACACACACACACACACACACACACACACACACACACGTTAAATAAATGTAATAGAAAAGACAAAAAAGTTTAAAAAAATGCTTTTTTGCCTGTTTGTATGAGAATTAAGTACTGAATTACTTGAATTGCTAGATTGATTATTTAATATAGAAAAGCATATTTTATGACGTACATTTAGATTTCTCTTAAACTGTAATTGTAACATTAATAGTTGTGTGCATTTTTTTCTGACACTAATTTTAATAAAATGACTTTTCTGAATAGAACTTGACATTGTGTATGTATGTGTATATGCATAGTTTTTCAAAGTTGGCAGAACAGTATTAAAATTTTTTTTTTTTTGTCTTAGGTGCCTCGTCCACATTTTAAGAGAGACCACAGTAAAATATTCCAAAATACGTTCTTTTCATAGTCAGTGTCAGCTTGATCTGTGTCGGCATGAGGTCCGTTATGGCTGCTTAAGGGAAGATGAGTGCTTCTATGCCCATAGTCTTATTGAATTGAAAGTCTGGATAATGCAAAATGAAAGAGGTGGGTCTGTGCTGGCTTGTCACTGTGGCTGTATGGGAAGTCAGGAGTGACAGAACGGTAGCAAGGAGAGCACCTTCTCAGCCAGCTCGTAGGACAGCAGTGGGCAGAGGTGCTTGTTAACCTGATGAGCTCATGTGATGAGCAGAGAGAACGGGCTCCTGCACCTTGTCCTCTGACCTCCTCTTGTGTGCACACACACACAGTCAATAAATTACTTGTAATAAAAATGTAAGTGCACTGTTACACAGAGAAACCCTGTCTTGAAAAACTAAAAAAAAAAAAAAAAAAAAAGTAAGAGTGACGTTCTATCCCTCTAGTCCAGCAGTGGGGTTGAATTTAAGGCTGTGTGCACGCTAGGCAAGCTCTCTACTGCTAAGACTCAGCTCCAGTCCTTTTGACAGTTTCTGTCACTAAGTTGTTGGGCTAACCTTGAACTCCCTTTGTAGCCCAAGCTGACCTTAAATTTGGAATCCTCCGGCCTCAGCTTCCTGAGTAGCTGAGATTATAGGACTGGAGCCACCATGCTTGGCTACTATAATGTTTGTTTTTTTAAGAGTTACCTATTTTGAAGCCGGGCTATGGTGACACACACCTTTAATCCCAGCACTCTGGGGGCAGAGGCAGGCTGATCTCTGTGAGTATCAGGACAGCCTGGTCTAGGAAGTGAGTTCCAGGCCAGTCAGGGCTGTTACACAGAGAAACCCTGTCTCGAAAAAACAAAAAACAAAAAAAAAGTTCCCTATTTTGGATGTGGTTTCATGAAGTTAGTGATTGGTATGCATATGTAGCATGGATTTTAAGAGTGGGGAAAGGATTCTTCAAAAGACATAAAGAACTGTGTTTGTAAATATTCTATTTTGAAAAATGTGATAGATCAGGCTGCCTGAGAACTGGGGAGTTAAGGTTCTCTTAGTCTGACTGACACCAGATGGGTGGCTTACTGTGATGTGTTCTTAAGAGAAGCTTGTACATTCCCTAGGTATCTCCCATGATGTTATTGCTCAAGAATCCAAACAATATTGGAGGAGTTTGGAAGCAGGCATGCCTGGAGCTCAGGTACTCTCCCTTGTGTCCTTGTGAGTTGAGTGTCTTTCTAGAGTCGCCTCGTTTACCCGGTTGACAAAGTTCAGGTCATGCTTGCAGTCCTTCTTATTTGTTCAGCTGAGTAACTCTTCTGTGAAAAAATATTTGTATTTTGTTTGATCACCATAAAAAAGAAAATGACATCCTGTAATATCTGCTAATGACATAGGATACTGTTTTCCTTTTTAGCTTACTTGGGAAAACAGTGGGTCTTGGGCTTTGGCAATTCTTGAATAAGAGAGATGGGTTATGTTGTGGAGTTTTGTGTCCTACTTGGTTTGACTTATTAATCCATCATTCTCCTCGTCCCACCCAAAAGCCATTCAGTTCCAGTAGTCAGTTCCAAAACTAGCTTTTTTGTTTTTGTTTTTTTGTTTTTGTTTGTTTGTTTTTTAAGACAGGGTTTCTCTATGTAACAGTTGCTCTGGCTGTCCTGGAACTCCCTTTGTAGACCAGGCTGGTCTTGAACTCGGAGATCCACCTGCCTGTAGCTCCCGAGTTCTGGAATTACAGGTGTGCACCACCACTGCTGCCTGGCCCAAAACTGGCTTTTGTCAGTTGAGGTGTGGTGTCTATAACCAGTTTTTATTGGATTCTTTTGTGTATGTGAGACAGTTTAGATAGATTACCGGCATATATTTATTTGTCAAGTTATAGAGCCAGACAACTAAGCTCTGGTGGTAGAAAATGCATGGGATTTTGATGTGCTGTTCTTAGAAAAGTGGTTTCTGTTATAATTGGTCTTTCATTGTTTAAGGTACTTGGCAATCAGATAATGCCTGGATTACTTAATATGGAGATAAAGTTTGTCTGTGCTCAGTGTCTGAGAAACGGCCAAGTCATTGAACCAGACAAGAACAGGAAGTACTGCAGTGCCAAGGCACAGCACTCGTAAGTACGTGTGGACGGACGGACGGACACCTGTGTGGACGCCTGGCAGTCCCTGCACTCCAGAGGGGACGGCTGTGCATGTGAGAAAAGAGACGGGGACCTGGAAAGTCAGGAATTAGATGTGATGACCAAAGGAAAGGGAAGAGGCTTTGAGGATATAGTAGCTGGTCTTTCATAAGTGTTTGCTTTTAGTACTTTTTGTTTAGAATTCATAATGAATGCTGATAAATGTCAAGAAAAAGTGAATCAGTAGACCTGTGAGGCATCTCTTAGAAGGGTTGAGAAGAAATCTCTGGTCCTTTGGGTGCACATGCTGCGCCTCTCCTTTTATGTTATGTCTTTTGCCCAAGTGTTGTTTTTTCTGAACTCCATCTTTTTTAGGTGGACCAAAGAACGCCGTGCAATGAGAGCGATGTCTTTTGAACGTAAGAAGTGGATGAACATCCGTCCTCTCCCTACAAAGAAACAAATGCCTTTACAGTTTGATGTACATACGTAATTTTTAAGCCACTTTTTAAAATTAGGCATTTCCAATTATTAGAAAGTAGTACTAATTAAGATTGAAGCTCAGAGCCCTTTGAGTGCTGCTTGTTAGTGTAATGAAATTGAAGCTATTTGGTTTTTTGTTTGCTCTTTGGTGTATGTGTGTGACTCTTAACAGTTTTCATATTGATTGGTACTACATAGGTTACTTGGACAGAGTATAAAGATAACGAGAATTGAGGAAAAGTTAATTTTTCAAAGAATTTATCTTTGGGAGGGAATGAGGATTTCCTTTTATTTTGTCTCAGTTTGAGGTAAAGGGCCTTTTGTATTGTCTTTCATTTTTCTTTTCTTTTGGCAGGGAGGCAGGGTTTTTCAAGACAGTTTCTCTGTGTAACAGCTCTGGCTGTCCTGGAACTCATTCTGCATACCAGACTGGCTTCGAACTCACAGAGATGTACCTGCCTCTGACTCTAGGTGTGGGGTTAAAGGCGTGTGCCACCACTACCCTGCTCATTTTTCTTATATTCCTTGGTTGTTTCACTGCAACAAGGGATGCAAGCTAAGAGACACTACGGATAGAAGACTTGCTAAGGTGGTCCAGAAGAAAATGTCAGTGCTAGTGCACACGATGTTCTCCACACCTCTTGGGAAGAGAACACCAGGCCAGCGTAGCATAAGGAGAGCATTTCACTCATGCAGAGGCACCCCTTGTTTTGGGAGGGCCTTAAATGACCATGGCAAGAACAATAACCAGGCAGGTCACTTGTTGTTTGTGGACTTTGCTTTTCACAGGACAGTGTGTGGAGAGAGTCCACAGGTATCACACTGTGTGACCTAACAGAAAGGGACAGTGGAGTATTGACAGGCAGTACACTCTGCCCCCAGGATGAAAGCATGACAGATTGTCTTCTCAGGGAAGCAAGGCACGTGGTCGCCTTGCAGTGAGCTGCCTTCTGAATGACCAAGAAAAGTGGAGGAATTTTGCATTACCTGTGTTCCTTAAAGCTTTGTAAACTTAGTCACAAGGCCAGTCTTTGCAAGGCAGTGATCTGGCTGTTTGTCTAAAGTGGAATTAGATGGGTTTTATATGAAAAAGAAAAAGTTTTTTTTTTTTTTTTTTTTTTTTTTAAGATTTAGCTATTTATTATAAGCACCAGAGATGGTTGAGAGCCACCATGTGGTTGCTGGGAGTTGAACTCAGGACCTTTGGAAGAACAGTCAGTGCTCTTAACCACTGAGCCATCTCTCCAGCCCAGAAAAAGAAAAAGATTTATTGGAGCCTTGGTATCTTGTGCCTTAAAGGATAAGGATGTATGTGTACCAGAGACTTGGCTAAAACATGCAACTGGGCTAGGTTGTAGCTTAGTGGTGGAGTACTTGTCTAGTATGCATGAGGTCCTGAATTCAGTCCCCAGGACTGCCGAAACAGATTGATGGTTCTTACTGCAGTTCCTGAGGCAGCTGCCCAGGACTGCTGCTGTTCCTTCAATCTTGAGTGGTGAGCTCTGTCACATCACATTTCAGTAGCTGTTGCCTCTTTTTGTCCCCAATCATGTTAGATGTTGCTTAGGGACCCTTTTCCTAGAACGGATAATCGTGTGTGTGTGTGTGTGTGTGTGTGTGTGTGTGTGTGTGTGTGTGTGTGTGTGTGTGTCTGCGTTGTAGAGAATGTGGGGAAGTAAAAAGTAATCTTTCAAAAGAGCCCTGTCACATTACTTGCCTTCATTTGCTCATCTGATAAATTGGGTTCATTATGCTGTAGAGAAAGTCATATCTCATGGGAGTCTTTGAAACCCAGCATAGTGCCTGGACTTGTCCTTCATATTGTGGGTAAGCCAGGCGTGGCAGCTCACCTGTTAGCTCCAGCACCCAGGATGCAGAGGTAGGAGAGTGAATACAGAGGCAGGAGAGTCACCACAAGTTTAAGGCCAGCCTGGTGTACATAGCAAGCAAATTCCATGTTAGCCAGGGCTACATAAACAGACCCTGTCTCAAAGTCTCAAACAAGAGGGAAAAAAAAATATATGTCCTAGCCAATGATTACACTGACTTATTGAATAGGTTGTTGACCTCTTGTAGGTTTTCATGTGGGATTATTGGTTTTCATCCCAGGAGAAAATGTAGTGTTGGGGGTTTTGCAAAAGCATATGCTGAACATTTACTGTTCTGTAAGATAAGTAGTGGGAAGGGCCAGTTCCTGGTGAAGAGCAAACGGTAACCAAGTTAGCAATTAAGAATCTATGCTGCATCACAACCAGCCAGCACATTCCAGACCTCGGAATGAGCTTGTTCTTGGAGGCTAGTGACTCTCAGGGAAATCTTTTCTGATGATTGCTGTCACTTCATTTTCTACTAGTGCCTCCCGTTTCCATTGCTAATTAAAATTCCACATAACCAGACGACTGCTGTTTGAAAGCCTCTTAACTCCCTGGCCTGGCTGGTATAGCTGTCTTCAAATACAGTGTCTAATGAGTTGTGGCTAAGGTTAGCTGTCAGTGCAGGGTCATTAGCACTTTGAGTCTGTAAGTTTCCTGGCAGTGTCTAGTAACCTGGAGCAAGCTACAGTCTCTTTCTGTTCCCAGTACTGACTTGGAGCCATCCTGAATTTTACAGGAAGAAAGCAATAGCCACCTGACAGGGAGGGCGTCAGATGTCCTCTGCAGAGAAGAAATCCCCAGTATGTGACTTCGTAGGAAATCTGTACTACTTAATTCTGTGCTTCACTTTCTTTGGCAAACTGAAATAGAAATGTTTGCTGTCACTATCCCAAGTATTCTGGGCTCCCGTCTCCATTTGAATGGGATTAGAGTTTGTACTGCTAAGGTTAGCACTGATAACAAGACATTACTTTGTTTAAGTGTAAAAAATTAGTTATAGTAAGCAATGCTGTCGTAAGTGTGTGTGTGTGTGTGTTTATGCATATACATCTGTATCTGTCTACTTTTCACACAGCTGTGCAACCATATTGCTTCTGGAAGAAAGTGTCAGTATGTCGGCAACTGTTCCTTTGCTCACAGTCCTGAAGAACGTGAAGTGTGGACTTACATGAAAGATAACAGAAGTAAGTTCGTGCTCTCTGTGACCTGACTTCTGTGAAGTTCGGCTCCTCGTGAGCACCAAAAGCAGCGTGCATGGCTTTGGATGCTGCTCTAGCTGTGTTGCTGCTGTTGGCTGGAAATGTGACCACGGCCTCCTTGGTTGGGAAGCTGACTTCGGATGTGGGTTTGGTTAGGCCGTATTTGGGTGTGCATCTGTAGTTCCTCGTCCTTGGTGTAGTAGGCATCCTCCTTACAAGGGGCCCAGGCTAGCTCAGTTCCTGTGACTTTAAACAAGATCACTTCAGTGGTGGCCCATCAGGTAGATGGGAGTTTGAGAGGCGCTTCAGACAACCTTTCATTTTGAACCGAAACAGTCTTACTACAGAAATTTTAATAAAACAACAGTAAAAACCACTAACAGAAGTGCATGCCTCCAGTCTCTATTACAAGAATCACTTGGAATGAAGGCTGACCTGCCATGTGATTTGTGGGGAGGGGGCACCCTCTTATGTTCTACTTGAGGTAGCCCTTGTTGAGGCTTTTCCAGCTTTGTCTTCCTGACTCCTGCCACCATGCTCTGAAGGAAGAAGCATCTTCAGTTTTGTGCCTCATCTCTGCTTCATGATTGAATGTTGGAAAACTTCAAGGCCAGCTTTAGACTAGCTCTCAGTACCAGAGTTTTTAAATACTGATTCTCAACTGCATAGCCTTCCTTCCCTGAGAACCTCTGGCCCTGTCATGACTAGGGAGATGTGCTGCTGACTTCTAACAGGCAGAGTCCAGGGATGCTGCTAAATACTCTGTAATGGACTAGAAGTGATTGTTCAGCCAGAAAGAGCTCAGCAGAGCTGCCTTTGGAAACCCTGGCCTTAGGCTTGACAGTAATGTGGATACACCTGTTCTTACCTAGGAACCAGCCTGCAACCACTGTCCAGAGCCTGGTCCTGGTGATATTGGCCACTACACCCTAGTATGTTGATGCTCTAGAACTGTGGCTTGATTGGAGGGCTCCCAGCAGGGTTGAGCTTTGCTCTAGTGGGGTTTCCCGTCTTTCTCAATGACCGGGATGTGTCTCAGCCACAGCCCTTCTCTTCCTGCGAGGCACCTCTTGTGGTTACAGCACGGGCAGAGTTTGTGTAGCATAGGGTGACAGGAAGTAATGCTGAGGCCCTTGTGCACAGCCTTGTGATGTTCCTGAGTTTTAAACACTCCCAGAGTGTCTTGCAGGTTCGGGGAGGAGTTAATAATGAAGTTAGTTTTGCAGTATTAAGTCCTGAAAATTGGACCTTCTGCATGGGAGTATCTGCTGCTTAGACTGGACTTGTCCTCTCTCAGGTCTAATACAATTCTGTTTTTCAATTTTGCTTTTTTTTTTTTTGAGACAGGATATTTTCTCTGTGTAGCCCTGGCTGTCCTAGAACTTGCTCTGTAGGTCAGGGTGGCCTCAAACTCCGAGATCTGCCTGCTTCTTCCTCCTAAGTACTGGGATTAAAGGCATGTGCCACCACGGCACATCTGTTTTGAAAATGTACTGAGTGATAGGGAATACATATGCTTGAGTGTGTATTTGTTTTGTTTTGCTTTCGAGACAGAGTTTCTCTGTGAAACAGTCCTGGCTGTCCTGGAACTCACTCTGTAGACCAGGCTGGCCTCAAACTCACAGAGATTTGCCTGCCTCCCAAGTGCTGGGATTAAAGGCGTGTGCTACCACTGCCCGGCTTGTGTGTGTGTATTTGAATGGCATTTCGTGGTTGTTGCTGAACACAATTCCTTTTTCCTTAGTACATGATATAGAGCAATTTTATGAACTCTGGCTGAAGAATCAAAAAAGTGAAAGAAGTGATGATGTAGCCAGTCACTCTAGCAAAGACAATGGGAAACAGATCCACATGCCAACAGATTATGCTGAAATTACTGTAAGTACCATTGCTAACTCCCTTGTGCTTCGGGGCTGCCCCTCCAAAGCCTGGCCCTGCCACCTGCAGCCCGTCTCCCTCTGGTGTCTTCTTTCTTCTGTGCTAAAACATTCTTGCTTGAATTCTTAATTTGAAAACATAAAGAAGCTTGGTTGGATGTAGCCCCATTGGTAGAGTACTTGCCTAGCATACATAATACCCTGGGTTCAGTCCCCAGCACCATGTAAACTGGGTGTGGTGCTACATGCCTGTAATCCCAGCACTCTTGGGAAGGGGAAGCAGAAGTATCAGAAGTCCACAGCCATCTTGGGCTACCTAGCAGATTGGAGGCCATCCATAAGAACCTATCTCAAAAACCAAAATTGCTACACATGGTTGTACACACCTTTAATCTCAGCACTTGGGAGGCAGAGGCATGTGATCTCTTGAGTTCAAGGCCAACCTGGTCTATATAGGAAGTTCCTGGTCAGCCAGGACTCCACAGTGAGACCCGTGCAAAAAGTAAAGAAAACATGAATGGCTTAAGTCTACCATTCCAAGTTAACTGCTGTTAATGCTTTGTGTCTGTAAACTAAATGAAGGCACTACAGATAAAGTTGGAAGTATGTCTTTTCTTCCCAGAGGAACCAGATCCAGTGGGTGTATTTCTCTGTATGTTTATATATCAGTGATGTGACCCCCCCCCCTTTTTTTTTAAATGAAAGGCAGGGGTTCACTCTATAGTCAGGCTGACCTTGAATTTGAGCAGTCTTCTTGACTCAGTCTCCAGACCACTGGGATTATAGGCGTGAGCCACCACTCCCAGCTGGTACTGTGTGGTTGTTCTTCCGCTGTAGCTGACCTGGCATGTTTTCACCTGGCAGGAGTGTGTGTGTTCTGCTGTCACTTGGCTGTTGCTCCCTCTGTTGCATCTCACCCACATCCATCACCACTGCAGGGCGGCTTTTGTGACTCTGCTCAGCACACGTGTGAGCTTGAGTCTCTCATAGTGCTTAACCTCTCTAATGTGTAGCTCTGTCCTTGCAGGGCCAGCAGACTTACTTTCTGGGTGCCTGGTGCAAATCTGTGATAGTAGGGGTCATGTGTAGAATTGCTGCTGGTCATTCTAGAGCTGGCCCACTCTGACCTTAAGCAGATCCTGCTTTCCTCAGGGTGTAACTTCTGTCCAGAATCCATAGCTGCCTCTCTGATGGCTTTGTTTGTCCAGAACGTAATTAGATGAGCAGAGGCCCCATCTACTCATTTGCTTCCTGTGTGCTGCTTTATGTCCCTATACTGTAGTTGCTCCTGTGCTGACACCACCTCTGATTTGGGTTATATGTCCCTTGCTTGGCTTCCCCAGAGTGGAGCCTGGGCTGAGCTCAGGCCTCATTGGGAGGTGCAGGCTCTCAGGCAGCACATCTTCCTGCACGCTTTAGGTGGACTTCCACTGCTGGATGTGTGGGAAGAACTGTAACAGTGAGAAGCAATGGCAAGGCCACATCTCCTCTGAAAAGCACAAAGAGAAGGTTTTCCACACTGAAGATGACCAGTATTGCTGGCAGCACCGCTTCCCCACCGGGAACTTCAGTATTTGTGAGAGGTACGTAGGCCCCTGCAGCTTCTCCCTGTGAAAAAAGCTGACCTCATGGGACTTCTGAGGGCATTGTGTCTGCAGACAGAATAAGATGTAGGTGGTAGAGTCTTGTTATAGTGCTCTGCCCTGGGAGGCCCTGGAAGGATATGCAGGTGTACCTGTCCAAACTCACCCTTACCATCTTTGGATTCTCAGCTCTGATTCTCTGGTCTTTGGTCTCAATCTTTGCTCACAATAAGTGGTCATCAGAGGTGGCCTTTGGAGGGATGGCTCAGCAGTTAGGAGCACCTGCTGCTCTTGGATAGGACTCAGGTATGCTTTTCAGTAACCACATCAAGTGGCTCACAATCACCTGAATTTCACTCCCAAGGGATCTAAAGTGCTCTTCTGGTCTCTGCAGGCACTTACATACATAATGGTATGCATACATACTCAGGCATACATACACATACACCTAAAAGTAAAAACAAGTATTAAGGAAATAGGAGCATAACTATATCACTCCTTTGTCTTAGAAAAATTTTAAATGAAAAGTGGATGTGGGGACTCATGCCTATAATTCTAGCAGCAGGAAGCCATGGCAGGGAAATCACTGCAATTTTAGGTTAGCCTGGGCTACAGAGTATCTCAATGAAAAAAACTAGGTGAAAAATTTTATCATTTTTGAATAGTTATTTTTTTTTTAATTACCATTTGGCAGTTGGGCATGGTGGTGCACGCCTTTAATCCCAGCACTCAGGAGGCAGAGGCAGGCAGATATCTGTGAGTTTGAGGCCAGCCTGGTCTACAAAGTGAGTTCCAGGACAGTCAGGTTTTGAAACTCTGTCTCAAAAACAACAAACAACAAAAAAGATTTTCTTATTTTGTATTTTATTTATTCTTTTACATACCTCATCCCAAACCCAAGGCTTGGAAGATGGTCCAGCAGGTATGGGATTGCTTACTGCCCATGCGTGAGGACCTGAGTTCAAAACCCCAGAACATGGAACTTGCTTACTACCAGCCTAGCTTAGGTTCAGTGAGAGACCCTTTAAGGGAATTAGGTGGAGAGTGGTAGATTAGGGCACCCAGTGGTCCCCCTTTGCTGTCCACATACCCCCAGCCCTAGTCCATGCTTTCTGATAAATACTTTTAAGTAAGTTTGCAGGACTTATTTCCCTCTTGTATATATTGTGCCTATACAAGATTTATTTCCCACGTTTAAGCTTCCTAACTGGGTCTGGGATGCAACTCAGAAGGAACATGTGCTTAGTAGGGAGGAGGCCCTGTATTTTATCCCCAGCAGCAAAAAATGGGGAAAATGATAACTTTTGTGACTGCCAAAGGTGTGTGCAGGTAGGTCCTGCAGCTAGGGAAGAATGTGTTTTCAAGAATTATGACACTTTCTAATTGCCTCACGGATGCTAACCGTGCTGCCTCCTCCTAACAGGTATATGAATGGGTCCTGCACAGAAGGAAGCAGCTGTAAATTTGCACATGGAAATGCTGAACTTCATGAATGGAAAGAAAGAAGAAAGGCCCTAGAGATGAAACTCAACAAAGCTCGAAAAGATCACTTAATTGCCCCAAATGATAATGACTTTGGAAAATATAGTTTTTTGTTTAAAGATTTAAACTAACACGCTGGCTTTCATGTAACCCAATCAGAGCACTGACCAGAACAATTGCAAGTGTTGAAAAGCACGTAGCAGAGGAGCCGCAGGTTTTCTGCTTGATTGGCATCTATGGTTCCTCCTGAGCAGCAACCCACAGTAGATAGGAAAATGGCTGTTTGACAGGCCTGGCCAAGCTCTCACGGAGCCACTGCCTCAGATGGCGAAGTGACTTGCTGCTGGTTGCTGTCTGTTGGACAGACTTTTGGATGAGGTGTGTTGGGGAAGAAGGTAAGGTTTACGTCTAGGATGACTCTCTGAGTTGGTCCATCAGATAAAAACCATGACCATGAGAGAATAAGTGTACACTGGGATCAGAATACATAATGGATGAAATTCTTTACATGTTTAGTGGAACAAATTTATTTAATATAATAAAGTTTGCTACTTATCTGTATGTAGGTTGCTAAAAAGGATTTTAACTCAGATTTTTAAGCCAAATAACCATTTAACACTAGTATCTGTTAAATGGGGTATTTTCTGTATTTGTATGTTTCACTGGTAAGGGAGCCAATGATCATGTACATCAAGAATATTTTGAAAATAATCAATTGACACAAATTTTATTTCTTGGTCTTTTGCTGTTTAAATGATGATTTTTGAAAGATTAAACTTGTACTGTTGTCTAGTGTATGGACCAATATTGCCTGTAATAAAAGATTTTATATAGAGATGACTTTCATAGTTTTGGTGTGTTTTTTTTCTCTATAAAGAATTATTGGAACAGGGTTTTACAGAGGTTTTGTTTTTATTTTTGTTTTTTTTGGTGTGTGGTGTGCTGTGGCTTGGGCCCAGCACTTTTTTAGTTTAATATAATTTTATTTTTTTTAGTTCAGTCTAGTCTAGCTTTGAACTCCTGATCTTCCTGCCTCCCAAGTGCTAGAGTTCGGATTACAGGCATGTGCCACCAAGCCTGGGTTTGCAAGTGAGTTGGGTTTTGCTTTTAATTCATTATTAATGTGTATGTGTGTACATGATATGTGTGGGTCCACATATGCCACAGTGTGTGTAGGACAACCCTGCAATCCTGCAATTGGTTCTCTCCTGCTACCTTTATGGGGTTCTGTTGATTGAACCTAGTTGCTGGACTTGGGTAGCAAGTTCTTTTTTGTTGTTATTGTTTGCTTTTTGGTTTTTTTTTTTTTTTTTTTGGTTTTTCGAGACAGGGTTTCTCTGTGTAGCTTTGCGCCTCTCCTGGAACTCACTTGGTAGCCCAGGCTGGCCTCGAACTCACAGAGATCCACCTGGCTCTGCCTCCCGAGTGCTGGGATTAAAGGCGTGCGCCACCACCGCCCGGCTGCTTTTTGGTTTTTAAGACAGGGTCTCCCTGTGTAGCCTTGGCTGTCCTGGAACTATGTAGACCAGGCTGGCCTTGAACTCACAGAGATCCGCCCGCCTCTGCCTCCCAAATGCTGGCATTAAAGGCCTGTGCCACCACTGCCCCACTTGTTTGCTTATTTCTTATCTACACTTTTTCCAGGGAGAGTAAGATACACTGAGAAGTTGTCCCTGCTGCTGCTGCTGCATCTTAAAGATGAAAGAATTGTAGCCTGGGGACAGAGCTGTGAAGTAGAGCACTTGCCTACACGTACACTATAATTCTCAGCACCACACACTCATTTAAACTTTGGAATCTAGACTAGGAAACAAAATTTGAGGTTTCAAGCATACCAATGACTTTTTTGTCCCTCAAACTCCCCTTCATCTTCTTGCCCCACCTGCTCAGTAGTTTGCATCTTTCCAGAGAAGTCTATTTCTGCCTCAGTCAGCCCATTTCATACTCTGGCTTGCAGCCACAGCCTGGATCTCCGTATCACAACACTGAGATTGTTCATGTTGTGGGTAGATCATACCTCATCCTACTGGACAGAGAGTGTGTGTGTGTGTGTGTGTGTCTGTATAGAGTGATGGCCCCCTCCAGTCCCCTAATGACAGTTTGGGAAGCTGTAATAATTGATATGTCAGTTAGGACTTGGTTATCCATGGGGTAGTTTTTATTTTTAAAGTAATTTTATTTTATGTGTAGGGGTGTTTTGCCTGCATGTATGTGTACCACATACATACTCAATGCCCATGGAGATCAGATACCCTGGGATGAGCTGTCGACCTTTGTGAGCCTCATGTGGGTACTGAGAATATAACCTGAGTTCTGGAGAAACAGCCAGTGCTCTTAACCACTGAGCCATCTCTCCAGCCCCCCATTAGGTGGTTTTCATATTAACATTTGATTTTTTTTTTCCCCTGAAACAGGACCTCCCTTTGTAATACTGACTGGACTCATTATGTAGATCAGGCTTGTTTCACCAGAGATCCTCCTGCCTCTTGAGGGTGCTAGGATTAAAGGTATACACCACCATGCTTGGCAGCATTTGACTTTAAAAATTTTTGGTATTGGGGAGGGAACCAAAGGCCTCAAACATGCTGGACTAGTTCCACTTGCCCACCACATTTACAAAAGGTTTGAATTATATGTATGTATGTGTGGGTGTGTACATGTACATTTAGTACCCTGGGAGGGCAATGGATGACCTGGAGTTAAAGGTAGTTGTGAACTACCTGTATTGGGAACCAAACTTGGGTTTTCTGCAAGAGCAGTACACACTCTTAACTACTGAGCCATGTCTCCAATATCAACCAGGACCTTTTTATTTTGAAATAGGGCCTTGCTAAATTGCCCAGGCTGCTTTGAACTCTCTGTGTAGTCCTAGAACGTGTGGTCCCCTTGTCTTTTCTCTGGAGTAGTTGGGATCACAGTTGTGTGCCACCAGGCCTGGCTTAGAAAATTACTGATACACGATTCATAATATAAACCTCACTTTTTGGGGAAAAAAATTAAGAAAATTCACTTTGTAGCCTAGGCTGGCCTCAGCATTTTTAGTGTTGGCATGATAGGTGTGAGCTAGACACAATTTTGTAATATTTTACTTACCTAAAAATCACACCTTTTACCCAGTATTTTCCAAGTCTACTAACCCCCTTTGCCTCCCAAGCTGTAATCATGAAACTGCTTTTTGTCTCTGTGAAATTTGCCCATCAAACATGTTTCATAGAAATGAAATCATACTGATGGCTGGGTTCTTTCGTTGGATGTAATTATTTTACCGTTTATCTGTACTTAGGGTTTCTATTGCTGTGATAACACCAATAAAAGCTACTTGGAGAGGAAAGTGTTTTGCTTACACTTTCCCATCACAATCCATCATTGAGGGAAGTCAGGGTAGGAGCCTGGAAACAGGAACTGAAGCAGAAGCCAAACAAGAGTTTGGCTTATTGGTCATTGGTTTGTGTTCTTATAGAACCCAAGACCACCTGCTTAGGGTAGCACCACCCCTTTGTGGGTTCTCCTACATCAATCTTCAATCAAGAGAGCGCCCCATAGGCTTTCCAACAGCTGGATCTTACGGAGACATGTTCTCAATTGAAGATCCCTTCTCTCAGATGACTCTTAAGTTGTGTCAAGTTAATAAAAACAAACAACAAAAACAAACAAAAAACCCCACAACTTATCAGAACAGCACTTCATCCCTTTTTGCGGCCAAATAGTATTTTATTGTGCAACAGACTACATTTTGTTTCTTCATCTACCAGCTGATGGACACGTGGGTTGTTTCCACTGCTTGGCTATTGTGCCTGTGCACATTAGTGTGAACTTGTGTGCCTCCAGGTTCGTTGGTTGCAGTAAACCTCCCCATCTGTCCTGGAGTAGTCTGAGGTGGTTGCAGGTTGAGTCCCTCCTACCCTCAGGGACTCCTACACTGTGATTTAGGTGCTGAGTGGCAAGGCTTGCTCCATTCTCCTCAATCCTTTTTTCTTCAAGGCTGCTTGTCCTCTGGGGACCTATTGCATAACACTCACTGTTGAGGCTTAGGTCCAGGGATTGTGATCAATTGAGAAATGAAAGGGCAGTATTCCCCAAGCAAGTGGTACAGCTTACAAATATCCTTTTAGCTAGAGACTGGAATCCAGGCTTCTTATGTTTGTTGTAAGAGATGAATGCCAACCTGTGAAAAGCTCATTTTAGGGTCATGATACAATGTCTCCATGAGTTGGACATAGAGGCTGAGGCAGGAGGATAGCTAAGTTTTGGCCAGCCTATGCTACAAAGTGAAACTGTCTCAGGAAAACAAACAAAGGGGCTGGGAAGATGGCTCAGTATCTAAGATACTTGCCGTACAGCTATGTGTGGACTTGGGGTCGGAGCCCCAGTACCCACATAAAAAAGGGACCACTTTGGCCATCTTTTGTAACCCCAGCAAAGGAGAGGCAGAGGTAGGCAGATCCCTGGAGCTTGCTGGCCAGCATAGCTTAATTACTGAGTACCTGGGTCATAAATTTGGTAGATGGCACGGGTAGGTTCTCACCTCAACATCTGCCTCTTAGCAATGGTTTAGTCTGTGTGTAATGTGTTCATATTTGTGCACATGAGGGAGCTAGAGATGTCCTCTACCATTCCCTGTCTCTGCCTTATTTCTTTTTGTTTTTTGAGACAGGGTTTCTCTGTGAAGTTTTGTTGCTTGTCCTGGAACTCACTCTGTGGACCAGGCTGGCCTTGAACTCAGAGATCTGCCAGGCTCTGCCTCCCGAGTGCTGAGATTAAAGGCATGCGCCACCACTGTCCGACTTCTGCCTTATTTCTTTAAGGCAGGGTCTTACCTTGAACTTGTAGCTAGCTGGATCTCCCCGACAGCTAACAGAAGCAGCAAACCTCATGATTTTGTCTCTGCCCTCCAGAGTACTGGGTTACAGGCCTGGCTTGTTATGTGGTTGTTGGGATCTGACCTCAGGTCCTAATGGTTGCCCAGCACAGCACTCTTAGCCACTGAGCTCTCTGGCCCTCAGTTTTTTGTTTTTTGTATACATCATATGGCCATAATATTTTTCTCTCTTTTGGTTGAGGCAAGGTCTCATGCCATAGCCCAGGTCTCAAACTCTAGGCAACCCTCCTGCTACTGCCTTCACGTGCTGGGCTTGCAGATACGAGCCATTACACCCAACTTCTCTCAAAATTTTGTTTGTCCTGTACATCATTACTGCTACCAGGGGAGCACAGTGGATTGCTAGGTTCCTCAGTTGAAGCCGGTTTGGGGTCAGAATTTCTCACTAACTTCCTGACCTCGGTGAAGTGAGTTTTCTAAGTCTGTCTTTCCACCAGTAAACGGCTGGTAGGACTGCAGTCAAGAGAGGCAGTACCCAGACACACTGTGTGATGGCTAAGGAAAGCTCTATTTTGTGGTAGGCACCTATTCTAAATTCCTAAAAGATAAGCTCCCGGCAAATCTGATTCCTTGTCCCCTTCCCCAGAATTGTAAACTGCCAAGGTAATTAGCTGCTTGCTCTGGCTTTTGTAAGCTCGCTTATCGCAATGTTAACAGGGATAGGGGCAGCTCTTCACTAGCTGAGTGGAGTGAAGCAGTTTCCCATTCAGCTACACATGACAGAAAAACGCGATAATTGTGGTCTCCACTTAAAAATACCCTTCTTCTAGCCCCTTCTACGGAACGGCGGCACGCCTTCGATTTGGCGTTAAGGCTGTCGTTCTGCTAGCAGCAATTAATAAACTCATTTAATTATAATTTGGATGAGTCTGTTGTCTTTTCCGGTGGATTTGAACTCTGGAATGTAAATAAAATGGACTCCTTACTTTCTATGAGTCGCCTGATTTAATCCTGAGAGCGGAAGCGCTATTACTACCCATTACTCTGGTGCCGGCAGGTCTCCGTCTGTTTCCTGCCTCCTCCCCACTCCCACCCCCTTTTCTGAAAAGCAGAGACAACAAATTGCACCTATGCTCTACAGGGTCTGTAGGTCAGAGCACTGGCGACAATCACGGCTCCGAAACTCTAGGGAGAAAAGAGTAGAGCCCCAACAGTACGCGAATCAACCGACGAATGGAAGAACCGGCTACGACACATCACCAAAACGCTTCTGGAACGAGGATGCAGCGCCTGCGCAGTCGCAGGATGAGGGGCGGGGCCGAGCGTGAGTGACTGCAAACTGCGCAGTCCGTACAAGTGGGGAGGGACCTGTGAAAGGATGACGCGGCCGCGAGTGCTGCGAGCGGTCGCGCAGACTCCGTAGGCTCGGGGGCGTGGCCCCAAGGGGCGTGGCTTTCAGGGGGAGCGTGCATTTGCGCAGACTCTGGGGTGGTGGGCGGGGCGTCCCTGAAGTGTCGCTGACGTGGAGGGTCCGGGTTAGCCGGCGCAGCTGCTTGCGAGGTCTGAGAGCGACGTCCGGGGCTGGGTCCCCGGGCCCGAGGCGGCGGCAGCGGTGGTATAAAGCCGGCGACGGGGAGCATGTAATGTCGGAATGCGGAGGCCGCGGCGGCGGCGGGAGCAGCAGCAGCGACGACGCCGAGGACGAGGGTGGCGGCGGCGGCCCCAAGGGCTCCGGCTCCCTCAGCCCGGCCGGGGCGGCGGCGTCCTCGGAGGGCCGGCTCCGCCGCGGATTGCGCGGCGCCTCGCTCATGGCGCGCCGGCGGCCGGAGCTGCTGTGCGGGGCCGTGGCGCTTGGCTGCGCCCTGCTCTTCGCCCTCAAGTTCACCTGCAGGTGAGGCTGCCGGGACTCGGGCTCCGTGGCCAGAGCTCCGCCAGCCCGGCAGCGCGGGGTCAGCTCGGGGCCTCTGGGGTCGGAGGTCGTATGTCTCCCGCGGGGAAGTGGGCCGCAGCCCCCCGCTGTCCCTCTTTCGAATGGAGAGCTTCCTGGGTGCTGCCCCTTTACAGTTTTGTACCGAGGGTGTTTGGCCGTGTTTCTGAGCTGCTTTTCACCAGTTGGGTTTTCTCGGGTGCACATGGCAATTCTTTCCCACGTTATACTCTGTTTTTCCATCAATTTCATTTTCCTTAATGCTTGCAGTGTAGTGATTTGCAAGCCATTTAGGAGTCTTAATCGCTTTTGGGAATCCAGGCACGCATTTGATGTACTGACAGTCAGTGAGCACTTTGTACTCAGCAGTTGTTAATGCTGAAGACAAAAATCCCTGTTCCCTCGTGTATTTTCATTGAGGTGATATACAGTGAACAAACACTTCAGAGACCTTAGTAAGTGCAATGCAGGGAATAGAAGGTTGAGGGTAGGAAGGGCAGAAAAGCTTTCATTAGGAGTTTACACAGGAAAGGAAGGGACCAATGCTGGAATATCTGGGGTACGAGTGTCTACTACAGAGCAGTTAAGTGCAAAGATCTGGAGTCTGGACAAGGTTGGTCTTTTTTTGAAACTTGGGAAAGGCATGAGTAGGCTGGAGTTTAGTGTAGGAAGAGTGGAAGCTAGTGTGCCTCTTTTTAGGAAATGCATAAATGCAAAGTTTGTATTTCAGTTATACTTCTCCTCAGATCATCGTTTGAGATTTCAGTTTATACACTGTCTTGTCACCTATCATATCCTCTTGGCACTTCTGTCCAGAGGGAGATTTATCTGGGTCCATAGTGAGTGCAACAAACACAATGTGAGGTTCCTGTGGTCAAGACGGGTCAAAGGATTGGTGGTTTTAGTGGAAAGGGATTAAGTTTTTAATGTTTGCCATGTGCCAGCTGCTGTGATAGCTGCTGTGATACTGCTGGGATTAAAGGTCTCCATGCCTGACCTGGAGTTGGAATTTTTTTATCTGAGCAGCCACATATTTTATTGTCTTCACAAGGAAAATGCAGAAGTATTTTACAAGGTGGAATATTGCAAGTTGGCACTTGGATTCAAATTAAGAAAACAGCCCTTTTCCCACTTCAAGGAGCTGACTCACTCCAGTTTGTCCAGCTGTGGAAACAGTGCTCAGTGTTTGAGCTGAGACAACAGCATATCACTTTCATGATCTTTAATGAGAACAGAGACTTAGGAAGAATAAACAGGGTCTTTTTAAAAAATTTAATTTTATTCATAGTCCCGGTCTGAAATAAATTATTGCCCTCTTTAGTGTCTGTTGCTTAGTTGAGTTCAGAGTAGATGATATATAAGAAGGTGGATTTGGAGTTGAACCACAATGAATTTTTGTGCATTTCTGGGTATCTAATCCTTGCCCACATCTATTTATGGGCATTCAGTCTCCATGCATTCATTTTGCTTGCTTTCCTTGTACCCTGACTTGAAGGAGAAACGTGTATGTGCATAAGGAATAAAGACGAGTGCATGTAGAGCTGCCTTTCAGAAGGGAGGTTTAAGGGATACATTTCATATAAGAATTGAATTTATAGGCTGGCTTCAGAACTCATAGTAAAAGGAGAGAGCAGATTCAAGATGTTGTCTTCTGACTTCCCTGTGAATGCCTACACTCACGAACATCTTGCCCAGATACAGTAAAGTTGATCTTTTTTTTTTTAAGCAGGCCGTTATTATTCACAACCAACTCTTTTTTTTTTTTTGTACCTACTGCATAAGCTTAAAAGCTATAGGAAATCTCTGATTGACATATAATTTTTGAAAAATGTGAAGCACATTTTGAGAGATGCATGAAAACTCTGGAGGGACTGTGAAAGAGCGGAGGCCCATGTTTCTCTTTCCTGACTGATTTTTTTTGTTTAGTTTGTGTTTTATCTGGCTTTTAACTTTAAGAACTCCTCCATCAGTAAAAAATAATAAGTTGATGTCACATGTACTTCCCTCAGATTGTATTATTTTATGCTTAGCATACAGTTTTTCTTCTTTTGTTTGGTTTTGGACTGGATCTCATGTAGTTCAGGATGATTTCAAACTACTTTTACCCCTTAAGTGCTGGGATTTCAGGTGTGTATAACCATGCTGGGCTTTAAAAAAAAACTAAATTATGTGTATGTGTATATGAGTGCATCTGTGTGGATGTGTGCACATGAGAGCAAGTGCCCACAGAGCCCAGAGGCATTGGAGACCCTGGAACCTGAGTTATAGGTAGTCCTGAACCACCCAACATGGGTTCTGGGAAGTGAACTTGGGTCCTCTGCAAGAGCAGTGCCCACTCTTACCTGCAGAGCTCTTAACAACCTCCTGGCTTTGTATTTGAGACAGGGTCTTACTTTAACCCAGGCTGGCCTGAAGCTTACTGTTCTCCTGCTTAACCATCTGAATGCTGGAATTGTAAGTGTGTGCCATCATGTCCAATTCATCACTTAATGGATCATGCATTTAAATGGTAGGAATATCCACGAATGAGCAGCCTTTAGAATCTCTTCAGAATGTACCACTTTTTCTCCACAGGACCCTCTCCACCACTGTGTATGGCTATCTATCTGCTTGTCATTCAGGCCTTAGTTTGAGAGTTGCTTGATTACCACCTTGTCAGAAGCTGCTCTGTCCATATCTCCATACTGAGTTCTCCCACAACAGTGCTCGTTTTGTGTCGCTTTTATTACTGATTGTTTATATACTTGTTTGTTTGCCATCTTCCTCCTCTAGGAAGAAAGCTCCTTGGCAGCAGTCTCTGCCTGTGTCAGAAGCACAAGAGCAGTTGCTCAGGCAGATTTTTGAAAAGTTGTGCAAGGGATTGCAGTTTTCAGGTTAGGAAAGTATCCTCCACAGGCAGAAAGCTCTGCAGAGACCACAATGGGGAAATGTTTCATATGCAAGCTTGTTCCTTTGAACTCTTTTTTTTCCCTCCTGTTTTGGCATTCTATTATGGCCTCTAATATCTAGCTTTTTTTCACTTTGCATAATTGTTTTGAGATTCAATCAGGTTAGTATTATGTTTTTTGTTTGCCTTTTCAAAAAAGATTTATTTATTTTTATTTTATTTGTATGAGTGTTTTCCTGAATGTATTTAAGGGCGCTGTGTGTACATGGTACCTGCAGAGGCCAAAAGAAGGCATTGATTCCTGTAAGCCAGCATGTGGGTACTGGGAACTGAGCCTGGGTCCTTTACAAGAGCAGCGAGTAATCTTCACCATGGAGCCATCTCTCCAGCCCCTTCTTGTATTTTTGAAGTTACTACTACTGCAACATGTATATATTTATGTGGGGAATGTATGGTTGTCAGAGAACAACTTCCCAGAAATTGCTTCTGTCCTATCATGTGACTATCTGGAATTGAACCCAGATCCTCAGCCTTGGTGACAGGCACCTTTACCTGATAAACCATCTTGCTGGCCCTTGTCTTGTATTTTCCCTCAATTTAAGTAATATTTAATTGTAAGAATATTCGCCTGATGAATCATGCCAGCCTTTATGCTTACTACCAACATTCATTTATTTGGTTTTTGAAATAAGGTATCCTTCCTTGTGTAGCCCAGGCTGGCACTAGATCCTGCCTCTGCTTCCTGAGTGCTGGCCTCTGTGTCTTTATATTCTAAAAAGTATCTCTTTTAGGGGTTTATTTGACAGTCAATTCTTAGTTGAATGGCTTGATCTTTTATAATTAATTGTGATTATTGGTATGGTTGAGTTTTCTTGCTACTTGTTTTCATTTGTCCCTTCTGTGTTTTATTCATATTCTTTGGTCTTTTACTTTCTTTTGGGTTAATGTATTGTTTTAGGGCACTGTGCTCAGGGCTTTATGCTCCGGCATTGTACACATGCACCTGATGGGAGAGTTGTGGCCCCTCTAACTGTGGGGAACCTTTCTAGTTTAGGCTCTTGCTTTGCTCTTCATCTTTCTTACCACTGAATTATTATTTGTATTTGAAGTCTTTGTTATTGTTGCTTTTCCCTGGATGCTTTGCATAGGTATAGGCCAACTCCACTTAACAAATGATGTTTTCTAAGAGTGGAGACAACTGTAAATGTGGGCATTAGGTAGCATCAGGGCCTGGAGATCAGTGGCTTGTGTGGAGAGTCAGACTGCAAAGAGGTGAGACCATAGATCATGCCGTTCTTCACTGCTCTTTTAGCCCACACCTGCATGGACAATACCCAACATCTGCATTGTTCCAGTCAGGTGTTACCTTAGCACAGTGTATTGCTTTTTGTTTCAAGTACAGTGACTTTCAAACTCTTATTTTCTTATTCAAAAGAGGCCTTTAATTAAACAAACAAAAAAAAAAAACCAAAAAAAAACCAAAAAAACCAAACTGGGTGGTGGTGGCACACTCCTTTAATCCCAGCACTTGGAAGGCAGAGGCAGGCGGATCTCTGAGTTCAAGGTTAGCCTGGTCTACAGAATGAGTTCCAGGACAGCCAAGGATACACAGGGAAACCCAGTCTTGGACCCCCTTCTCCCCCAAAACAAAACACAAACCAAAACAAAGCAGAAGTCTTCTCTGTCCTTCCACACAAAGCTGTAATGGAAGGAGAACATAAGCTGAGAAATCTTGTTTGTGTTTACTTTTTTTTAGTCGAGCAAAAGATGTGATAATACCAGCAAAGCCGCCTGTCAGCTTTTTCTCCTCGAGGTCTCCAGTCCTTGACCTCTTCCAGGGGCAGCTGGACTATGCCGAGCATGTTCGCCGGGATTCCGAGGTAGTGCTGCTGTTCTTCTATGCTCCATGGTGTGGCCAGTCCATCGCTGCCAGGGCAGAAATTGAGCAGGCAGCCAGCCGGCTTTCAGATCAGGTAATACACCCCTTCTACCAAAGAGTCAAGTCTGTGTATCAGAGAGGATGGTCCCTCAGAGGTGTTGTGCCAGACTGGCAGTGATGGCCAGGTGAACTCTGGAGACTGTCAGGTACAGAGCCTATGAAGAAGCAAGAAGGGTCCTGTCATGATGGTCAGAGTGGCAAGAATGGGAACCAGTTCTTTGGCTTCCGAGGGAGTTATGTGCTCACCCACGATAGCAGGCTGCATGTCACAGCGCTGGAGATGGTGGAGATGAGACCAAGAGTCCTAGCTCTCTCATGACCAGCTTATGTGGCTTGTTACCTCTGTGTTGTAAGTGGTATACAGGCCATGGTGCAAATGTGGAGGTTAGAGGAAAGCTTTCAGGAGAAGGTTCTCTTGTCTGCTTTGTAGCCAGCTACTCAAATATTTATACAGGAAAAATTTATGTATAAAAAACTAACAGTTGTTGTGTGTGGTGGCACATACCTTTAATCCCACCTCTCAGGGGGAAGAAGCAGGCAGATCCCTGAGTTCCAGGCCTATCTGGTCTACAGAACAAGTTCCAGGACAGCCAGGGCTACACAAAGAAACCGTGTCTTGAAAAACAAACACACAAACAAAAAAGACTAAAGGTACTTTTCACCAAACCTGATGACCTGAGTTCAGTTCTTTGGGAATCAGTTCTCTCCTGCCTTTTTATGGTTTCTAGGGATTAAACACAAGTCACCAAGTTTTGTGGCAAAGTGCCTTTATCTGCTCATCCATCTCACTGGCCCTATGGTTAATTAAAAAAATAAAAATGTGTGTTTGTACACACACACAGATATATAAAATTTTATGTATATGAGTGTTTTGTATGCATGTATGTATGTACACCACACATGTATACCTGGTGCCTTTGGAGGTCAGAAGATGGTGTCATATCTCCTGTAACTGGAGTTACAGATTGATAGCTGTGAGCCACCAGATGGGTGCTGGGAACTGAACCCCCATCCTCTGAAAGGGCAGCGAGTGCTCCTAACTGCTGAGTCAGTTGCCAGTGCAGTTAATTTTTGAGATAGTGTTTTATGTGGTGAAGACTGGTCTTGAATTCCTGATACTTCTGCCTTTTCTCCCAAGTGCTAGGATTAGAGGTGTGTACCATTCCACACAAACCTGAAAATGACTATTTTATGATGCCCCTTTTCTGCCTGTGAGTCAACTCATATTTGACAAAACTTCCCTATGCATATAATTTCAAAGTAACTTAGTGTACTAATTACAACAGAGGTAGTGGGAAAATGGAAAAGTAACTTGTAGCTAAATCTTAAATATTTTAATGCCAGGCAGTGGTGGCACACGCCTTTAAGGAGGCAGAGCCAGGCAGATCTCTATGAGTTCAAGGCCAGCCTGGTCTACAGAGCGAGATCTAGGACAGGCACCAAAACAACACAGAGAAACCCTGTCTTGAAAAACCAAAAAAAAAAAACCAACCAACCAAACAAAACTTAGCGTATTTTAGTTGTGAGTACATGGGCAAAGCATTATGCTTTATGCTCTGGGTTTGGAATGTAGTGAACCAGACATTCCAGCATCAATGCAGGCATTTCAAACCACTGTGAGATAACAAGCTGACTCTTACATGTGCAGAACAGTTTTGAGCATTGCAGGACATCTCTCAGGACCTTTGCCTAATCATTGTAGCAAGCAAAAAGCACTCCATAGATTCCCGAGGGCCTGTGCTGTTGGAGAAGCATGATTTGAGCTAACTCGGGTGAGCCCCTGAGCTGCAGAATTCATTCAGAACTCTCAGCTGTTTTTTCTTAGAAACAGGAAATACTACAAATGGTGCCTAGGTCTCCTGTCTAGTTTCACAAAGCCTTTCAAAACTATTGTTTACCTTAAAGTATACCATGTACATTCCTTAGAGTGTTCATATTTCTAGAGAAGAATCCCAGCACTTGGAGGGAGTGACAGGAGTGTCTGGAGTTCAGTGCCATCCTCAAATACATAGTGAGTTTGAGGCCAGCCCAAGCTACATGAGACCCTCTCAAAAGAAAATAAAAAAAGACTGTATGTTTGTATGTGTATATATGTATAAATTATGTTTGTGGTATGTTAATATGCACACACACACACACACATATATAGCTGACAAGATGGCTTAGTGAGTAAAGACACTTAGTTCCAAGCCTGATAATCTGAAAATTGAAAGTCATATCATGCCAGGCAGTGGTGACGCACGCCTTTAATCCTAGTACTTGTTAGGCAGAGACAGGCAGATCTCTGAGTTTGAGGCCAGCCTAGTCTACAGAGCAAGTTCCAGGACAGGCTTCAAAGCTACAGAGAAACCCTGTCTCAAAAAACAAAAGAAAGAAAGTCATTATATCATATCATATCAACTTTTCAGGGAGGAAACAGGAATTCCAAGGGAGCCCTGGGCAAGCATGTAGTATATAAGCATGGAAGAAAGCACCACTTTCCTAGTCACTCCCCAGTTCTTTGAATCTGAGAACAAAGGTCTGTCTCCCAGGTAGGAAGCAAAAGGGAAATCCATTGTGTTTCATGTTAAAGTAGTGTTGTTTGTGGCTGGTTTAAGCAATGTGTCTTGAATAATGGAATAGTAACTGTAGTATTCTGTGAGCTGTGTACCATGCTCATCTTTACAACAGTCCTTCATGCTTTTTTTTAGCCTTGGCTTTTTTTTTTTTTGGAGCTGAGGACTGAACCCAGGGCCTTGCGCTTGCACTGAGCTAAATCCCCAACCCCTGCTTTGGCTTTTTTTAAGCAGGGCCTCTGGCTTGCAGGGGCTTAGCAGTCTGTTAAGGTCCCACAGTGACAGACAGTAGGGATTGTGCTACCCACAGTGACCAAACCTGTTCTTTTCAGTTCCTTCTAAATTGAGAGTTTATGGGTCTGTGTGCACAGTAAGGAAAAGAGTGAATTTATTTTCAGAAACAGGCAAAAATCATTTGAGCCATTTTGCTTAGTCAAATTAGCAAGATGGTAGGTTGTGCCCTATTTTTAAGTAAAGAAAATGAGACATCAACCATAGGTAATGATTATTGCTTTTTCTCCCTTAGAAATGGACTAAGGGGCCAGAGAGATGAGTCAGTGGTTAAGGGAGCTTGCTGTTCTTCAGAGAACTGGAGTTTGGTCCCAGGACCCACGTCAGGCAGGTCACAATTGCCTGTACTGGCCTACAGAGTACAGGGACACACACACACCATACACTTACACAAACATAAATGTATACATAAAAGCTAAAAGCTAAAAAAAAGAAATAGATCCTAAAAACTCTGGAGAGTCCCCACTAAGTTTGAGCACTTTTGCTCTACTTGTAGGCAGAAAGCAATTTCGTTGGTGACTTCATATTGCTTTCTTCATAACTTCTTGCTGGGAGAGGTGGTGCACACCTTTAATCCCAGCACTGGGGAGGCAGAGGCAGGTGAATCTCTATGAGTTCAAGGCTAGCCTGGTCTACAGAGTGAGTTTCAGGACAGCCAGGGCTGTTATACAGAGAAATGCTATCTCGAAAAACCAAAAAAAAACAAACAAACAGTATTTTTATTGTATGCATGTGTATGTCTTCGCTGCACTGCATGGTGCCCTGTGCGCATAGAAGCCAGAAGGCTTTGCATACCCTGGAACTGGCTGCAGATGCTTGTGAGCTACCATGTGGGTGCCAGGAACAAACCTGGGTCTTTTGGAAGAGCAGTTAACTGCTGAATCATCTCTCCAGGCCTAACTTTTTTTTTAGTTTTTTGAGACAGGGTTTCTGTGTAGAACACATGCTGTAGACCAGGCTGGCCTCAAACTCAAAGATCCACCTGTCTCTGCCTCCCGAGTGCTGGGACTAAAGGTGTGTGCCACCACACCTGATCCAGCTTTTTATTTGTTTTTTTGGTGTGTTGGAGGTGTGATGTGTAGATATATGCTACAGCATGTGTGGAGACCCTGCCTCAATAAATAGATAGATAGATAGATAGATAGATAGATAGATAGATAATAAAATTAAATTAAAATCAAATCCCTCCAAAGTATTTATTGCTTGTTCATTTTAACATTAAAAACAAATAATTTTCCTCTTTTGACAGACTCAGAGTACTAACTAAACTATGGAGAAGGGTTTTTCTTTGAAATTTATGTATTTATTTTTGAGACCGAATTTTAATATGTAGCCTTGGCTGATTTGGAACTTGCTATGTGGACCTGGCTTGCTTCAAACTCAGTGATAAGCCTCCCTTTGCCTTATAAGTACTAGTATTAAAAGCACACTTGGTTATTTTTCATTAAAAAAAAAAAAGGATTTATTTTACTTTTTGTGTGTATGGGTGTTTTGCCTGCATGTATGTCTGTACACACCATATGCCTGACGCCCTAGGAGAGAGCAGTGGAGTGGAGCTACTGGAGTTATAGATAGTTGTGAGCCACCATGTGGGTGCTGGGAATCAAATCCATGTCCTCTGGAAGAGCAGCTAGTACCCTTCTGAGTTATCTCTCTAGCCCCTATTTTTCATTTTTTAAGATAAGACCTCATTCTGTAGACCAAGCTAGCTTGTATGTAACTCATAACAATTCACCTGAGTCAGCTCCCTCACCCACACCCCTCATTCCCATGCCCCAGGGTTGGGATTACAAGTATGAGCTACCACTTAGGCCTGTCTTTTATTTTAGTGGTAAATGTCACCTCTGAAAGCTTGAAACGGGTAGGCGTGGTGATGCACACCTTTAATCTCACCACTGGGGAGGCAGAGGTAGTCAGATCTCTGTGAGTTCTAGGCCAGCCTGGTCTACAAATCGAATTCAGGACAGCCAGAGTGGTTTACACAGAGAAACCCTGTCTCAAAAAAACAAAACAAAAGCTTGAAACAGCTAGTTTGGTTTTTGTTTACTACTTCCTGCTCTGTGGAGGTTGGGGGAGCTAGTTCTGTTTCTACAATTAGAAGTCTTGGTAACTGTTGAGTTGCTATTCATAGTCATGTGAAACCTTCTTTGCCTCTGCAGGTGTTGTTTGTGGCAATTAACTGCTGGTGGAACCAGGGAAAATGCAGAAAACAGAAGCATTTCTTTTATTTTCCTGTAATACATCTGTATCATCGGAGGTAAGGACTTTCGGTGGTATTTCTAGTCCCACCTACATTCATGAGTTTATCAGTGAAACTTTGTTTCTTTTTTTTCTAGGCAAAATTATTAGATAGTCAATGTAGAAAATTGAGAAAATACAGATAGGCAAAAATAAATAAAAAAAAAATGTCAAGGGATTTGATGATTGTGCCAGCCATGAGTGACTAGTGTGTTTTGATTGTCTTTTTCTGTTAATGTACATGTGAGCCCTCTAGCTGTTGACTAGAGATGTATTAGACAGTGATGTTATTTCCTAAATTGTTCTTTCACACTTTTGTGAGAGTCAGTGTAGCTAGAGTTTTCCTGCCTGGCCCACAGTCAGGACAAATCTCTGTCACCTGCCAGTCCCACAGCTGTTCAGGCCCAACCAAGTAAACACAGAGACTTACATTGCTTACAAACTGTATGGTCGTGGCAGGCTTCTTGCTAACTGTTCTTATATCTTAAATTAATCCATTTCTATAAATCTATACCTTGCCATGTTGCTCGTGGCTTACCGGCATCTTCACATGCTGCTTGTCATGGTGGCGGTGGGCAGTGTCTCCCCCTGCCTTCCTGTTCTTTCTTTCTCCTCTGTTAGTCCCGCCTATACTTCCTGCCTGGCCACTGGCCAATCAGTGTTTTATTTATTGACCAATCAGAGCAACAAATTTGACATACAGACCATCCCACAGCACGTCAGTGTATGTTTATATCAGTGTATGTTACAGCATTATTTTCAAAAGTATGAATTATTCCATTGTATGGCTTTACTTACATTTTAGCTACTGAAAATGTTATGTAATGCAGAAGTACACCCTGTCCCTCATCCTGTTAACCTGGTAGTGTAGCATGCTCAAGATAATAGCTTTTCCAGGTATGGTGGCACCTGCCTGTAATCTAAACTACTTGGGAGGCAGAGACAGGAGGATTATTTGAGGCTAGCCTGGACAACTTAGACCCTATTTTAGTCAGTATCCAAATAGCTGGGAGTATTAATTCAGTGGTAAAGTGATTTCCTAACATGGGTGAGATCCTGGGTTCAATCCCTAGTATTGCAAATAAGGGGGAGGGGATAGCATATCATTTCTTTCAATTAGGAAGAAAATTACTAGTGGCCCATAATTTTATGTCTATAGTTTTTGGTTCTTTTTGGTTTTTCAAGAGCCTTGGCTCTCCTGGAACTTTCTCTGCAGACCAGGCTGACCTTGAACTCGTAGAGATCCACTTGCCTCTGCCTCCCAAATGCTGGGGCTAAAGGCATTTGCCACTACAGCCTGACTTGTCTATAGTTCTGAAGTGACAGGGTGGAACCCCTAAAGTTTCATGATTTTTTTGGTCCCCAGTTATATTCATTTTGCCAAAAGTGACAAGTTTCCTATGGTTTTTATTTTAAGCTATCTTTTTGGATTTTTTTGTTTTGTTTTGTTTTTCAAGACAGGGTTTCTCTGTGTTGTTTTGGTGACTTTCCTGGATCTCACTCTATAGACCAGGCTGGCCTCAAACTCACAGAGATTGGCCTGGCTCTGCCTCCCGAGTGCTGGGATTAAAGGTGTGTGTCACCACTGCCTGGCTTCTTGTTTTTAATCTTTATTTTTAGTTATGTATGTATGTGTGTGCCTGTGTGTTGATACAAGCACATGTAGAACAGAAGAGGGTGTCAGAACCCCTAGATCTGGAGTTAGCTGACAGACAGAGGTGCTGGAAACCAAACTCTGGTCCTTTGCAAAAGCAGTTACATCTTAGCTGCAGATCCATCTCTTTAGGCCTAAGATTCATTTTATTTGTTTGTTTGTTTGTTATTTTTTCTGTGTGTGTGTGTGTGTGTGTGTGTGAGTCTATGTATATGCACCGTGTGCATACAGGAGCTCAAGGAGGTCAGCAGGAAAGCATCAGATCTCCTGGAACTACAGGGGATTGTGGGCCACCATGTTGGTGCTGGGAATAAAATCCAGGTCCTCTGGAAGAATAGACAATGTTCTTAACCATCGATCTATCTCCCCAGACTGTTCATTCATTTATTTATTTATCTACCTATCAATCTATTCATTCCATTCATTCATTCATTCATTCATTCATTCATTCATTCATTCATTCGTGGGGTGGTGACAGGATCTCACTATGTAGTTCTGGCTGGCTTGGAACTCACCATGTAGACCAGGATTGCCTGGAAGTCAGAGGTCTACCGGCCTCTGCCTCCTAGTGCTAGGGTCAAAGGTGTGCACCCCATGCCTTGCTTTGTTGGATAAGGGATCTCTACTGTAGCCTAGGCTGGCCTTATAGTCACTTTATAACACGGCTGGCCTAGAACTTAGTGACCCTGCCTCACCTTCTCACAAGTGCTGGGATAATAAGCATGTGTCAACCACATTTAACTTAGTTTGACTTTAAGTTATTTGCTTTTTACCGCATATATATTAATGTTTGGTTTTGCAGACATGCTAAGACCCTAATATGGATGTTAAGTAATATTTGAAAAATCTGACTTTGGAATATTTATTTATTTAGAGGCAGGGTCCCACAATGTAGTCCTGGCTGTCCTGGAACTCACTATGTAGACCATGCTGGCCTTGAATTTAAAGATTGGCCTGCTTCTGCCTCCCCAGTGCTGGGATCAAAGCCATGTGCCACCATACCTGATTATTTATTTTGATTTTTGAGATGGTCTCATTCTGTATCCCAGGCTAGGGATACAGATGATCTTCCAGCCTTAGGCTCCTAGGGTAGAAGATGGAATTTAGGCTTCATTCAATGTAATTGGCTTTAAAGTCTGTGAAAGGCCGAGTGAGTAAAGACCTAACTAGTGAGAGCTCTATTTTAGGGTTTCCCTCCCTTCTCAGGTCTTTTCCCTCCTGGTCTCAGTAGGTCTCACATCAATGGTTAGCAGACTGTTAGTGACAGGGTCTCTATCCCATTCCTTCCCAGTTCCACTCCACTAGCGTAAACTGTTGTCACACAGGATCTTACTGGAACAATTGATGTTATTTAGGCAAGACCACCTTTTCCATCCTCAGGTTTTCCGCTGTATGTGGTTTTCTTTTTTTTTTTCTTTTTTCTTTTCCTGTTTTTTTGAGACAGAGTTTCACTGTGTAGTTTTGGTGCCTGTCCTGGAGCTTGCTCTGTAGATCAGGCTGGCCTCGAACTCACAGAGGTCCACCTGGCTCTGCCCCCCAAGTGCTGGGATTAAAGGCGTGCGCCACCAACACCCGGCATGTTTGTGGTTTTAATGTCCACGGAAGGAACAAACTAACTTCTCAGTAGCTATTTAGATTGGTTTCAGGTCTCCCCACTCTACTTCTTGTCCAGTAGGTTCTTCCTCTGCTTTGACAGCTACTGCAGGGTTCTTAAATATAAAGTACACTCCCAGTGGCCATCTCAGGCCTAGTTCTTCCTTTGTAGAGGTCAGCAGAAACCATTGTGCTGAAGGGGTGGTGTGTTTATTCTACTTAGGTCCCTATGCTACTCTTTGGCTTTGGAAAAAGGACACAGGTGCCCAGTGGGGTGGTTAAAACTTCAGGCTGCTGGAGGTGATTTTAACTTCATGTGACATTAAAATGAGCATTCCCTTGAATTGGAATGGTCATTTTGAGATGCATGGGAAAACACATGAACTGTTTGTGTCCTCAGCTTCTATAGACTTTAGAATCAAATAGTCCAAGCCAGGTGTTGTGCTGCATGCCTTTAAACTCAGAACTATTTAGGCTGAGGCAGGCAGATTGCTGTGAGTCTGAAACTAGCCGGAGCTGCTGTGTGAGATTCTGTTTAAAATTCCCAGTACCTTGGTTTTCTGCACAGGGCTTTGAATGCCCACCCTTCATTTTAGCCCGCTGCTTTGCTCTTCTGTTCATTTCACCACTTAGGTGCAGTGTGCAGCAGGCCTGAGCCACAGGAACTCTCCAAAGATACTTTCTTCTTGTTCTCAGAGTCTAGAGGCCTCATGTGTGCATGTACACATGATTGGTCCATTAGCTGAATGCTCCTGGGCACGCTGGTAATCACAAGTTCTTCCTGCTTACAGTGCTTGCACACATCCCGCTGGGTCTCATGGCTGAGCAGACGCTGCTGTTGCTCTCATTTGCTGCAATGCTTTATCTTGTAGCTACTTAAATTCATGGCTTCCTGCTTTGTGGGACAGGTTTTGGGGTTTGTACTGATGTCATCTCAAGGTTGATGAAACAGAGTTTGGATCATGGAAACAGGTTCTCACCACCCTGCTGTCATTGTGTTCTAGACCAGCTTATCCTACACTGATGGCTGTAATTTCTTCACTTCTGTATCCTGCATCTTGAGATCTTGTTTGCTTTTACAGTTCACTAGGACACTAGGAAAACCCAGCAAAGCCTCATGCCTTGAATAGATGAGATTTCTACATGGGTTGGCTTTCTTTTTTTTTTTTTTAGTTTTATGAGGCAGGGTTTCTTTTGTTCCTGGAACCTGCTTTGTAGCCCAGGCTGGCCTCAAACTCACAGAGATCTGCCTGCCTCTGCCTCCCAAGTGCTGGGATTAAAGTCATGTGCCACCAACTCCAGGAAGATTGGCTCCTTTTTTTGCTGAACGAAACATGTTATCAGATGCTTTCTTGATTTTTTTTTCTCATTCGTTCATTCATTCATTCATTCATTCATAGTATGTTTGTTTGAGACAGGTTCTAATGTAGCTCAGACTGGTCTCAAATTTACAGATATATAGATATGTCTGAAGATCACCTTGCACTCCTCTACCTCCTGAGTCCTGG
Organism: Peromyscus californicus insignis; assembly: GCF_007827085.1. Taxonomy (NCBI): domain Eukaryota; kingdom Metazoa; phylum Chordata; class Mammalia; order Rodentia; family Cricetidae; genus Peromyscus; species Peromyscus californicus. Next base: position 102,819,814 of record NW_026294551.1, on the reverse strand, counting down.
GATTAATGGTATATATACATTACCATACCTAGTCGTCTTTTTTTTTTTTCCTTTAAATTAGAATTCGTTGATGGATGGTGATGGTGGTAATTAAAAAAAAAATTTTTTTTAATTAAAAAAATACTTTCTATTCAGACCTGACTGGCCTGGAACTCACTATGTAGATCAGGCTGGTCTCAAACAATCCACATGTCTATGCCTCCCAAGTGCTGGGATTAAAGGTGTGCTCCACCATGCCTGGCCTCTTGAGTTGGTGTAATTCTTTTTTTTTTTTTTTTTGGTTTTTCGAGACAGGGTTTCTCTGTGTAGCTTTGCGCCTTTCCTGGAACTCACTTGGTAGCCCAGGCTGGCCTTGAACTCACAGAGATCCGCCTGGCTCTGCCTCCCGAGTGCTGGGATTAAAGGCGTGCGCCACCACCGCCCGGCCCCGAGTTGGTGTAATTCTTACTCCTGTTTCCCAGCTGTGCTTGTAGAATGTTGTGCTTACTTTTTCCGTATTTCTATTTCTTTGGTATCATATTCTGTAGTGTGCACTGAAGAATTTATCACGTATTCAAATTTTTGTAACTATGTAACACCATTATGAGTACAGCATATATGTAATTCTTTCCTAAACTTTGTGCATTGCTGCTGTGAACAATAAACTTAATGTCATCTCTGTAGAGAAAAGAATGGTTGCAGAATTTCTGAATTTCATGTGCTCCTGACCCCTATTGTTCAGTAACATTTGTGTGTATTGTGGGTCACTGAGAGACCTGAGAGACTTTGGATGAGTTTGGGAGGATATTGAGGCAGCCAGGTAAAAATCTGATGATCTCAGGAGAATACCTGAGTGGTGTTAGTGTTTCAGAACTGGACCAGGTGCATACCAAAGCATACCATAAGGGACACCTCCTGACTTCACCCGTGCCATTTTGTCCCTGTTGTGATGACTTTTTAAACAGGTGTCAGGTTCACTTAGTGATCCTTTGTGTATGTGCCTTTGGAAACACAAATAATTACTTTTTAGTAGGCAATGGGTCAACTTCCAAATGATTCTTATTTCAGTTTCATGGAAAAGGAAATCTGCCTACATGTGTTGAGTGCTATAGCAAAGATCCTGGAATTCTTTATCATGTGGTTAGTTTCCGAGGCCACTTTTTTCTTTTTTAGTAGAAACTAAATTTTTCTTTTAGAGGATAGAAAGATTTTAACTTGCAGCTGGATTAAGATTGATCTCATAGAAGTGCTTGTCTCTTCCCCACCTAAAATGCTGATTCTCTGTTTACCTCCTGAGCAAAGCAGGCTGCTTGCCTCTGAACCAACTGTTAAAGCAAAGATGTTTTCTTTGTGTGATGTTGATAGTTTTTGTTACACATTACAGGTTTAATGCATGGTGTATTGTTTTTATTTATTTTTATTTTTATTTTTGGTACTAGTTTTGGACCAATCGAATACAAAGGCCCCATGAGTGCTGTTTACATTGAGAAGTTTGTTCGCCGGGTGATGAAACCACTTCTGTACATCCCATCTCAATCAGAATTGCTAGATTTTCTCTCAAACTATGAGGTACCTGTCTTTCTTTTCTCTTCTGTTCCCGAGACCTTTTACTGGGTTGAACTGGATTGTTTATATTAAGTGGTTTTTAGTTTTTGTTTTATTTTGGTGTATATTAATTGTACAAGATAGTGGGTTTCATTATGATGTTTTCATACTTTAAAAAAACGCTTCTTGGATTTCAGCAATTAAAAACATGACATTGGTGGCTGGAGAGCTGGCTTAGGGTTTAAGAGCGTGTAGTACTATCCTTTGGGAGGACCCAGGTTTAGTTCCCTTCACCTTCCTCAGTTGGCTAGAAACTAACTCCAGTTCCAGGAGATCCCATGCTTCTGGGCTCCACAGGCAACTGCACACACATGCACACCCCACCCCTCCAATTAAAAATAATTTAAAAAATTCACCTTATAGAGAAGCCCCATTTAAGTGCTCCTGGAGTTGCTAGTTATAAGGGTGGCTGCCAGGTGAGCTTTAAAAGACTAGAATACTTGCAAAATCTTGTCTGTGTTTTGTTTGGGGATTTTAAACAAATGTTGGCCTTGTCTCATAGTTAACTATAATATAGAATTAGCTCATAGTTCCTATGCAGCAACTCATTTCTAAGAATATTCTTTGACCCTATAGTATTGTACAATGAGGCAGAGGCAGGTGGATCTCTTTCGAATTTGAGGCCAGCTTGGTCTACAGAGCTAGTTCCAGGACAGCCGGAGTTAAACAGAGAAACCCTGTCTTGAAAACAAAACCAAAACCGAGAAACCCTTGCAAATATGGTGCTGAAGAGACGGCTCAGTGGTTAAGGTCACTTGTTCCTCTTCTAAGGGACTCAGGTTCAGTTTCCAGCACCTGCACCAGGTGGCTCCCAGCTACCCATAACTTCTAGGGTGTCTGAACCCCTCTTCTGGCTTCAGTGGGTATGCCCACACATACACATAAATAAATAAAATAAATGTTTAAAAATAATTTTTTAGGCTTTACTTTATGTGTATGGGTGCTTTGCCTGCTTGTATGTCTGTGCATCCCATGTGTACCCAATGTCCACAGGAGGCTGAAGAGGGTGTTGGTTCCTCTGGGCCTGGAATGACAGTTTCAAGCTGCCGTATGGGTGTTAGGAATTAAACCCAGGTCCTCTGGAAGAGCAGCCAGTACTCTTAACCACTGAGCCATCTCTCCAGCCCCTAAAAGAAGTCTTTATTTAAACAAATAAACAAAAAAACTTCAAATATATTCTTTTCTGTTTTATTCAGTCTTTTTTACAGAAAGTATTTTAACTTACTAACATGGCTTTTTTCCTGTGGCCCCATTGCCAGCTTCACATTTAAAATTATGTTATTGTTATAAGAATCTTAGGTTGCTGGGAGTGGTGGTGCATACCTTTAATCCTAGCACTTGGGAGGCAGAGACAGGTGGGTGTCTGTGAGTTAGTTTCAGGACATCCAGAAGTACATAGTGAGACCCTATGGCAGGATCCTGTGCTGTTTGTTATTCCCTTTTGGGGAGGGGGCCAAGTAGTCACAGAGTCAACGGCACAGACTCTGGGAGAATGTCGAAACAACAAGCTCAGTTTTTTCAGGAAGAGGCAAGCCTTATATACCCTCCTCTTCACCCTGGGGGAAGGTCTGATGAATATACATCTGCTGGTGTGACATGGCTGCCTCTCATTGGTTCAGGTCATCTCTAGATTATGTCTCAGCTGCTGTTGCTAAGGCCGTTAGGCAGACCCAGGTTGGCTCTCAGAAAATATCTTTTTTACTGGTTTGGGCCGGCTGGCCCTCAAGCCTGTTAGGGATGAGTTATCCCACATATCCACCCCTTTTCATTATTTATAGGACATGCTCAGTGGGAGCTAGGGTGCATTGTCCTAACCTTGTTGACCCCACCTCAGGAGAGCTCAGCATAATAGACTGTGCCAGCATAATGGACTGTGCCTACCTTAGGTTGGCTTGCCAAACAAGCTCATACAAGTTATTAACTACCAGCCATGGAAGAGCATCAGTCCTGGAGATCTGTCCAGATAGTGGGCTTTAGGCAGTAGCCTTCTGTATCTCAATGAGCCATGCATGCATTATTTCTCTAGGAGAACTTTGTTCTAGTTGTCTGAAAGCCAATAAAACCTGTAGGGTCACCTTTGTGGCTGCCTTCTGTTGATGAAAGACATTTGAACAAGAGACCTGCTATAGGGTCTCACTATGTACTCACTATGTCAAAAATTCAGTCTCAAGGACATGGATGGGATCCTAGTCATATTTATTGTGCCAATCGAAGTGTTTCTGGTGATGCATTAGCAACCTTGTAGTGGGTGAGGCAATTGCTTTATATCTAGGGTCGCATGTCAGTAATGACATGACCTTTACTAATGCCGCAGTAGTGGAGCAAATCATACATTATCCCTCTGAACCTTCTTCTTTGTCCAAAGTCTCTTGGTCTGTTGCTGGATGCACATCTTTGGAGGGTATCCATATTGGCGTGGTGATATTCTGGGGAAAAATGCATGTATAACCTCGCCTCTGGGTTAATAGGGGAGCAGAGTGTTGCCATTGAAGGGTGATGGGATCTCTCCAGTGTACCAAGGGCAACGGTGTCTCCCGAGGCAGGTAAATCAGCATGTTGTCCAATTTGGGCTTGTGTAACAGGGTTAACATATGGTCCTTGGCCAGTGAGCATCTCAAGAGAAACAGTGATGTTATACTGTATATTAAAATGAGCCTGAGCCTGAGCCTCAGCCTGGTCATCACAGGCAGCTCGCCAGTTAAGGAAGTCCGCAGGCTCTAACACAACCTTCATCAAATGGTACCAGTCTTAATAAGTCTATAAACACATTGCCCATTGCCGTAGGACTTGCTCAAAATATGACGAGTCAGGACCCAATTTATTAGTGTCCTTACGGACCAAAGACAGGTCTGCAAGAGGGGTAGGTATCCATGGTTGGTTGGCTGCACTGGGGCCCACATTAACTGGAAAGGCCATGGTGGGCATGTGGAGCACCATAGGTGGAATAGGCAGGTAGACATCCGGGCAAATCACTCCGTGGATACTGCAGGGGGGAGGTAGCCGCTCGAGGCATGGGGGGAGCAGAGAGAGGGACTGCTGGTGTAGGCTTAGATGCTGCTGCAATCATTTCCTCTCTCTTTACATCCCTTTCCTTTCCTTTATGCCTATTCTTATCTGTCTCCTTGTCAGCAGAGGCAGAGGAAATATCAGTCATGGATGGAATGAAGGTGATAGATAAGTTGATGTTCCATTGTTCCTGGCAGTGCTTGTCGTGGACCTCCTCAGTAGAGGAAGACTTTGGCCAGCAATTATAACAAAATGGGCATAAAAAGACAGTTGAAGGGTTACTCCCGAGGCCACTTCCCTTTTTCTGGCCAGGAGCAGAACTCTCATCCAAAGATCAGGTTCTCTGGAGGAGCAGCACACACTGCTGATTAACTGCTGAGTTAGCTCTCCAGGCATCACAACCCACAAGTACATGCATGCATGCACGCACGAACGAACACACACACACACACACACACACACACACACACACACACACACACACACACACCTAAAATTAGTCAGATGATGGCTATTGTTTCCTTAGGGACCAGCCCTTATATGGAAACGCCAGGTAGCCTGAACAAAAGTATATGCCACCCTACTGTACAAACAGACTCACAAACAAAAAGAAGAAAGTGGGGGGTCCCAGCGCTTACCTGCTGAAGGGACTGAAATCACACAACATAGAGGGACCTACTCACCGAAATACACCACTCGAGGGGGCTGCTCAACCAGCACTAGGCATGAGGAAAGGGAGACAAACAGGTCCCTGTTCAGGCACCAGATGTAGCAGGGTCCTATGCTCTTGGAAAGTATCTTTTTTTTTACTGGTTTGTGCCAGCTGGCCCTCAGGCCTGTTAGGGATGAGTCATCCCACAAGACCCTGTCTCAAAAAACAAACAAAAAAAGAACCTTGGGCCTGGCGTGGTGGTGCACACCTTTAATCCCAGCACTTGGGAGGCAGAGGCAGGCAGATCTCTGTGAGTTCAAGGCCAGCCTGGTCTACAGCGTGAGTTCCAGGACAGTGAAGGCTACACGGAGAAACCCTGTCTTAAACCCTACCCCCCAAGCCCCCCCAAAACAAAAACAAAAACAAAAACATTTAATTGAGGCTGACTTACAGTTTCAGAGGTTTAGTCCATTATCATGGCGGGAAGCATAGCAGCATGCTGGCAGACATGGTGCTGGAGAAGGAACTGAGAGTTCTGGATCCACTGGCAACAAGACCAGTGAGCCATTGGGCATGACTTGAACTTTTGAAACCTCAAAGCCCATTCCCATGACATACTTCTTTCAACAAAGCCACACCTACTCCAAGACTACACCTCCTAATAGTGCTACTCCCTTTGGACCTATGGGGGTCATTTTCATTCAAACCATCACACTTAGTTATCAGTATTCTGCAGAATGGAGAGTGGCCCGTGCATGATAATCATAAGAATGAGATGATAGGATCTAGGATTTTCTTCCTAGATAAACACTATAGCACAATACTAACTTACACCACATGTGTGTAGCTGGAAACTGCAGTGAACTTTCCCAGGGACCCTGCTTTAGTCATATCCTTGCAAGCATGTTAGATTGTGCTTCCTGCAGTTAATCTTACTTATTCTCAACAGTTCTTCTTGCCTGTGTATAGACAGGAAGATGTAGTTTATTACTATGAACAACATAGCCAAACAGAATGTGGCTCATAGTTATTTTGGTGGCCTTGAAGTTGATTGAAAAAGGAGTAGGACTGAGTGAGTACGATGAAATTTTTACTGGTTTTATGTCTTGTAATTTTAGTTGTTTCTTTTTTCTTTTTCTTTTTTAAGGTATCATCTCTCAGGTATTGGTAGCTTCTATATCAAGTGCTTTATTTTTTTATTTTATTTATTTTTTTTAAGAATTTTTTTTTAAACTTTATTTTATGTGCATTGGTGTGAGGGTGTAAGATTCCCTGGAACTGGAATTACAGACAGTTGTGAGCTGCCATGTGGGTGCTGGGAATTGAACCCAGGTCCTCTGGAAGAGCAGCCAGTGCTCTTAACCACTGGGCTATCTCTCCAGCCCCCCAAGTGCTTTATTTTTAAAGCTCATGAACAAAATCATTTTGAGTTTACCTTACAACCTTCCTACCAAATACTAACAGAATTGTTATTTGGAACTTTTATCTTGTATTTGTCCCAAAATATTTTCTAAACCTTTTTGTAAATTTCTGTAATTTACTTAAGATGAATTATTTAGCATATGTCTATTAATTTATTCTTAGAAATTCAATAAACTAAAATTAAGTGGGATAATAAGAGGCCTAGGAATCTTTGGGGTGTGTGAGAATAGGGTATTGACAATTGCTAGATGAGAGAAAAACCTGAGCATTTTGCAGAAAAGCTTGAATGCCCAATATTATATTGTTTTTAAGCATAAATATGAGTGTTGAGCAAGTATGCAGCATTTCTGTTAGTTCAGAGTTTTATACTACTGTGAATAGGGTAGTTTTACACGAATTAACACCATGGCAGAAATGGTTCAAGTGCCAGTGAGTAAAATCAAGGTGGGGGGTGGAGGTGGGGGGGTGGAGGTGGTGGCTGCAGAGATGTTGCAGAAGTTAAAAGCACTGGCTCTTCTTCTCGAGGACCCAGGTTTCATTCTCAGCATCTATGTGGTGGTTCACAACCCAACTGTACTATACCACTTCCAGGGGATCTGACCCTTTCAGGCACCAGGCATGTATATGGTTCACATACATACATGTAGGCACTTAACAGACATATATACGTCTAAAAAAGAAAGGGGAAAAGGACTTTTTAAAAAGCACATCAAGGTAATTGTTCATAAGGCCACTAGAGGGTGTGTGCCGTGTGCCAAAACCTACACTATTCTGCAAATGGTGCATGCTTCCTCAACAGAATGTTCCAGGAGGTGTTAAGGATTTTCTGGCTATCTGTATGTAGCTGTTTTCTGCCTCCTTGCTAAAACAGCTCCTAACCGTCTGTACTCATGGATTGGCGTTACATCACAAAGTAGGTTAAGGGATAGCCTGCCAGTTGATGAAGGAGCTTTGTCCAATGCATAGTGTTTGCTCTGTGCCAGGCACAGAGGGAGACTGTTTCATAGATTGACAGCGAATGAGTATGCTCAGCAAACCTCAGAAAACAAATGAACAAGAGGCACTAGGCTGACTACTGTCCTCCTGATATACATGTCTGTGTGAAACTTTAAGAATAACCTTATTTGAAAATAGGGTCTTTGGAGCTGGGCTTGGTGTGCACCTTTAATCTTAGCACTTGGGAAATAGAGATAGGTGACTTTTTATGAGTTCTAGGCTAGCTTGGTCTGTATAGCAGGTTCCAGGGCAACCAAGGCTACTTGGAGAGACCTTGGGGGTTTGGGGGGAGAGGCAAAAGGGTCTTTGAAGACATAATTTATTATGGGTCTTGTGATGAAATCCTAAATTTCCTTGACTGATGTATTGGCAGAACAGTAGCTGGTATGGAGAGGGCCATAAGGCTGCGGCCACTGGAACATTGCAGTCTCAAAGCAGGCCAGGCCTGGAGCTATCTAAAGCTGGTAGAAGCAGAGAAGACACCCCACCCCACCTCCCACACCCCACAATTCTCTAGAGAGTAGAGAGAATGGTTGCTGTGGTTCTGCACCACCCATTTGTGGTAATTTGTCAGGGCAGTCCTAGGGAATGAGGCAGTGTCAGGTTTTAAGTACCGTGATGGAAGAGTAGTGATCTGGGACAGGGGAAGGGTATAGCTAATTTGAAAGGCAGGAAGTCCTCACTAGGAAATGATATTTGAACAAAAACCTGAACAAGATGAAGCCTGTGTGATCTGACCAGACCAGACCTCAGGAAGCTGGAGAAGGTACAGAGCCCCAAGGAAGATTGGGATTGTTCAGGCCAAGGAAAGAGGACAGTGAGAGGAGATAACCCTGTCATTTGGCTGAATAAGGAACAGGCAGTAGCTTGTCCACTGGGGGCTGGTTAAGGTTCTGAGAACAGGGAGAGACAACAGGACATCACCAGAACCTAAGGCTGCTGCCTGCTGCCCAGTACCAAGTTGGCCCCAGTCCTGTGCTCTCTTCTCCAGAAGGACCTCTGTGAGGGCGTTAAGTACAGGCTTAGAGTTGTCTGCTTCAAGCTAGCTCATGGATGTGTTTGCAGCTGAGTACACAAAAGCTCAAGTCTAGTAAAATCTATGTGGAGATATTATTTGTTCCTCACCCTTGTTTTCTCAGATTTGAGCAAGACATTTGGAAAGAATTGAAATATGTGTAATTAATTTGTGTTACTTGTTAAATAATGACATGGTTTCTGTTGGAGAGACATTGGAATTTTGGGGAAATCTTTGCAGATTTTGCTTTACCTACAACATAACCAGAGTTGCTTTCAAACCTAGATAATCTGTAATAGAAGTGAACAGATCAACATCGCCCCACCTTACTACTTACTACACTCCATTCTTACTACTGGAGCATGGCCAAACTCCCCATGGCCAGCCCTTAAAGAAAACTGAGTCCTTCTCCACCCCCACCAGAAGCCATCCACTGTGAAGAACTACACTCCAGGAGCCCTATCACAGTTTTTAAGAGTTCTCTTCGATGGCTTCCTGTCTAGACTGTTTCTCTTTTTTGTGGGTGGGGAAGGAGAGGATGTCACAGATGCCTTCTATGTCTCTCATTCTCAACTGTGAGTCTGCGGGCATCAACACTGCTCCAGACCACAGCAGGACCATGGACACCATCATAGCCCTCAATTGCAGCACAAACCATGAAATTCAACATGGCCTGCAGCAACAGCATGGGCCTTGGACATCATCCTGGCTTCTGGTGGCAGCACAGACCATGGACACCAGCACATTCCCTGGCTGTGGCACAGATCACAGATATTCAAGATGGCCTTTGGGAGCAGCACAGACCCTGGAGGTCTTTTGAGGAGGCCCAATCCAGAAATGAACCATTCTCCATCTTGGACATCCTGTCATTGCAGTGCCTGGATGATCGTGCAGCTGTGCAGTGTGTTAGAAGGCAGAGCCTGTACGAGCTGCTGCACGCACCTGCCAGCCCTATTTGGCAATGACGTGTTCCCCTGTCCACCTCAGCCTTCTCCCTCACCTGTCACCACTGTCAAGTCTCTAGTTCCACCCCTTTCCACTGCACATGCACTGCCCCATTCCTCTGTCATTCCCACCTTTCTAGCACGTATTTGTTCATCAGAGTGGCACTGCAAACTGCAGTGTGTCACAAGGTATGTTTTTGTTTTTTCCAAACAGCATTACATGCAAAAATACTCATTACAACAAGTCATTGGTCTAGTTCAAAGTTTTCCTGTTTCTAACACACCATAATACTGGACCATCGCCAAGGCTCGTCTTGGATATCCCACTGTTGCCCAGAGTCAGGGTGATCTTTCAGCTAGGAAGGGCATCTGGGGGCAGGATCCGTATGAACCACAGGTGGCAGTATATCTCTCTACCCATGATGCTGGCCACCCTGAGTTGTGCTTGCAGCCTGCTGGGATCACTGCTGCCCCAAGCTCTCCTCCTCCCACCAGGGCAAGTAGTGTGGGCTGCAGTAGAGATCTATGCTGAGGGCTGGCCTATTGGCTAATGCATGTTCTTTGCTGCAGCTGCACTCTCCCACATTGTTCCCATACTCTCGACTGCCTCAGCTCCTCCCTGGCAGTTGATGGGCTGACAGCCAAGGTAGGAGGGGTCACCAGCTCAGCTGCAGCATCTCGTCCATGTACCAAGCCCCACATGGCTGCTGTGGATCGTCAGCTGTGGCCTGTTGCAGGATGCCAGGAGCAGTTTATACAACTTTTAGTCATTTTGTATAGTCAGCTTCTGTTCTTCATTCTTTTGGTAGTGAAGAATGAAAATGATTTTGCTGTATTTTGCATTGTACTGTTTGGTGAATTTCTTGTAATTTGTGGAACACATATTGTGGGGTACACTGAAATTTGCAGTGCCACTCTGATGAACAAATAGCTCGAACTGCTTGACAGTCAATGTTTCTCTGAAAACAAAGGCTCCTTCATCCACACAGTATGTGCTGCAGCAGTAGGGCTGGGAGTGTCGACATGAGTTAGAGGATTTGCCTAGTACACACAAAAGCCCAGGGTTTGATTCCCCACTACTGGCAAAAACTAAAAATAGCTATGCTGAGAATAAGCTTTATATACTTAAGTGCTCTCAAATGGTACTGCAAATAGTCCAAGTGCTTCTCATTTTGAGAGCTGTAACATGGTGGCCTGTAAAGGTTCAGTGGGCAAAGGCACTTGTCCCTAAGCCTGACAACATAGCAGAAGGAGAGAACTGACTCGTGAATGTTGTCTTCTGACCCCCAAACATGCACCATGCAAATGTAATAAATAGTTACCACTGAAAAAAAGATTTAATTTGGATTTCTCTTGGAAATAAGAATTTGTATTCACTTTACTTTCAGTTTGTGTACCTGTGTGCTCACTTTTACACACATGCAATTGCATGCATGCATGGGTATGGATAAATACATATCTATGGGTCATATATATATGTCCATTTTCATGAACCTCCCTAAGGTAATGTGATGTGAAAAGAGAACATTTACATGGAATGTTTATTTATTCATATTTAGAACTATTTTACTCCATTGGCTTTGGTTCAGGAGAGTGATCAGAAATTAAAGGAGTTTAATTGAGTCATTATCTTTCTGTTTTTGTATAGTATTAACAGTTTCTAGAATTTCTGAAGGTTCTGTTTTTTGTTCATGGTAGCAAACTTATTCTGTTTTGGAATGGCTGGAAACCTTAAGAAAGCAAACTTGTTGTAAGTCCACTGTAGGCTGGCTTGTTTTAAGGAGTTCTGAAGGAATAGGACAAAAGTTTCTAGTGTTTGCTTTTCCTGGGGTACATGGGAGAGGGTACTTACCCATGTAAGAGGCCCTGGGTTCTATCCCCAGTACTTCAGATTACATGAAAAAAAACAAAAACAAAAAACCAGCTTTATTTCTTTAGTTTGAGAAATTGGCTATTTGCTAGATTTTTCTATATGTTAGGATTAAACATTTCATCTCAGTCGCCACCCCCCTCCCCAGAGTGAAGACCAGTTGAGTTAATTGAATCTAGAGTTAACCAGATAGTTTAGATTGAAAAGAATCCTCCAGTATGGATCAGAAATGTCCTCTTTTGTGTAGTAAACTGATTTTGGTGGGGGAAGGAATTTCGTTGTCTGAAACCGGGTTTTATGCAGCCCAGGCTGGCCTCAGATTCATATATAACAACTTTGAACTCTTGATCCTCCTATTTTTTTCCTGCCAAGTGCTGGATTTATAGGTACCACTATGCTGGTCCTTTTCTTTGTTTTTATTTATTTATTTTTTTTGTGACAAGGTCTCATTGTGTAACCCTGTGTAGAACAGGCTGGCCTGCTGCTTCTGCTTTCTGAAGACTGGAATTACATGCTTGAGCCACCGTGACTGGTTAGCAGTGGTTTTAAATGTTACCAACATAGGAAATTTCTGTCTTAAAATTTTGAATCCAGTTTTGTCCCAAGGATCTGCCTTTTCAGTTACCTACTAGAAGCATGAGGCTGAGGGCATTAAAGCTAGAAAGGGGCTAGACTACATGAAACTAGCACCTTGTGTCGTAAGACTTTTTTCACTGTTACCAGTGAATTGGCCCTGATGCCAATATGGAACCGCTGCTCACACAAAGGTCATTCCAAGGCCATGTACTTAGCTCCTGAAGCTTTGGCTTGAGCTTGGCTCTTCTGATTCTAACCCCATCATTCTTTTCTCAGGATCTCACAACGGGTGAGCTTTTTAAACAGATGTTATTGCCACAGAACCAATCCAGACAGGGGTACCATGGGACCTTCAAAGAGGGAGCAAGAGAAGCAGATGTGTTGTGGGGAGCAGTTAATTTTAAGTTTGTCATATTGAAGGGCTGCTCTGTGCTAAGCTTAGAGGAGCAGATTAAGCAGGTGGCATTGAGTTTGAGGAAGGTGGGGAAAAAGGGCCAGAGTTGGGTCTCTGTAGCTAACCTGACCAGAAAGGGGCCTTGCCACTCGGTAGTATTGGATGTGGGGAAAAAGGAGAGACCTGATTACAGAGGAAGCCAGCCAGATACAATCCAGTGTCTACCAAAGGGGGAGGTAAATTTGGAGAGGAATTGATTGAAAGAGAAACCTAAGAAAGATACAGTGACATTACTGATATACTTTACCCAGAATGGTTGAATCACAGGGATGAAAATCTGAACATGGTGGTGTTTACTGCCAGCGCTCTGTGCTGCCCACAGAAATGGAGAAGTTCACTGCAGCCCACAGCCTTCCTCGGGTGGTCAGGTTTAGAAAATGAAATGCAGCAGTACATTGACCATCCTTGCCTGGCGTCATGTTTTCATAGACTTAAGATAGCAGCTGTTCATGGCAGGACTGGCAGTGCCTCTGTCACCTAATTGTGCTCTTGTTCTTGCAGCCTGGAGTACTCGGCTTCTTTGAGTTCAGTGGCTCACCCCAGCCTCCTGGCTACTTGACCTTCTTCACCTCAGCACTGCACTCTTTAAAGAAAGGTAAAGCTGATGTGTGTTAAGACATGGCACTTTAGCAGAGATGTACTCTTTTGATATGTTTTGGCATGTAGTATCTTTATGATTATATTTTCTAATTTGCTAGGTTCCTTTTCTCAATGTATTTTTAATAGATATTTTGTTGAATTTCTATTAACAAAGCATTGTACTATTCCAAATATATTCTCTTGCTGGGCATGGTGGCGCATGCCTTTAATCCTAGCACTTGGGAGGCAGAGGCAGGTGGATCTCTGTGAGTTCCAGGTCAGTCTGGTCTACATAGTGAGACCCTGCCTAAAAATGAATTAATTAATAAAATAATCAAATTCTTTATTATGTTTAGCACATTATTATAAAATAGTTTGACCCTCTGATGACAAAACTATGTTCTCTGCTTTAAAATGTGTTTGTTATGTTATTGTCATCTTTTAGCATGAAGTTGACAGGTTTTGGTCTGACTCAGTGCTTACCTAATCTCCTGTCTGGCTATGCTATGCCATAGCTTAGCAGGACCCTTCCTTCACAGGTGGTCTCCAAAGGTCACAGGTATGCCACCGTGCATCAGGAGCCCGTGTCAGTTTCACTCTTCTCAGGTCCATGTTGTGTGTACGAATGCCATGTCCTCTGCCTCTTTCCGTGTTGTTTTGTGTCCTCTCAAGGTCATGACTGAGTCTGTCTGTCTGTCTGTTGGCTGCATTCATCTACACACTTGTCTCTGGCTCTTTTGTTACCACTGGTGCTTTATCTACACCTGGACTAGACAGTGGACACTTAGCTGTTTCCAGCCTCTGCCTTCCTCCTCCCATGATACCTTTTCAAATGTTAGTCTTGTCTAGAAGGTAAAATGCCCCAAGCCCTCTACTTGTCAAACTCCTATTCACCCTTCACGGTCCAGCTCAAATATCACTCTTACAGTTCAGTGACTAATAAGTCCCTCCCCCAATCTAAATTGAGTTCTTTGTTATTTTTCTCCACTTAACACATGCATGGATGCATTTATGAATGTAATTATAAAGTAATTTGTTTAATGTCTTTCATCTTTCCCAGACTCAGGTTTCTAGGGATAGGGAGCATGTGTTTTTCTCCAGTGGCTGGCATGTAGCAGGGTATTTGCCAAGTGAGTGATCACATTAAAGGCATGTTACCCCAACATGTTACCCCAACAGATTAACCATCTGTTTTGTTTTGTTTGTTTGGTTTTTGGTTCAGAGTCTCACTATGTAGCTCTGGCTGCCCTGGAACTAGCTCTGTAGATCAGGCTGGCCTCGAAGTCAGAGATCCACCTGCCTCTGCCTCCCAAGTGCTGGGATTAAAGGCATGTGCCACCACTGCCCAGTTTAACCATCTGTTTTTTTACTTGGTGTTAGATTACTTCAGTCTTGTATAATATTAGAGGGACCAGCCTTAATATTATTCATCCCAGGGGCTCAGGAGAGAGAACTACTAACGGCGAGGACTATTTTCAGGAAATAGAATCTCAGCACACCGAGCTCTCTAGTCCACTTGCTTTAATTTCTCTGGCATAACATCCTATATACACAGCTTCAGTTCTGTTCTCGTGCCTAGCTCCTATCTTGCCTGATTTCTCTCTGTTTATCTACTGCTCCCTCTAAGTTCTATCTTAATTCTCTTCTCTTAATTCTGCCTCATCTAGGTCCTTTTCACCTTGTTCTTACCCAACTAGGACTTTCCCATCTGGCTCTTCCTCACCTTCCATCTCGTTCCTCTAGTACTCTCTTCTAACCCTTCAACCTAGTTCTTCCCCATCTCAATTTGTTCCCCTCAAGTTCTTACCCGTCTAGTTCTTCCATTCTCTTTTCTCTGTCTCTCCGTGCCCTGGAAGTCCTAGTATATAAAGCCAGGCTTCCAGGGTCAAACGGAGGGGTGATAAGAATCACATAGGGAGGCAATAACCAACCGTTAATTATCATTTGCAACCCCAAAGGGAAGTGACCAATGGGGAAATGAATTAACTAAAGGCTAAATTCAGGTAATATCTAAGAAGAAGGATCTTATGTGCTCAACTATTAAACTCTTAAACGTGATTAGTAGAAAATGTTAAGAATCTATAAGTTGCTAGGTCAATGGGAGAAAATAAAACTGTCTTCTTTTTTCCTGTGGCTCCTATCTGTCCAAGCTATCTGCCGTTTTTCTGCAGGGTGGGGGAAAGTGTGCTCAGTCGCTAGGCAATGTGTGTACAGCTAGATGCCTCTGGTGATAGTTAAAGGGAGATCTGGAACTAGAGGTAAGGTTTGGGAAAGCAGGAAGTAAAGCTTAATTGGCACATCCTCCAGGCCTTCTCAAATGGGTAGCCTGGATGCTTAAGTCTGTTCTTAGAAAGTACGGAGGTATCACTGATGAGGTACTTTCCTCCATCTGGGGATGGACCTGGCCAGATGCTGCCAATGATGATAATTACATGGAGGCTTGAACTGGGGTTCTGGCTGAGCATAGCTGTCAGCGCAGAAGGTTATCTAAATATTCCTAGAAGTGGTTAGGTAAGGAGTTAGCGGTCTATAAAGTTAGTAAGGCTGTAAGAAAGGAGGGTCTGAGCTGAATTGTGTAAAGCTATTACTTAACGTCCACCTGACCTAGGTGGTGTCTCCTTGTGGAATTTACCTTAAATCAGGAGACTTGCATGTGGACTGTTACTACTGCTAGTCCTTGAAAGTGGCCAAGGGAGATATCTGATTCCAGAGAAAGCCTTTCCTGAGGCTGTTCTCCAAATACCTGGAATGTGTATGTCCAGAGAGTGATCAGTCCACACTGTTAGCCCTTCTTGGGGAAAAGTCAATTGGGAAAACTGTGAAGGCACACATGACTTTTATAACAGAATACAGCTGATATATAACAAGCCAAGTAACACCAAAAACTCCTTGGGATTTGGCTTCCTCTGGAGGAATTCCCTGATTCCTCCAGGTAGTGACTTTGCCATAACCAGCTGAGTTCTTATAATATATTCCTGCGGCCCACAGCACTTCAGGTTTAAAAACTTGTAGCACCGGCCGACCGGGCAGTGGTGGCGCACGCCTTTAATCCCAGCACTCGGGAGGCAGAGCCAGGCGGATCTCTGTGAGTTCGAGGCCAGCCTGGGCTACCAAGTGAGTTCCAGGAGAGGCGCAAAGCTACACAGAGAAACCCTGTCTCGAAAAACCAAAAAACAAAACAAAACAAAAACAAGAAAACAAAAACTTGTAGCAGCATATCATTATTATATCAAACAATTGTGTTAGTGACCATTTTAATGTGCACATTGTCCTGGGGTGCACAGAGAATTGACTATGCTCACATTTTCTTGTCTGGGAAATAATGGGGGAGAAAAACAAACTTATGTAAATGTCTTCTGTCTCCTTAAAAGACTGGGCTTCACAGCCTCAATGACTTTGGCATAGTGAAGATCTGTGCTTAGAAGTGGACCTGCTGCCTTATGCTCTTTCCCTGAGCTACCTCCTAACCCTCTCTTTTCATCTTGAGACAAGGTCTCACTAAGTTGTCCAGGCTGGCTTTGAACTTGCAGTTCTCCTGCCTGAGCCTGCGAAACAGCTGAGATTGCAGGGCTGTTCTACTAGGTCTGACTTCAGGTTTGAACTGTCAAAACAAAATACAACTTAAATAAGTTTAAGGAGCACATATTCAAAGCTGTTCCTGGAAGGCCATAAATAAAGTTATATATGAAAGGGAACCCAGTGACCCCTGAAAATCACATTCTTGAGCTGAAGGTGCTATTTCAGGATCATGGAAGGTTTGGTTGCTTTTATTACATGCTGCTATGCCATGTTAGTGAGATGAGCCATCATCTTAAACTGCTTTTTCATTTAGAGTTTTTCAGTTGGAAAAGCCTTTCCAGATACAAGATAGCAGCCTTCCTTCCCTCCCCCTTCCTTTCTTAAAGCTAGAAGAGGGCAAAACAGATAAATAACATGGGGGTGCTCAAGAGAGAGAGAAGGTTGCCAGGCAGTGGTGGCATACGCCTTTAATCCCAGCACTGGGGAGGCAGAGCCAGACAGATCTCTGTGAGTTCGAGGCCACCCAGGGCTACAGAGTGAGTTCAAGGAAAGGCACAAAGCTACACAGAGAGACCCCATCTCGAGAAAGAGAGAGAGAGAGAGAGAGAAGGCTACAAGCTACTCTACTCAGTCCTGGCTACTCAGGAGGCGGAGGGTGGAAGATCATTTGAGGCCAGTTGGGAAAACATTGCAGGACCCACTCCCCAGTACAAAAAGGATACAAAAATCTGGGAGAAAAGTATACCTTGGTGGTAGAGCCTTCCCTCTAGTATGTGCAGGAGTCCTGGGTTCTATTCTCAGTACGTCAAAAGCAAACAAAACATAAACACTCAGAAGTGAATTCACAACAAAATGAGTATGCTTAGTGATTTGAAAACTTTTCCTGATTTACCTTTTCGGTGTTCCCGCACAGTGCTGTGATTCTAGCTAGGTCTTAAGATCCTACTGCATATGCAAGTATGCAGGAGCTGAGATTCATGCTAATTAATCTTGTTCACCCTGCTTTTTGTGACTAAGTCCCCACTTAAGCTTAATGAACCATTTTTTAAAAGATTTATTTATTATGGATATAGTGTTCTGCCTGCATGTATGCCTGCACACCAGAAGAGGGCACCAGATCTCATTATAGGTGGTTGTGAGCCACCATGTGGTTGCTGGGAATTGAACTCAGGACCTCTGAAAGAGCAGCCAGTGAGTGCTCTTAATCTCTGAGCCATCTCTCTAGGCCCATGAATCATATTCTTAAGAAAAAGACACATTTGGAATTATTTCTTCCCTAATATGTATATTCTGAAGGATTACCTAAGATGAGTCTTGCCTTGATCATCTGAATTTCTTCTCCCTTTTCTCTCTTACTCGGAAGGACAGTTATTTTCCTTATTGTTAATAACAGAAACACGTTAAGAGAAACGTGCTTACTTTTCTAATGGGACAGATTCAAATGTAAATTGTAGGTTACTGTCCTGTTTAGACTATGCATGCAAATTGAGGCCTGGGAAACATTTGACTGCATCAGTTGAAGTGTTTAGACTACTGTGTCGGGAGCAGATGTTCCAGCTGAATGCCTGTGTCTTCTCAATTCCTCGATGGCTTTTTTTTTGGGGGGGGAGGTGGGGGGGGGATCCCTGGAACTCAAAAGTAGGGCCCCTTACTTTTTTTTTTATTTTTATTTTTTCGGAGCTGAGGACCTAACCCAGGGCCTTGCACTTGCTAGGCAAGCGCTCTACCACTGACTAAATCCTCAACCCGGCCCCTTACTCTTGATAAGCCCTTCTTCTTCTTCTTCTTCTTCTTCTTCTTCTTCTTCTTCTTCTTCTTCTTCTTCTTCTTCTTCTTCTTCTTCTTCTTCTTCTTCTCTCTTCTTCTTCTTCTTCTTCTTCTTCTTCTTCTTCTTCTTCTTCTTCTTCTTCATCCTTCTTCTTCCTTCTTCTTCCTTCTTCTTTCTTCTTCTTCTTCTTCCTGGTGTGATCGGACACTGGACGACCTGGGTTCCTCTGGAACATCAGTCAGTGCTCTTAACCACTGAGTCACCTCTCTTCTTTCTGATAAGCTCATCTTAATGATTTTTTAAATTGTCTTAAAAGTCAGGCATGGTGGCACACAGCTTTAATCAGCACTCTGGAGGTAGAGACAGCAGGATCTCTGAGTTCAAGGCCAGTCTGGACTACTTATAAAATAAACATACAGACAGACTCTTACATTATTTAAATTGCTTGGCCATTGGCTCAGGCCTATCATTGTCTAGCTCTTACTCTTATATTTAGCCCATTTCTATTAATCTATACTTTGCCACATGGCTCGTGGCTTGCAGGCATCTTTACATGTTGCTTGTCATGGCAGCGGCTGGCAGGGTCTCTCTCTCCCCCAGCCTTCCTGTTTCCCAGAATTCTCTTCTTTGCTTGTCCTGCCTATACTTCCTGCCTAGCTACTGGCCAATCAGCATTTTATTTATACAGAGTGATATCTACAGCAATATATCAAGCTTCAGGACAGCCAGGGCTACCTAGACAGACCCTGTCTCAAAATACAAACAAATGAAACCAAAATAAATAAAATGAAATTGTCTTAGAAACAGGATACTGAGTTCTGTCTTGCTAGGGCTCACAGTTGCCTCTGGAGGTGTGAGGGTAGGATTGTAAGGTCAGCTTTACCACTGCCAAAGCAGCTGTTGTTTGCTGTCATCTTTACACGCTAGGATAAAGGAAATTAGGGGAAATGTGTATATGGTCTTAGCCCTGTGCTGTGGCCTGCTAGTCCTCTTTACTGTTTGAACTCTCTCCTTTGGCTTAGTTGCATGACCTGTTTTCCTGAGGCCCGCTCAGCCTTGGTGCTACTGTGTCAGCTGGTGGAATTTGTACTTGCTAGCAGGCACGAGCAGGAGGCCATTGTTGTATTTCTGCCTGTTATTTTTCCCAGCCTCCTTACTGCTAGGAAATGATGCTAGCATTAGTGTTACTTATCTATTTGATATTTATGTGTCTGTCTGTGTGTATACATGTGTGCCATGTGTGTACAGTGCCAACACAGGCCAGAAGAAGGTGTTGGAGCCCATGGAGCTAGATTATAGGTGGTTGTGAGCCATCTAAAGTGAGTCCTCTGGACAAGTAATAATACATGTTTTTAACTGCCATGCCATCTCTCGAGCCTAGTAGCATTATTTTTGATGTAGTTAAATCTTAGGTTCTGAGCCAGGCATGGTGTTGCAATCCTACAATACTAGCACTTGGGAGGCAGAGCCAGAAAGATCCTGAGTTCCAAGTCAGCTTAGGCTGTATTGCAAGATCTCAAACAAATAACACCCACTGGCTCTTTTTCTTAATTTATTTCTTTCTGAAAATACTACTAGTAGATTTTTTTTAATTTATCAGTTATTTATTTAGCATTTTTCATTACTTGGTTTTGCTTCGGCCTGAGTTTGGAGCACAGTTGATATTCTCCCTCTCCTTTGCTAATCAGTTGCACCATTTACAACTTTTCTCTGCCAGTGCTTGCTTTAGCACAGACTGCAGGCTGTACTGCTTATGGGTCTGTTTTGATGTTTTCTTTTAGTCTAGGTTTCTGCTTTGTGCTACTGTTTGATTGGTCCATTAGTTTTTTTTTTGTTGTTGTTGTTGTTTTTTTAGCTGAGGATCGAACCCAGGGCCTTGCGCTTGCTAGGCAAGCGCTCTAACACTGAGCTAAATCCCCAACCCATTTTTTTTTTTTTAATTTTATTTATTACACATACAGTGTTCTGCCTGTATGTATGCCTACATGCCAGAAGAGGACACTAGATCTTATTACAGATGGTTGTGAGCCACCATGTGGGTGCTGGGAATTGAACTCAGGACATCTGGAAGAGCAGCCAGTACTCTTAACCTTTGAGCCATCTCTCCAGTCCCGGTCCATTAGTTTTTGACACAGTCACACTGTGTATCTCATGGCCTGGAACTTCCTTTGTAGACTAGGCTCTCAATACTCTGCCTCTACTTCCCAAGTACAGATTACAGACACATACCATCTACACTCTTAGGTGATCATTTTTATAGAAGTAAATATGGTGAATTTATGGCTTTATAAGCTTTTACTACTTGGCAAAATAGTAGATGGATTCTACTTCTTCTAGTTCTTGTGGAATTTTTTTTTTTTTTTTTTTTGGTTTTTCGAGACAGGGTTTCTCTGTGTAGCTTTGCGCCTCTCCTGGGACTCACTTGGTAGCCCAGGCTGGCCTCGAACTCACAGAGATCCGCCTGGCTCTGCCTCCCGAGTGCTGGGATTAAAGGCGTGCGCCACCACCGCCCGGCTTTTTTTTTTTTTTTTTTTAGTATATACACCCATGCCTTTGGCTGGATTAGGGTTTGAATTATATTAAATGTGGGAATTGGCTTGAAGTCAGTTCATTCATTAGATCATAATGCTTACTTTCCCTTTCTCGATGGTAGCATGGTTATTCATTTAATTAAAGCTTCCTTTTGATTCTTCAGTGTAGGTCTCAGAAGGCTCACATTAATGTTGGGTTGTTTCCAAGTGCTAAGTAGTTAACTGTGGGCCTGCACCCCACCCTGTGTGCTTCTAGGGCCTAAAGGAACAGCCTTTGTCCTCACTCTTCCAGACAGCAGAGACTTACTCTTCGAGCCATTCAATGTGAACAGCCTTTATTGTTCTTTTTCTTAAAGAACCTAATAGCTGGCCATGGTGGCCTATGTTTATAATCCTTTCACTTGGGAGGCAGAGGCAGGAGGTTTACTGTGAGTTGAGACCAGCCTAGATTACAGAGTGAGACCTTGTCTTTTCGTCTTGTGATTCTTTAAATAATCATTTTCCACAAAATGTGCTGAGGTCTAGTAAAATGCTACATTATGATAAGATTGGTAGGTTTTTGTTTGTTTGTTTTCCAAGACAGGGTTTCTTGTAGCTAGAGTTTTCCTGCCTGGCCCACAGTCAGGACAAATCTCTCTCACCCGCCAGTCCCAAGCCGCTCAAACCCGACCAAGTAAACACAGAGACTTATATTGGTTACAAACTGTATGGCCGTGGCAGGCTTCTTGCTAACTGTTCTTACAGCTTAAATTAATCCATTTCTATTAATCTATACCTTGCCACGTGGCTTGTGGCTTACCGGTACTTTACATCTTCCTTGTCCTGATGGCGGCTGGCAGTGTCTCCCCCCTCAGCCTTCCACTTCCCAGCTCTATTTTCCTCCTTGTCCCGCCTATACTTCCTGCCTGGCCACGGGCCAATCAGTGATTTATTTATTGACCAATCAGCAACACATTTGACATGCAGACCATCCCACAGTAGTTTCTCTGTGTAGCCATAGGCTGTCCTGGAACTTACTCTGTAGACCAGGCTGGCCTCGAACTCACAGAGATCCACCTGTCTCTACCTCCCAAGTACTGGGATTAAAGGCTTGTGCCACCACTGACTGACTGTGGTAGCTTTTTAAAAAGAGATCTGCAGTGGTTTTTGTTTTTTTCCAGTGCTGGGGATGGAAATCAGGACCTTCTGTGTGCTAGGCAAGAGCTCTACTATTGAGCTATACATCTCTAGCCCTTTCAAGAAAAATAGAAATGTTTTTTTTTGAGACCCTCTCACTCTGTAGTCCAGGTTGGGATAAAATACAGGGAAAACCTCTTACATCAACCTTACAAATGCTTAGAGAAGAGTCCTTACCCCTTGCAGCAAATATTGGTTTTTCATTTCATCTGATTGATAAAAAGAGATGCAGTCTTGGGGAAGAAAGAGAAGCAGTGAACTGGAAGCTGGCAGTGTCTGACCCTAGAATAAGATCATTAATTTTTCTTTGAGTTTATCAGTATGGAAATTTGGGAGGTAGAGAACTGGTGCTTGTTTTTTAAGTCTAGGTTAATTTATGTGTAGATAAACAGTAGCCTTAAAGTCTGTAGTTCCTCAGGAACTACACCCCTACTTGGAAGTGCTCAGATAAGCATCGTTTGTGCTTTTGAAAGACTCCATCTGCATCACCTGATTGGCCTTACGTGTGTCCACCTAGGTGTGCTTGTACAGGTGTGCGTCTGCTTGTGGGAGCCAGCGGTTGGTGTCAGGTGTCTTCCTCAGTTGCTTTCTATCTTTGAGACAGAATTTCTCTTTGAACTTGATACTCACCAATTGGCTAGATTGGCTGGCCAGTGGACTCTCGGGATCCATCACACCTACCACCCAGGAGTTACAGACACATGACCATGGTTGGCTTTTTTATGTGGGTGCTGGGGATCTGAACTCAGGTTCTCATGCTTGTGGCATCAAGCACTTTACAGACTGAGCCATCTCCTCAGACCAAGAAAGGGTTGAAAGTCCTGTGGCTCTTGTCCATCACTGCTTCTCATGTCTGGCCTTCAGATTGTAGCTTAGTGTAGCAGTCATTGTGATAGGCTTCCTGGAGCCCCTTCCTGTCCCTTCCTACTTTTTCTCCCCTGGTTTCTCACTGTCCCAACACAAGAAACCTGAATAACTGAATTAAAATTTACATGGTACCTAAATGTCACCTTGAAAATACACTGAATTATTAATTAATAACAATAATTTCCATTCCTTTTTGTTACTTTACTTTGTGGTGTTAGTTTTATTGATATGCAGATTCAGTTAAGTATTAAAAATTGTCAATTCAGTAAGCTGAGTAGGAGAATTTCCTGAACCCAGCAGTTTGAGGCCAGCCTAGGTAACATATTGATATCCTTTTTTTCTCTTTAAAAAAAAAAAAAAAGATGCCGGGCGGTGGTGGTGCACGCCTTCAATCCCAGCACTCGGGAGGCAGAGCCAGGCGGATCTCTGTGAGTTCGAGGCCAGCCTGGGCTACCAAGTGAGTCCCAGGAAAGGCGCAAAGCTACACAGAGAAACCCTGTCTCGAAGAACCAAAAAAAAAAAAAAAAAAGATGTCTTTATTGAACACATATAGATTTTAAAAAGTGTGTGTGTTTGTGTGTGTGTGTGTGTGTGTGTGTGTGTGTGTGTGTGTGTGTGTGTGTGTGTGTGTGTTCAGGTACCCACAGAGGCCAGAAGAGAGAGTATCAAATCCCCTGGAGTTGTAGTTACAAACAGCTATGAGCTTCTCTCTTTAGGTGCTGGGAACTGAGCTCTGGTACTCTGTAAGAGCAGCAAGTGCTCTTAGCCACTGAACCATTGCTCCAGCCCCATGTGTACAGTTTTAAATTGCCATTCTTTAAAGAATACAGTGTAAGATTATCATCTAGTCTGGATTCAAAGCACACAGGCAGATGCAAAGGAAATATGCAAATGCTGTGCCATTTTATGGAACTCGGATACCTTAGTTGTTGGTCCCCTCAGGGAGTCCTGGGATTCATCTCTTTCCCAGATAGCAAAAGATGACTGTACTATTTTTCTTTTCCTCCAGTTTCCCCAAGTCTTGGGAGATCGGGCAGCTATACTGTTTTAATGGTTGTCTTTTAGAAGAAACAGAGGAGAGTTCTCTGCTCTACCTGGTGGCATCTGGTAGAACTGAGTGGGGAACCATGAATTGTTGATAAAAGTAAATTTTTGCACAGGAAAAAGCCCTTCTCCATGTGCTTACTTGTAAATAAAGCTTCTCTTGGGTACTTATAGAGGGGGCTAAGATATAGCTTAGTTGGTAGAAAGCTTGCCTCACGTGCACAAAGCCTTGGCTTCAGTCCTTAGCACTATATAAACCTTGTGTAATTTCAGCACTTTGGAAGTGTAGGCAGGATTTCAAGGTATCCATATATATATAAAGCTTGAGGCTAGCCTGGGCTATAAGAGACAGTTAATTTTTATTTTAATTTTTATTTTATGTATAAAAAGTGTGCCTGGTACTCACAGAGGCCAGAAGTGGGTGTTGGGTCCCTTGGAACTAGAGTTACAGGTGGTTGTGAGCTACCTAATGTGGTTCTCTAGAAGAGCAAGCAAGTGCCCTTAACTGCTGAGCCATCTCACTAGGCCAAAGGATCCTGTTAGGAAACAACAATGAAAAAGAGTTGTGGAGAATCCAGGCAGTGGTGGCACACTCCTTCCCAGTATTTGGGAGACAGAGGTAGGCGAATCTCTGGGTTCAAGGAGTGAGTTTCAGGGCAGCCAGAGTTATTAGAGAAACCCTGTCTCAAAGAAACCAAAACAAACAAACAAAAAAAACACAGGGAAGGAAACCTCTGCCCTCCACAACAGTGTTTTTTACAGGTTAGGAATATAAAGGCCTGTCAAGCCAGGCCAAATTGGAGGTTGCATTACTTTTCTTGGGCTATTTTGGTCTGATTCTTGAGACTTTGGGCTTAATAGTTCTCTATGGGCTACAGATGAACTTTCATGAACCATACATTTTTTTTTTTTTTCAGTCAGTACCAACTAATGTGAACAATGGGTATGCTTGTCCATAGTGAGTGGGGCACAGGTTTGTCAGGTAGGTCTTTGTAGGGAAGCATGGTTTTCCAGCTAGACAAAAGGCTCAGCAGGGCACTGCCTCCAGGTGACTGTGAAACTCTGCTGAGTCAGTAGGGTGCCTGGAGGCCTGGGGGAAAGCAAAACCCTCAGGCATTGTCATTCCAGCTCCAAGAGAATCAGAAGTAATTGAGTATAGATATTTCCATTCCTTGAGCCTGTGTACTTAGAGAATGACTCCATTTTCACTTTCTAGTTGTTTTGTTGTATTTTTTTGTCTTATTTTGGGGGTATGTTTGTATGTTCCTCTTTCTTCATGTTTTTTTTTTCTTTCCAGTGTTTAGAAGTTGAAATATACTCCTAGACAAAGAATCAAAAGCATTGAAAATTTGAAAGAAATCTAAGGGTTCACAGAATAAAATCACAGGCTTACATTTGCACATTTTTGTAAGATCCACTCCAGATCGATACATGAGCTTCTGTTAACAGAGCTGAACATGTTAAGCTGATGTTTGAACATTTCTGTGGGCCAGGCTTTCCCTGGGTGATGCAGTGTTTACTGCCACCTTTTGAGATACAAACTGTTCTTAACCCAGTTTTAAAAATTTGGAAGCTGATGCTCTGAGGTAATGGTTTATGTCTAAAGTCTACTTTTAAACTGCAGAACCTGTGATTGTTGATGTCACATGGTGAGGAGCAAGTGAAATTACATTGCTAACCAGCCGATCTTGAGATGGGATGTTATCCTGGTGTTGGTGGTGTATTCTGATGATGTAGTCAGAATTCTTACATATTGATTGAAAGGCAGAACAGTCAGTATGAGTGTTACGTGTTTTGAGAAGGAGTTCACTGGCCATCACTGGCTCAAAGGCTGATGAAGGGGCAAGCAGTGTGGACAGCTACCAGGAGCTAGAAGGATTCCCTCTAGAGCAGTGGTTCTCAACCTTCCTAATTCCTGACCCTTTAATTCAGTTCCTCATGTTGTGGTGACCCCAACCATGACATTTCGTTGCTACTTCATAACTGTAATTTTGCTACTGTTGTGAGCCATAATGTAAATTTCTGTTTCCCAATAGCCTATATACCCTGTGAAAGGTCATCTAACTCCTAAGGCATCATGACCCATGGGTTGAAGGAACATATTCTGATGACACACGAGGTTGATTGTAGTCCAGTGCAGCTCATTTTAAATACCTGACCCTTTACAATCCTAACATAAATCTGTGCTGTTTGAAGTCATTAAATGTCTGGTAATTTGTTACAGCATCACCAGGAAACTCCTATAATACAGCTGTAAATACAGAAGCTGAGATAGGGGCCTAGGTCCATGGTGAAGAGCTCACCCCTTCTAGCCCTTCTCCTTTCTTGGAACTCACTCCAAGAAGGAGTTGCATTCATAGAAAGCCTTTATCTTAATTTTCTCTTGGACTTAGTAATAGCTTTCTAGCAAGGACTCCCCCATGCACAGAGAACAAGTCACTCTAGTGGCAAACATTCATGGCCCAGGCACCCCTTCTCAGTGACCTTCAGTTTCTCATTGGAAGAATAAAGGAACTTTTTCAGGTAGAAAATGCCATGATCCTTCTATAGTAATCATAGGCCTGTGAGGTTAGAATGGTCTTCATATTTTTAGAGGATTGTCTTGAGGGAAAGAAACACCTCAGGTGGCTGACTCAACTAGCACATAGTACAGCCTGAAATAGGTGGAGATCTTCAGCCTGGAAAGCCCTTCCTTCTCCAAGGGTAGAAAGGAAGAAATTTAAAGGGAATTGTGTGAGCATTTAACGCTGTGCTTTATAATTTAATGGGCAGGACTGCTGCTGTGCTGGTATGTGTTTTACTGCCATGAAGCTGTGTGACAATGCCTGCTTAGCTCTGTAGTTTATGGTCTTCTAAAGTCGTGTATCTGGAACTGCATTGTTCCATGTTTACGTTAACAGTGTCTTGTCAAGCACTGGCATGTGTCTGTGGTGCCCAAGTGCTAGATTTCTTCCCTATACAATTGCTTTAGTTTTATGTGGAGAATCATGAAAATATACAAACCTCAAAGTTACATTTCTGGCAATAGTTTATACATAGGAAATAAGCACTTCTGCAATGTGTCCATTTCTTTGAAGGATTTTCATTTAATGGACATGTTTATCATTGGAGTCTGAAGTCATCATTGTAAGTACGCTGGGGAGGGAGTCACCAGCTGCACTGGAAGAGTTGTTATCCTTCTTATTCTCCTTTTCTCAATTCATCTAAAACCCTGGAGCGGGGGAAATTAGAAGTTAATGATAATAAAATAAGGCTTGTTTCCAGGCCACACTGGTTTACCTATTGGAATGTCACTGTTTCCCAATATAAAGAACTAAGAAAAATTTGCCCAGAAGAGAAATTTCCCTAGAGGTAAATTATGTCTTAGTCGTACTGATTAAATGCCATGTAGCTTAATCTGGTGATGCTCAGTTATGAAGTAGACCATGACATACTTACCGTTAGGTGTCTATATGCTATGTCTCCTGGGGGGTCTAAGACTTCTGCCTTGTTCAGTTCTGGCCTGTTTGTTTTTGGGGGATCTTTGAGTCCAGTACTCCCAGCACACCAAGTGTTGTAGGCCTCTGAGACAGTTACATTGTATAAGCTCAGTTTGTAGTTAGAGTGTGACATCTCTTTCTGAAGGAGTGGAGAGGAAATGACATCCTTGATAATTATCCCGATGGGGTCCTGTCCTGTGTCCTTTACAGATAGCTGGCCATTGTTAAGACTGGTTTGCTGATGCATGGATCATCAGACTAAAATAGGTTTAATTCCTCATTGCTAGCATTTCAAGTGTTCAATAGCCACACTGGACATGCACTGTTACTGTATGCCTTCAAGTGAAAAGCCCTTGTTGAATTAAGGATATGATGTCTCCTGCAGGGTTTTTTTGTTTGTTTTTTGGAGAGGGCTTGGTGTTAAAGACAAGGTTTCTCTGTGTAGCCCTGGCTGTCTTGGAACTTGCTCTGTAGACCAGGTTGTCCTCGAACTTGGAGATCTGCCTGCCTCTGCCTCCTAAGTGCTGGGATTAAAGGCTGGTGCCACCACACCTGGTCTTCTAGTCTGTTTTCTAATGAAAGTAACCATTCTTACTCTTTCTTCAGCATTTGAAAGGTTAATATTTTGCCTTATTTATGTGGTTCAAGGCTCAGAAGGTATGTGCTCTCCCTAATATTAAACTGAAGTTTTAATATTTAATACTGAATTTAAGGCAAATGGTACTTAACAAAACAGACTGAGATGAGAACATTCAGAAAGCCCCTAACAAAATCCTTGATGCAAGCATGATAGTCCAGATTGACCTGAGTGGAAACCACGGGGAATTTCACCTTTTTCATTCTCCTTGCACTCTTGGTGAGCTACATAGTGGGTGGTGACAAATATGTACAAGAAACAGGAAAGGTGACTGAAGCTGTCCCTAGGGTACATGGGAATTGGAGTGAGGTAGTCTGTTATTGGCAAAGAGCCCTAACCCTCTAACAAATGGCCAGGAGCTGAGACTAAGAAGTCAAAGCAAGATGGCTGACCACTCAGAGCTCACCATACTGCACAAGTGCCTTCTGTTGCTTCCCCTCACGCCATGTTCATGGAGCATATCCTGTCTGCGCTTAAGAATGGCACCAAACAAGCCAGTTGTCTGTCTGTGTGTTGTTCTCCAGGAGTGGGTGGCCACAGTTCAGGCTCTGGTCCCCTTTATCTGATTAGCTTTTGGCACATGCAGCTGTTTCCTTACCAAGATATTCCTCCAGGAGCTTGACACATTTGTAGTCATCTTTGCTACCATTTGCCACTGTGTGGTCACTAGAGATCTGAAACTGGCTAATGACCAAGCTAATGGACTTCATTAATTTTTCTTTTTTTTTTTTTTTTTCTTCCGTTTTTTTCGAGACAGGTTTCTCTGTGTAGCTTGGCTGTCCTGGAACTAGGTTTGTAGCCCAGGCTGACCTCGAACTCAGACCTGCTTGCCTCTGCCTGGATTAAAAGCATGCGTTACCATACTGGGCTGCTTTTTTTTTTTTGGAGGGGTAAGGGAGGAGAGAATATGAGTTTCAATTTATTTTAAATTCTGCAACATATTCAAAGTTGTTTTGTTTTTTTCCTTTAGACAGACTTTCATGGAGCCTAGGTTAACCTCCATCTTCCTACATACCTGAAGATGACCATGCACTGACCCTTTTATCTCCTGTTATGCCTGGCTTTCATGTTTCTTAATTAAAATATTGGAACTCATTACTTTTAGAACAAAATAATTCATTTTATAAGTGACAAAGAGTATTGTAGAACATGCTGGTGCCCACTTTAGACTGTAAACTTCTTATGTTGATCCAAGTGTTAATTATTCACATGAGATTGAAAACTTGAGATACTTCTTCCTGGAAAGTCTCCACCGTGTTCAGGAGCTTCCCCAGAAGTATGATTTGTATAAATGTCTTTATGTATGAAAAGTAAAGTTTTAGAACTGCACTGTGTTCAAGTTTTTAGGCTCTGCTTTGTTCGACAACCTGTCCATTCATACCGATGCAGTTAAACTGGGCCTTTGAATGGCCCCATTCAGGCTCTGAGTCAGGCTGTCACTTTTTATTCTTCTGCTGCAGCATATCACGCTGGTGACTTTGGCACACTACCAAATCAGTGTCCTTATTGACTAATTTTCCTGTTCTTTGAACTACAGCTGTTCGCCAAGATTCAGCCTTTTCCTGTGTATGGTGTCATATAGGTGCTGGCAGTTCATACTTTATCTTAGGTGCTGCTTTTTTCCCCCTGATATTTTCATTATCTGAACTTAATGTGTTTTATCATTTAAAATTTTTAAAGGGACTTGGGGAGTGGCTCAGTAATAGAGTGTTTGCTAGAGTGTGGAAGGCCCAGGGTCCATCCCTAGGACTGCAACACACACATTTCTTTCCTTCTTTCACCAGCCTCTTCTGGAAGAGCCTGGTGCCTTCCAGTGAAGATTGATACTTGGAGATGAAGATCTGAGTGCTGGGTGTACTCTTTGCTAGTATCACTTCAAGGTCTAGCAGATAAAACCAGGAAGCTCATGTGTTTATACCCTCATGATATGAATGTATCCATATTTTTATATTATATACATAACATGCAAATTAAAAGCCAGCTTATATAATGGTCTCTGATTCCAGTGTAACACATTTTAGCCTCCCCTCCTACAGTACAACTTCTTACCCTACTAGTAAATATCCTGGTGCCCAAAGGTTGACAGTATACTTACATACAAAGAAGTATTGGTAGTTTCAGAATTGCTAGTTTATAGCCTTATGGGAAACATATTTCTTAATGAGCTTTATGGACTTGGTCCATTTCTCTTTACAGTTCTCCAGTTACTGAGGTTGGCTCTTTCTCCTCACTGTGGTGTTAATCACTTGCAGTTATGTTTATTTGCTAGTGCTAAGCATTCTACACTAGGTTCCCTCCATTTCCCTTGGTTTAGTTTTTGAATTATGTGAAGCATGACTGCGGCTCTGAGTCCTGTGCAGACAGCCCTGCTCAGGGATATACAGGCTTCCTCACAAACCACTCTTTTTACTTTCTGGTTTTTTCTTCCTATATTTCTCTTTTGTCACTTTGAACCTGTCAGGTTTAGAATTGTTTACCATGGTAGAGAGGCATTCCTACTGTTCTGCTCAGCAGCTCCTTACCCAGGAATGCTCCAGGTAGGGTTTGGGATTGAAGAACACTTTTTTGTGTGTGTGTATTTTTTTTACAGGATCTCACTATGTAACAGCTCAAGCTGTCCTGGAACTCTCTCTGTAGACCAGGCTGGCCTCAGACTCACAGAAATCCACTTACCTCTGCTTCCAAGTGCTGGAACTAAAGGTGTGTGCCACCACACCTGGCTGAGGGTGACACCTTTGTGTGTTGAACGCCTTCATATTTTTATACTTTGGCTACTTGGATATAAGTTGGTGACATTTGAAGTTTAAGATCTTATTTAGCATATGTAATACAGCAGGGAAGATAGGAAAGGACACACTCTTCCCCGTGCCATCTTACTCATCCCCTGTATTTTAGAATTGTTCAAACACTACAGCATTGCATGTTCCTTGAAAAATAATGAAGACTAAGTGTTGCTGGGTCCTAACGGCTCCCTTGGGGGAGGGGCGAGGAGGTGCGGTGTCAAGGGCACAGACACCAGGAGTCAGGTAAAAAGCAGACAGCAGGCCAGGCAGTGGTGGTGCACACCTTTAATCCCAGCACTTGGGAGGCAGAGCCAGGCAGATCTCTGAGTTTGAGGCCAGCCTGGTCTACAGAGTGAGATCCAGGACACGCACCAAAACTACACAGAGAAACCCTGTCTCGAAAAACCAAAAAAAAAAAAAGCGAACAGCAGACTTGTTTATTCAGCAATGGGGAGAGCCTTATATACCCTCCTCCCAGCACCCAGGCTACATCCTGATCCGGTGACATTGTGTGGTCATACCTCATTGGCTGGGCATGATCAGGAGTTCCGACAGTGCCTGTTGTTAGACCCTCAGGCAGACTCCAGGTTGGCTCATCTCTCGGCCTTGTAGGCCTATCTTCCTACAACTAAGCAGATAAGGGCACTTGCTACCAAGACTGACAGCCTGAGTCTTGTCCCCAGAACCTCCAGACTCACAATGTGGCCCGTCCACACACAGCAAATTTAAATTTAGTTATTTATTTTTAGTAATGAAAGCGTCACATATGAGGCTATAACTCTCTTTGTGTCCCAACACCAAACTAGTTTTACTCTTCTTTCAGAGACAGGTCTCCATATTTTGCCCTCCTTGGTCTTAAGTTCCTCCTAGGCTCAAGCATTCCTTTTGCCCCACTCTTCAGTGTGTCTGGGACTACTGCGCAGCTCTATCCCCTTTCAGGTTCTCTATACACTTCTACTCCCATGTGCCCATAAGAAAAGAATACTATTTTCCAAGTTTGAGGTTTTATTTGTTTTGTTTCTTTAAACAGAAGTTCTGCTATCTTGGAGATGTTTCTGCACGTTATGATAGTTCTTCCTCATCATCTCTTACATCTGTACAGTGTCTACTAGCTAGTGTCCCTGAATGTGACTCCTAGTACACATGTGAGATTGCTAGTGGTATCCTTCTTTGTTCCTAGCAGTCCACAAACTTCTGTCAAGTCCCAAATTTTACCTTTCTGCTAGTGTTGTGTCAGAGCTCCAATCGCTCTGCTGGCCACTGGTACTTGGTGTTTCCTAAGCCTTAAATTTCAGCAGTTTGGCAAAAGTGGTATTGTTTTGCTTTACTCAGAGTGAGGTTGCTCATTATTCAATGTAGTGATTAGCCAGGTCCATTCCCTTCCTGTGATGTGCCCATTTAAATCATTTTTTAAATGTCAGTTTATGTGAGTTCTTTGTATATGCTAGATTCATTCATTTCACATATATTTAGTGGCATGCAATGCCACTCGGTTGATAGAATACTTGCCTAGCATGCATAAAACCCTGGGTTTGATCCTTAGTACCCCATAAACTGCTTGTGGTGACACATTCCTGTAATTCCAGTACTGGGAAGGTGGAGGCAGGAAGATCAGAAGTTCAGAGTCATCCTCCTCCAATTAGGGTACCAGCAATAAATAAGGACTTGAATTCCTAAGAGGAATTTTGAAAATCTAAATAAATGAATAAGACAATATAGGTACTTAAAAGTGCCATCAAAATAGGATAGAGTCCCAACATCTCCCCAGAGCTTCCCCCTGGGTACGTGGGTAGTCAGGGACATGAGAACAAGATGAATGATAACAAGGAGCTGGCCATGTCCAGAGACACCAGCTTGTGCTTTGGCCCAGAGGTAGGCTTGTTTGAGCAGGGCAACAGGGTGGCAAAGCAGACAGGCCAGCTCACTGCAGCTGGTTTTAGTCTCCTCAGCCTAAGTGA
The DNA here is from genome assembly GCF_007827085.1 of Peromyscus californicus insignis. Taxonomy (NCBI): domain Eukaryota; kingdom Metazoa; phylum Chordata; class Mammalia; order Rodentia; family Cricetidae; genus Peromyscus; species Peromyscus californicus. The sequence goes on along the minus strand of NW_026294551.1, from coordinate 102,786,954 downwards.
CTGGAGTGAAGAGTCCACCTTCTGCAGCTGCTCCTCCCGGGGCCAGGCCAGGTTAGCAGCAGCCTTGTCTTAGGGGATAGGCACATTAGGACTGGATCAATGGGTTTGGGGTTGTTTTAAGGCCTAGGCCTCCTCTTTAATAAAGGAAAATTTTCTGTTTCAGATTACCTAGGAACAGTACGATTTGGGGTTATCACAAATAAACATCTTGCGAAACTGGTATCCTTAGTACACTCTGGAAGTGTGTATTTACATAGACATTTCAACACATCACTTGTAAGTATTTTAAAATCACATTTGTATTAGTGCAGTGGTTCTTAACCTTATGTAGGTCACAGACTCAATTGAGAACTGGATGAAATGTATGGATCTCTCCCTAGGAAAGAGCACGTGATTTTATGTGCACATTGAGAATTCCTATAAGCCTACCCTAGAGCCCAGCCCCTGGTAAGAATCTGCATTAGAGGGCTCTTGAATGCACTGTCTAGAACTTGTTTGCTTAGATTCTTAGATTGTGATACAGCTTTGTTAGTTGCCCTTCTTGAGTGAAACTGCAGTTACTCAGTTGGTGATTTCTTGCTCTGGGCCCATGTTCTCTGAGATTAGCTTCCACTGGGCAGTGTTGTTCATTTGTTCTTGTATGAAGAGCAGGAATGGGAGGGGCTTTTCTCCTACAATAACAGTGGAGTGTTGAAGTTCTTGTCAAGACATAGGGAGAAGTTGATAGCCTCTCCCCTCAGAGATCCTAGGTTCTCATTGTCTCCTTTGTTCCCTGATTTCATTTGCTTTTTTGCTGGGACTGCTGCCACGTACCTACTTCTGAGCATTGAGCTTCACATCTGTGTCCTTGCTGCTTCCACAGTCACTGCTGACAGGTTATTTTTCTGAAGTATTTTATTTTTAGTTATGTTTATTTTTGTCATTGAGTAAAGCTAGTGTGAGAACCTGAATTCAGATTCCTAGAACCACGTAAAACTGGGGGTAGCAATCCATCTGTAATCTTATGTCATTCCTATGGTGACAAGGAAGGAAGAGACAGAATCCCTGGATGCTCCCAGTCTGGTTAGCCTGGTGTATGCAGTACTGAACAAGAGACTCTACCTCAAACAAGGTAGAAGGTGAAGACTGATGCCTGTGGTTGTGCGCTGATCTTCACTCCATTCCCCCCACACCCACACCCCCACACGCGCGTGTGGAGGTCCAAGGACAATTTGCAGGAGTTGATTCTCTCCTTCCACCATATATTTCCATTTCCATTCCTAGGAATGGAACACAGGTCATCAGGCTTGGGGTCAAGTGCTTTTATCCATTGACCCTCTCACTGGCCCTCTGAGGTGTTTTCATTGTTGACAGGATTGCTGGCCTTCAACAGGATCACTGGCTTTCGGATCCAGTGACATTTCTGCCCTTAGCTTAGGGTCATGGGTCTTTTCAAGTGCTGTTGTGCACTCACCACACAGTGCCCCTTGTTTGCCAGTCATTTTAGCATATCTCAGATAGTGTGTTTTCCTTCTTGTTATTTATATTCCTAAATGTATTTTTGTGTTTTCCAAATGGAAATGTTGATGATGTGTTTTAAGCCCTCACTGTCGTACTCTGAGCATCACTGCTGTGATTGCCTCTCCCACTGCCTCCCACTTTCCTTGTTCCTTGTCTGGCTTGTCACTTCATCTGCTTTGCTACTTCTCATTGTCTTACGCCATTGTTTCAGCCTCCATGTATTTATAGCAGCACAGGGCAGCAAGGAAGGGGAAATGGAGGAAAGGAGAACCGTAAAGTGATTCTGAAACTGTCCAGGCTTGCCGCCTCACTCGGGTGCTTTCAGTTGTTTATCAGCTGATTCCTTTTATCAGAAGAAATGTCATTGGAATAGTAGTGGCTTACAGAGCATAAGTAGCGGGCACATTCATTATAAGGTCATTTAAATCTCCATTCTGGTAGTTACCACATGCTTCATCTTGTGATACCTTCCACTCTGGAAATTATTTGAAGCTCTGATTTTTATCATTGGACTTTCAAGTTACAGAAGAACAAAGCCAAAATGCCAGGTGTCTCTTTCCTTCCTGCTACACACAAAGTGTAGCACTTAGGTCACTCACTGATTTGATCAAGTGTCTGCTGAGTCCTTGTTCTGTGCCAGGGATTTGTCCAGTTACTGGGGTAACCACGAACAAAGCCTTTGTAGCCTCTGCCTAGTGGAAGCTCCACCCGGACCTCTGGGGCAGTACTTGACAAGCATAAGGTAAAGCTCTTAACATCCTGTCACCAAGGACAGTAGGCCTAGATTCTGTAACCCTCCTTAGACAAAGTAATTAGAGGTCATTTCAGCCACCTGAAGGCAGGGGAGTATCTGTGAATAGGTGAGTCAATCTCAGCCAAAGGTGGTGTGACAATGACCTCCTGCTCCCGTGGTGGCTTTCTCCCACTTGTTGAGACACCTGTTGAGATTGTGTGGAGAGGTGGGCTAAGTGGGCCTTACAGCCAGCAGTGGTACCTTTTCTGGGTGTTTTTTTCTCCCTCACAGTGCGGCTTGACCAGGCCTCTGGAGGACAGTGCTGGCACTTGGGCTCCGCCTTGTCCTACTCACCTGTTTCATTCTCTCCAATTTGTCCTTGGCAGGTCTTCCCCAGAGAAGTCATGAACTTCACAGCTGAGAACATCTACAAGTGGGCCTCAGAAAACCAAGAGACCCTCTTTCGATGGCTGCAGCCCCATGGAGGCAAGAGTCTGCTATTGAACAATGAGCTAAAGAAAGGACCAGCACTCTTCCTATTCATACCTTTTGATCCCTTAGCGGAGAGGCATCCTCTCCTGGATGAGGTAGGAGTCTGGTGGTCCTCTCATAGCTCTTATTCCACATTCAGGGGCACTAATCTATCATCCGAGTGGCCATCAGGAATAGTAGCTGTGGCTCAGTGGTCTCTGCCTAGGACCGGGATTCCTCCAGATTCTCTGACCATCTTTATTTGTTGCTCTGGTCAGGGGTGAATAGGAGTGAAGGGAGTTGAAATTGTTTCCCCAGACACAGACAAACATCCTCTATTGCACTGACGTTCCCGTTTAGAGAGTATTGGACACAAGCAAGCTGATAAGGCCTAGGAAATGCCACTGACATGGGACTGGCCAGGCTGCCAGCTGGGCCATCCTGGGGGCAGCAGCACAGTGGCCAGGCACAGCTGCAGTGGTGCTGTGTGCCTTTTTCTCTAGACTTGTGTTGTTGCACGGAACTGACAGGTTCCCAGAGACAAAGGTTTCCGCTTTCTGGGATATCGTTCTCTCTAGGCGTGAGTTTATTTTATACATGGATCATTTGGAGGCACTTAGAGGGAGCAATAACAATCAGCAGAGAGAGCCTGGAATTGCTAAATTGGATTTACTAGGGTTTTATTTTTTCTTTCCCTCAAGGATCCCTTAATTGGCCCAACCCAGAGTCTGACAGCCAGTGTAGCAGAGAGCAGGCCAGGCAGACAGTGCCTGTCCCTGGGCCCCTCAGCACTGCTCTGGAGGCTGGGGTGGAACTTCTCATCAGCCAGACTCACCATGCTGTTCTTCAGCATTCACTTCAAGTTGTTGTCCCCACTGGGAGCCTTCTAACTGATGCACAGTCTGGCTTCAAAGGAAGAAAGGAGGGACCTATGAAGTAGTTCTCTTCTTTCCACTGAACTGGTCTCAGGACTGCATTTCTCTAGAAAATGTGCACTGCATGGATGCTCTATGATCCAAGAGTCTCTTCACCATGCCCAGGCCTCTGTGCCATCTAGTTTAAGAGCCATCAAAGTTTTTGCAGAAAAGACAAGGTTCCAGCCTTGCTGGTAGCTATGGCTGTGGCTTTTTACTTCTGGGATATTGTCTTCCTTGACTTGGGCATGCAGAGTGGCGGGGTTGTGTTGGCAGGAGTCCAGACCCTTACTCCAGAGGGCTGAGGCTGAGTTTGGCACCAGCCTTTTGTTCTCAGATGAGCATCTCCCTACATCTTCTGTTTCTAGCATCTACCAACAGGCCTTTTTAAAAATCACTTTCACCTGTGACTCTTCACAGGGCTCTTAGGGTGCTCTGTAGTAGGTGGAGTCTGTCCCCCTCCCTCCATGTAGGGATGGGACGGCCCCTCATAGTATTGTGCATTCCCGAGACAAGCCACATCTTGCCCAGCACTTCCCTCCATTTGTCAGGTCAGTCTGGCCAGTGTTCATCAAATACTGGGAGCTGGTGGGAAAAGAAGTGTGTGGCAACTGCAGGCGTCTGGTCTCAGAAGCTAGTCCAGCTGGGAACTAAGAGCCTGCTCATTAGTCAGAGGACAGTCCGACTCCAGCCAAGCCAGGTTCAGGAAGTAGCAGAAGAGAGAAGCGGCATCCCAGAGAGCAGGAGCCCAGCAGAAGAGGGAAGGAGAGGCTTGGGAGGAAGAGCATCACACTTGGGTAAGGAGAGCTGTTGGCTCAACAGAGAATTCAGGGCATCTTTGTTTTTTTATTGTGAGCCTAGGTATGGGTAGAAAATTGAACTTACACTCTTGAGGACATAGTAGGCAAGGACCCTTGTGACAGTTGTGGGCTTCATGTAGGTCAGAAGTGACCAAGTGGTGGCTGTACCAAGCCTAGGAATGGGCAACTGCCCTTGCGTATACACCACCAGCATACACACCCCACACCTGCATGTGGGCACACAAAGAAAACATAGATCTGACACCAGGGACAGTGCTCCCTGGTGTCCCTAGAGCATTCTTAAGACATCGTGCTGTATATTATGCAACATGCTAATCAAAGGAAATGTCTGTCTTGGCCTGCAGTGTCCTTTTGACTTGCTCTCCACTCGGAGCAATCTTTCAGGCATTTGCAGCATGAATCAAGTAAGCAGAGGCATCCACACTTAAATTTCTTTGATAGAAGACAACAGAAGTATTGACAACCCAAACATTTACAATTGTTTGCCAAGTTCTTAATTGCTTACATTAATTAAACGTGACATAGATTGAAACACATTAACAGGACATACCATGAATTTTGTTTTCAGAACTGTTTCTGTAAGAGGCTTGTGGTGTGAAAACTTAACTCATAGGAGAGAGGGTAAGAGGCCTCACCTCTCAGGAGCAGTGGCTGCCTTCCATGTAGTCCATCCTCCATTAAAGGTAGTCTTTACATGGCTGATGTGTGAGGTACCAGGAACCAGACAAGGAAAGAAAATGATCTAGGAACAGTGTTCTCTTTCTGTAATGAATATTCATATTTGGGAGATTTTATAAAATATAGCAGTGGATCTTGAAGTTTTATAGGGTGTGTAGGGCCCTGGGGAGTAGTTATTGTATCACTGAATATAAACCAGTTCAGGGAGGGTGGGAGGTTCCAGGGTTCTTTGTGGGTTGTCAAGGCCTGTCCTATTGGCACAGTATCAAGAATCTTGTCCAAAATGGATGATGATGTTTGTATGGGTGAGGGGTAATTTAAAACACCAGTTTACCACCTAAAGTGATGTTTTATTCCAAGAGCTAGTCTATTAATATGTTTTAAATCTATCTTCCATAAATGTTATAGAAATTGTCTAAATTGAAAGTGTATTCATTAAATGGTTCATACATACTTACACACTTCTTTGTTTGTTTGAGACAGTTTCATGTAGCCCTGGCTGGCTTTGAACTCACTGAGTAGCTGAAGATGACCTAAATTGAGAGTAAAGTGGATGCTCTCTTCAAGAAAGGATATTGTGCACATTTCTCTGAAATGCCATGTGTTCACATGTGCTCAAACTTGGTCCTGTCAGTGAGGATGCATAAACCTGGAAAGAAAAGAGATGTTCTAGCAGAAGTTTTTGAGGTTATGGGAGGAGTGTCAGGGACTAGACTTGCAGAAGCTAGTTCATTTACCATTCAGAGTGGGATTGCAGTCTCCCAATTTGAGGATCTTAGCAATAGCTGGAGGAGGAGGCAGGTTCCCTGGTCAGGCATCAGTAAGGTGCAGCACTATAAGAAGACCTGGGCCGGGCGGTGGTGGCGCACACCTTTAATCCCAGCACTCGGGAGGCAGAGCCAGGCGGATCTCTGTGAGTTCGAGGCCAGCCTGGGCTACCAAGTGAGTTCCAGGACAGGCGCAAAGCTACACAGAGAAACCCTGTCTCGAAAAACCAAAAAAAAAAAAAAAAAAAAAAAAAAGACCTGGTCTGGTCTAAAGGGGGCAGCATGAGCCTGGAAAGGCAAATGGGCCAGAGTATGACTGTATTTATCCTACAGGTAATAGAAAGCCACCAAATACCACTTGGCCAAGGAGTATCCATTATGCTTAGGGTTGTACTTTAGAAGGAAACATCAGTGTGGAAGTTCAGTTGTAAGGAAGAGGAGGGTGGTGGCCTGAGCAGAAGTAGAGGATGAGCTGGTCTCTAGCCTGATGATGCTGAGACCCAGCCACAGTGGTAGAGGGAGGGAAGAGGTACTCTAGAGAGGGAAGATGGGCATAGACAGTTGGGAGCAGGCTGGCTTGGTGATCTGGAAGGCATGAATATATTTGGGAGAATATATGCTGTACATTTACTTAAATCTACATGTATTTTGGGAGTTTTCAGACTTACTAAACATGGAGAAAAATGACAGCATAGGGAAATGTTAAAGGTGTGAAGAAAGTACATTCACCTGGAAGGCAAGAGGGTTCAAGTCTGTTCTGATTCTTTGAATGGTCTGGACACAACCCTGAGTTGAACAGTTTTATAGGCTGGACTTCATTTATCTATGGTGGGCAGACATTTCTAGAACCCTCTAATTCAGAAGAACAATGGTTCAGTGCTTGCTGATAGAGGGGCATGTTGTGAAAAATAGACCTGTGGCACATGCCTTTAATTCCAGTACTTGGGAGGCAGAGGCTGGAGTTCTATGAGTTCGAGGCCAGGCTGGTCTACAGAGTGAGTTCCAGGGCAGCTAGAGCAGAAGGGTTTTGGTATGACTACTTCTCCTTTGAGGCAATGTTGGCCTGGGCTCTTCGTGTGACTTAGGGATGCCATCCAGGCAGCAAAGCTGCCTTCTCTATGTCCGTAGTCCTGTCTCTTACCAGTCCTGCCCTGTCTTTCAGATCACCGAAGTGGCCTTGGAGTACAATAACTGTCATGGGGACCAGGTGGTGGAGCGCCTCCTTCAACACCTTCGGCGGGTGGAGGCACCTGTGTTCCAGTCCCTGGCACCAGAGCTGCTAGCTCCACTGCCTGATGTTCAGCTGATGTCAGCGTCCCCCTGCTGTAACACGGTGGTGGTGCCACAGGGGCCAGCCCTCTCCAGGACCCACAATGTCTGTGAACTGTGTGTCAACCAGACAGTGGGTGGTACCAAGCCGAGCTCAGTGAGTGTGCCACAGTGCAGCTTCTTCGAGATGGCAGCCGCTCTGGATTCGTTCTACCTCAAGGAGCAGACCTTTTATCACGTGGTGTCGGGCAGCATAGAATGCAGCAATTTTTTAACCTCCTACAGCCCTTTCAGCTACTATACTGCATGTTGCAGGACCATATCCCGGGGCATGGCAAGCTTCACTGACTCTGAACAGGATGTCTTTACAGCCCCGGCCATCGCATTCTCTTCCCTAGAGAAGAGCTGTGAGTCCACTGCCCTGAGCTCCATTCCTCACATTGAGGAGAACAGGTATCACTTTCCTGAAGTGGGCCTCACTAGCACAACCTTCACAGGCCTGAGCTGCAGAACCAACAAGACCCTGAATATCTACCTTTTGGATTCCAATTTATTTTGGTTATATGCAGAGAGACTGGGTGCACCGAGCTCTGCTCCCGTGAAGGAGTTTGCCACAATTGTTGATGTGAAAGAAGAGTCGCACTATATCTTGGACCCCAAACAGGCCCTCATGAAGTTCACCCTAGGTACTGTAGGTGGTTTGTCTCCCTGAGCATGATAAGCTTTGTTTAGCTTAAGAGCCATAACTTGCATTGATGGTCTCATTATTCCTGATCATGGGGTGATGTCAGCTTCATAGCTCATTTGAAGTCTTCAGACACCTGACCATAAGTTGTCTTTATCTGTTGGTCAGCTTGAAAGGAAACCAGTTTGTCTGGTAAATAGAGTAGAAGCTTCAATTTGCCCAATTCTGGTTGAGTTTGTCAGCTAACCCATGGGGGTTAAGAGACCAAGATCGGCAACTTCTGTCACATCTCCAAGGCTGAGCAAGCATTAATCCCAGGAACCTGGCTTCCATGCCAGACAGAGTGGCGAGAACCTTTCTAATGGGACGTGCAGGGGCTGATGAGCATGGCCATTAATAGCACCAGCAATTGAAAGGAACTGAAGCGGAAGGGAGTGAGCTTAGACTGTCTTGTTTATTCTTGTTTCACAGGGTTGAATGTATGAGTGTCAGGGCCAGTCAGGCTCATTTGTTCTGCTGAAGTTTTCTGGCATGTTGGGGAAGCCTTCCTTGACCCCCAGTCCCTACATTGCAACACACAAGTGTTGAGAACAGGTTGCAAACCAGTGAAAACCACTTGGGATGACCTAAGGCTTTACTGTGGGAAAGTTCCCCAGAGTTGGCTCCTGGGGCTTGGCAGCAGCAGCAGCAAATGGACTCATGCTGTACTGTTCCCAGGATGTTGCCAAAGTCCCTGACATACAACACAGGAAAGTAAAAATTCAAAAGCCTTGTTAGTTCAGCATCACTGGAAATGCAGGGAGAGCCATTGCTTGCCAAATGAAGAGAAGAGGAATTTGATAGTGAGAGGAACTTGATTTCCAAGTTGAGAGAGTATGAAAGCAGTGTGAGCGGAGCTCCCCTTAGTACTAGTCCTTCTGGCTATCCTTTCATTGGTCCAGGTGAAGGAAGCATTCACATTAGCCACCTTTGTTGTTGGAATCTAAGATGGTCCTTTAATAAAAAACCCAGAACCAGATATCAGAGTTAAAGCTGAAAGATCAGAGAAGCAGAGCAGCCAGCCACTAGTTCTTACCTCTATGAAATCCTCAGCCTAAAGAGAGTAAGTTCATGTTTCCTCATGCCTTACATACCTTTCTCTGCCCAGATATCACTTCCTGGGATTAAAGGTGTGTGCCACCACTGCCTGGCTCTGTTTCCAGTGTATCCTTGAATTCACAGAGATCCAGATGGATCTCTGCCTCCTGAGTGATAGGATTAAGGGTGTGTACCACCATTGCCTGACCTATATGTCTAATCTAGTGGCTGGCTCTGTCCTCTGATCCTCAGGCAAGTTTATTAGGTTATTTTTTTTTTAATTTTTTTTGTTTTTTAATTTTCTGGAGCTGAGGACCGAACCCAGGGCCTTGTGCTTGCTAGGCAAGCGCTGTACCACTGAGCTAAATCCCCAACTCCGTGAGCCTTCTTAAAATGAAACAACTGTAATTTATTTTGCTTTGATATTTATTTTTATTTTATGTGCATGGGTGTTTTGTTGCATGTATGTCTATATACTAACACATGTTCAGTATCTGCAAAGGCCATAAGAGGACATCAGATCCCCTGGAACTGATTACAGGTGGTTCTGAACCACCATGTAGGTGCTAGAAATAAAACCTGGGTCCTCTGGAAGAGCAGTCAGTGCTCTTAACTGCTGAGCTATCTCTCCATCTCCCCAAGCATGTAGTTTAAATTTTTATTTTTATATGTATGGTATTTTGCCTGTATGTATGTCTGGTACCTAGAGAGGCCAGAAGAGGGCATTGGATCTCTTGAAACTGGAATTGTAAGCAATTGTGAGCTACCATGTAGATGCTGAAAATTGAACCTAGGTCCTCTGGAAGAGCAGCCAGTGATCTTCAACAGAATGCTGTCTTTCCACAACTCCCAACCATGTTTTTGCTATTGTTACTTGTCTGGCTTTTTTCCTTCTTTGAGATAGGGTATGTCTGTATAGTTCTGACTGTCCTAGAATTCACTATGTAGACCATGCTGGCCTCAAACTCAGAGAGATCCTCCTGCCTCTGCCTCTCAAGCTATAGAATTAAAGGTGTGTGCCACCACACCCAGGTGAGCATGTAAGTTTTAAAGTAAGTGGTAATTGAGTTCTCTGGATTCTGTGAGTAATACTTAGCTCAGAGAAGCTCAGACACATTACTTTGAATTTTCGGGTTTCCTGAAAGAATTCCTCTTCAGGCTTCATTTTATCTTTTATATCAACTGGGGCCCAGCTATTCTCTCTTGGGCCAGCTATTCTATCCTTGGTAGCAATTTTGAGAGTCCTTGTAAAATAAGTTACTTGGGGGGTTAACTCCTAAGTCAGCTCGGGTAGCTTCAGAATTTAGGCTTCATTCAGATTGAAAAATCTTGGTTTCACAGTCCAAAACTATAGACAACTGAGTGTCGTTCAGCTATGATAAGGACATGTCTTTAGTGTTCACATGACACTCTTTACTTCCTCCTGCTTCTGCAGGGCCAGCCATTGTCTGTCAAGACCTCCGTTGGAGGGAGTTGGAAGAGAGAAGCAAAGTTCAGACTAGTGTTGCTTCACTGAGGCAGAGGATTCTGAGATGATGGTATTGATGGGAAGGGTGAGATTGTTGGCTTAAGTTAGAGCTTTTATTACTTGGTTTATTTATATATTTTTCCACCATGTATAATTATTTTTGTTAGCTTTTAAAAAAAAGAAAACTTGGAGAACTTTAATAAAGGAAACAAAAAAGCTCCTTGGCCTCAGATTAATGATCATTAAACATCCTTGTATTGTACTGTCACTGCATTTGTAGTGATGCTTAAAGAGCTTAGCGTTCAAAGCTGCCTCTCTTGCAGAAGGTACAGTGTGCATTGCTATGTGAGTTCTCATGCTGTGTATGTGTGGCAGTCTCTTTGGAAAAGAGCAGGATGGAATTCATCCCACTTTGAGTTAATACAAAGTCAAGCATGATGGCAGCCTGGGCACTGTTGTGCCAGGGTTTGCTTAGTTGAGGTGATAAAAAACATAAGCAACCCATGGAGATGGGTGTGGAGGCGAAAGCTATTACTCAAGAGGCAGAGGCAGGTGGATCTCTTGAGTTCAAGGCCATCCTGGTCTACATAGCAAGTTCCAGGTCAGCTAGAGCTACAAAGTAAGACACTGTCTCAAAACAAAACAAAACTAAAACCCCCAAATAAAATCACAACAATAAAAAAAGTAAGCATGGGAGATCATTTCAGTTCTAAAGTAGGTGAGCTATCCTACTTGTACCTAGAGCAAAGGTGATCTCATTTTCTCTTTATTTTTAGAGTCTTTTATTCAAAACTTCAGTGTTCTCTACAGTCCCTTGAAAAGGCATCTTACTGGAAGTGACTCTGCCCAGTTTCCGTCTCAGCATTTAATCACTGAAGTGACAACTGATACCTTCTGGGAAGTAACCCTTCAGAAACAGGTATGGGACTGGAGAGATGACGTCATGGTAGAGCACTACAAGAAACAGGCTTAGGGGCTCAGGAGTGGGGCAAAACTCAAGCCATCCATTCCTCTTCATTTCTACAGAGGTAGTCATTGGGGGGAAACAAACTATTTCTGATATGCAGAGTGGTCTGGTGGTGGAACATGTGCAGATTTCTAACTGCAGAGACTGTAAGGAAAGCACATAATTAGAACTAAAGATGAAAAAAATCTCGCCATGAATCCTGCACAGTCAGTGACTCAATGCCTTCAGGATTCTGAGCACAGCAGGAAATGAGGTCCAGGACCAGGTGTGAGTAACTGTCTCCCCTTCCCACAGGATGTTCTGCTGCTCTATTACACACCGTGGTGCGGCTTTTGCCCATCTCTCAATCACATCTTCATCCAGCTAGCTCGGCTCCTGCCAGAAGACACATTTACCGTGGCAAGGTAAGGACACCAGTCTATAGGGTCATGGGGTCCTCACTGCCACCTAGCCCGTGGTAGGTGGGCTTGACTCTAATGATCATGAAGATGTTTATTGCTGATTGGATTCATAGGAAAACAGGTGCAGGTTTGGCTGCTTGCATGTCTTGGGAAGGGGATGCCTAGAATTGCCACCCAGCCCTGGGACTCAGAGCCTTTGCCCTTGTTCCCTCTTTGTTGGTGAAATCAATTTGATAATAGCCATGTGTCTAGGTTTGTGATTCCATGGTGCTTTATGTGGCCTTTTGTATAAACACATTTTGAATCCTTTGTTTTTTTTTTTTTTTTTTTTGGTTTTTCGAGACAGGGTTTCTCTGTGTAGCTTTGCGCCTTTCCTGGAACTCACTTGGTAGCCCAGGCTGGCCTCGAACTCACAGAGATCCGCCTGCCTCTGCCTCCCGAGTGCTGGGATTAAAGGCGTGCGCCACCACCGCCCGGCCCTTTGTTTGTAATTCAGGATGGGTTGAACTTACTCTGTAACCCAGGCTGGGCTTTAATTCCTTGCAGTTCTTCTGCCTTGGTTTACCAAGTGCTAGGGTTACAGTTGTAAGTTACCATATCTGCCTTCAAATACCAGTTTAATTACATTTATTCCTTGACAGTTGTGTATGTGGGTATGCTTGCTTTGTTTTATTTTGAGACAGGGTCTGCTATGTAGCCTAGGCTGACCTGGAACTCACCATGTAAACCAGGTTGATCTTGGACTCAGAGCCACGTGGGTTCTGGGATTGGAGATGTACACCACCATACCCAGCTCCTTGACAGTTTGACATGTACTTCCTGATGACACTTAGGGTCCACCTTTTGTTCACTCTTCCAACTGTCAGCCCTCTCACTCTTCTCCCCATCCTGATGTCATGTCATTTTGTTTTTGTTTTTCTCGAGATAGATAGGGTTTCTCTGTGTAACAGCTCTAGCTGTCCTGGAACTCGCTTTGTAGATTAGGCTGGCCTCAAACTCACAGAGCTCCACCTGCCTCGCCTCCCCAAGTGCTGGAATTAAAGGCATGCACCACCACTCTGGCTGTTTTTGTTTTGTAATCGAGTTTAACCAGAGTCGCCCCAGTGCTCATGGGTGTGGAGCTACACACAGAGCATAGAGGACATACCAATGGCTCCACTATTGAAGATCAGTACTTCTCCTCCCCCAGCATCATCAGTAGCTAATGGGTCCCCAGGAGGGGTAGGCCCATGAGCCCTTCCCCTGTTCATGACTAAATGTTGTGAGTTCATAATTGCAATTGGCCATCCCCCCAGTCATCTGTTCTTAAATCTCCCGTCTCCCTGAGTTTCTGCATTCACAGCTGTTGGCTGCAAACAGAAGCTTCTCTGATAAAAGCTGAGAGCAACATTTGCCTGTGGGTATAAGCATAAACGCTTAGAAGGCAGTTCGACACCATGTACATTTAGTAGAACAACAATAATAAATTTGGTCTGTTGATGGGTTTTATAGTACCAGGCATGAATCCCCTCCTAGCCCTCAAATCCAAATCCAACCAGAAAATACTCCTGCCACTGTTGTGCCTGTGGGCACATCCTGCATGGAGGTCAGCATTGTAGCATGCAAGGTCTACCACTGGGTAACATTATTGATGACTTTTCTTTCCCAGCTGCCCAGTAGCATCTTATGTGTGGTTAGAAGAGAAGTCTTTCCATTTCCTTTCTAGCTTGATTTTTCTGTCCTATAGCCAGGGTGTGTGGTGTCTGCAATAGAGTCTTACCATCTAGTTCTGGTCAACAGCCAAGAGCAATAGCAGTAGCCTGTGCTGTTTGGAGGGCCTCTGGGACCTTCATGGCTAACTGATGGGGTAATGTACCTTATTTTTAAAATCAGGGTCTCAGTGAACCTGGAGCTCACCAGTTGGCTAGCCTGGCTGGTCAAGGATCCTACTGTGTCTGCCTCCTAACACTGGGATTACAAATGTGCACCACTACACGTGGTTGTCTGTGTGTTCTGGAGATCCAACTCAGGTTCTTATGCTTATGTAATAAACACTTTACTAAGCCCTTAAATCCAGTTTGTAAGATCAGGAAGTGAGCAGCTTAGCTTTAATATATATCTTCTCCTCTCCATCCTTGCCACTAAATGTGAAAGACCAGATCATAGAAAAAAAATAACAGAAGATAGAGATACAGTCTTTCTGATGAAAAGATAACAAAAGATGAACATATTCCATTATAAGTATGTACAGTGAAAACAGCATACTTGATGCTTTTTTGTTGTTGTTGTTGTTGTTAGTAGTATGATTGAACCCGGGACCCTCATGCATGCAAAGCAAGTGCTCTACCACTGAGCTATAATCCCTAGTCCTAATAAAAACATGCTTTAAAAAGTAGTCATAAGCACATGTATGTTTATATTTTACCTGCTGCCTGCTATGTATTCTCAGTAATAATCAGAGCCAAATTTGAGACGTTTCTGTGCTGAGAGATTGTTACATACTTATAGGCTTAAACCTCAGAACACCCAGCGCAGCTCTTGTATCTATCCATTGTTTTCTTTTAATTAATCTTATGCACAGAAATATTAAGCAACTTGCCTATAATTATGGAACATGTAAATTAGGGACCAGTATTCAGGCTCAGGAGTTCATATTCTAGGTATGCCACATTTAAAATGGATTGGGGCTGTAGCTCAGGTGATAGAGTGCTGTCTGGTATACACAAAGCCCTGGTTCAATCCACAGCTCTGCATAAATCAGGTGAACCAGGTGGTGGCTCATGCTGGTAATTCTAGCACTCAGGAGGTAGAGGCAGAAGGATCAGAAGTTCAAGGTCATCTCAGCTGCATAGTGAATTAGAGACAAGCCTAGATAAGACACCCTGTCTCAAAATAGTGAAGGTTTTTTTTTTTTTTTTTCTTTTTCTTCTTCGAGACAGGGTTTCTCTGTGTAGCTTTGGAGCCTGTCCTGGAACTCACTCTGTAGCCCAGGCTGGCCTCGAACTCACAGAGATCCACCTGCCTCTGCCTCCCGAGTGCTGGGATTAAAGGGGTGCGCCACCCCCCCCACCCCCCCACCCCCAGCATGAAGGAGTTTTTAATAAAATGTTTGGCCAGGTGGTGGTGGCCCACGCCTTTAATCCCAGCACTCGGGAACCAGAGGCAGCTGAATCTCTGTGAGTTCAAGGCCAGCCTGGTCTACAGAGAGTTCCAGGACAGCCAGGGCTACACAGAGAAACCCTGTCTGGGGGGGAAAAAACAAAGCAAAAAGCGTGGCGGGGGAGCTTAAGGACAGGTAAACTCCAGTGTATACAAAGAACACAGGCATGTGACAGAAGAAACAAACAACTGGGAAATTATAACCTGAGAAATGTAAATTAAATTAAAACACCAATAAACTTACTAAATTTATAAATGTGTCCAAGTGACAGGATCTTGTACTGATAAAATAAAGTTAGTATAGTCAGACATAGCTAATGGAATTGACATGTACAAGAAGTTACAAAAAACAGTTGTACGTTTTTGACTCCGTTAATTCACTTTGGGACTTAGGAAAGTGTAGCTAGAGTTTTCCTGCCTGGCCCACAGTCAGGACAAATCTTTGTCACCTGCCAGTCCCACAGCCGCTCAGACCCAACCAAGTAAACACAGAGACTTATATTGCTTACAAACAGTAAGGCTGTGGCAGGCTTCTTGCTAACTGTTCTTATAGCTTAAATTAATCCATTTCTATAAATCTATACCTTGCCACGTGGCTCATGATTTACCGGCATCTTCACACGCTGCTTGTCCTGGCGGCGGCTGGTAGTGTCTCCCTCACTCCGCCTTCCACTTCCCAGAATTCTCCTCTCTCCTTGTCCCACCTATACTTCCTGCCTGGCCACTGGCCAATCAGTGTTTTATTTATACAGAACGATATCCACAGCAGGAAAGTAGGGATTCCAGAGATGTGTGGGTCAGTCCTTACAGCATTCTTCACAGCAACAGGAAAGTGTATGTCAGTAGTGTTGGCACAGTGAACATTTCAGTCCATTGCTAAATTGGTCCTTTCCTTTAACTAATGGACTAGAATAAAGGATGAGCCATGTGATTGCTCCTGTGTCAGTTTACAAGCCACACCTGAAAGGATCCCAGGCAGAAGCCTCCAGTGGCCCAGTGCAGTTCCCCTGGGTATTTTATAGTATTTTCACTTCACAATTGACTCTTCATTGAAGTGCACATTAGGAGAGAAAAAGCACTCAATTATAAAATATGGTGGCCAGTACCATTTGGCTGAAAGGGTCTCTAGTGTTTCACAGACAGGCTTTCACAGGCAGAGGTAGACATGACATTTTGTTAAAAGGTGTATTGGGGGAGGGAAATTGCATTTGCATTTGACTGTGTCAGTTTTGGAGTTTTCTGTGTGTATATTTGAAACAGGGTCTCCTGTTTCCCAGGCTGGCCTCTAACTAACTGCAGCCAAGGATGACCTTGTGACCCTCTTGCTTTTGTCTTCTGAGTGCTGGGACTATAGGTGTGCATCACCATGCCAGGTTTAAGAAGGGCTTAGCTACAAATTATGCTCAGTGAGCACTCTACCAACTCAGCTACATCCCTTGCCCATATGCCACTTTGAGCAAATACATAACTCCAGTTTATACTGCCTGATCATCTCACACCATTTACACCTTTTGAAAACCTCCACCAGATGAATAGGTCCAGGCATTTTCATCTTCTGTGTGCACTGGTCATGAATATCCCCCATTTAAAGGATGCCATCAGCCCTGTGTGTGGATCCTCATCACCTGCCCAGCTCAGTGCTGCTGGAGGGCCATTCACCAGAGCAGTTGTAGATTATTCCACAGTAATTGACCACAGGGTGGGTGATTTAGTAGATGCCATTTTTTATACTCATAAATTAATCTGTTGACCTTGGTGGCACATACCAGTAATCCCAGCACTAGGGATGATGAGACAAGATGGCTATTGAGAGTTTGATGCCATCCTGTGCTAAATAGTGAGAACTAGACCAGCTTTAGCAGCGAGACTCCATGATGGGGGAAATAGAAGTGTAAAAAGGAAGAAGAAGTGGCACTCTGGCCTTCAGATTTACAGACTATAAAGTGTAATCTTCAAAGAGACCTGCTGTGTGTGCTGTGCTTAATAGCTTTCTTTTTCTAGAACTAATGCACCAATTGAAATGCTCACCAGATCCTGTCAGCAGATGAAGTACTCCTTCACTGAGGCATCTTGGGAGATTTATGTTTCATTTTAGGTTCTTGTATTACCCAGGGTGGACAGTGGCTCATGTTCTTAATGTGTAGGTGCCTGACTCAAGCTGGAGCATAGAGGAACTCCAGGTTCTTCAGGTTTGGCCAGTCGTGTCTTACCAACCCTTTCCCTTTGCCTCTGTCAGGATCGATGTGTCTCAGAATGATCTTCCTTGGGAATTCATGGTTGACCGTCTTCCTACTGTTTTGTTTTTTCCCTGCAATAGGTAAGGCTGAATTTTTTTCAGGATTGGGCAGGTGGGATTTTCCTGTTGAAGCTTGAAGGTGAAATGGGCTTCTGTTGTAAATCTTTCATTGTGTTCTACACTATTGTTAAAATCGTGCCATTAGGGATACAGAGGAAAAGAGATCCAGTGTTGTAATGTCATGTGTTGTGATTTTCTTTCTGTTTTTGGTTTGTTTTTGTTTTTGTTTTTGAGACAGGTCTCACTGTGTAGCTCTGGTTGTCCTAGAACTTACTATGTAGACCACACTGACCTTGAACTCAGCCTCCCAAGCCCTGGGATTAAAGGCATGTACTACCACGCCTGACATGTGCTGGTTTTCTTTGACACTTGCTCTTCTCTAAGGTCTTTCTTACATAAGCATTCATGTGACTCTGGGAACTAATTAGCTTTCATATCTGTGTGAACCTGTAGAAAGTGCTCATGTTTGTGTGGGATGAATCCTACTGATACCTGCTGGTCCCTCTCACCCAGGGAGATACTGGCAGCCCCTACCCACTGCTCCATTCCTAGGGAGCTCTCTCTGCATGTGTACAGTCTGTTCTGATGTTGTTGTCACCCAACTGAAAGCTACTATAAACGAGTGGGACATTAGCAGAGAGAGCTAGGCTTGGCATTGAGTGTAGGTCCAAAGGTTTCCACAAAAAAGGGGAACAAACCCTCAAAGCTAAGGAAGGTGGGTGCTGACCCCTTCTCACACACAGGTCCACATGGAGATCCACTCACGTCCCCTGTGGAAAATGTGTTTGCAGGATCCTATAGGGAGGGCCCTGGCCCATGCTGTGGTCACTGTTGTAACTTCTTGTGTTTCACAAGTCACTGTCCCACTTCAGTGCTTATCAGGCCTCTCTGGGAGAGGGCTTCCTTGGACTGTCAAATCATTGCCTCTGTTTTTGCCCTTTATCTCAAAGAATGTGTGCTAGAATACTTCCTGTCGTAGCAGGGGCTTGTCAGATCACATACTAAAAACAGTGCGTGACTCAGTCTGTTCTGCTGCTGGCTCTGCCATTTTCTCTCTGAGATGTGTTAAATTGCCATATAATCAAGAAATCATGGACACACTAACACCAGCAATTTCGTCTGTGTGGACACAAGTTGGGCATGTAGCGTAATGATATGTAATTTTTGAATTCCAAACATACTTTTAAAAAATACTAAAGTTAGAGCACACAGTAAATGCCTTTGCAGGCAAAGGCTCTCAGCAAGTGGACTAATGAGCATGTGTGCATGGACGGAAAGACACCTGCAGGACAGGTGCACAAGAGGGACATGCTTGGCCAGCACTCCACTTCTGGAGCTGCCGTGTATGATAAAAGAATGAATGCAGGCCAGGTATGGTGGCATACACCTTTAATTCCAGCTCGAAAGGCTCAAAGCTCTTTGAGTTGAAGGTCCCTGCAGCCCCTCTTGTGTCCCTTGATTAAGAGTAGAAGACTGCCTGTGTCTGTTAAACACAGAGAGTCTGGTGAATCAAAGCCTTTATTGTTTTGGAATGGGATTTTTCTCATTTCCTAAAAACAGATGGTGGGCACAAGTGGAGGGAGCTCATCATTAGCTGGTCCAGAGAGCATTTGGCTTACCCGGAAGGTGAAGAGAAAATTGTAATGTGACTATTGCTTGTATGGAAATAAATGAAAGGGTGCACAAGGTGATAGAGATCCACTGGCCCAGCAGGAAGCAATCAGCTGAGTAAGGACTGTGAGGGCCAGTAGACAGCTCCAAGAGCTGTAAGTGGCTTGTGACTATCAACTATCAAGTACAAAGGCTCACGGAAGGGGAAACGAAAAACACCGCTGGGTAATATGTAATGAGACTGTTTTCATGGTTCACCTGCTCCTGCTATTTTTAGTGAAAGTATAAAGCGGCATCTGTACTATGGAAAATGCAAACTCTACACAAGGTGGAGATGTGCAGAGGGAGAATGCTAAGGTGTTGACATGGCTGGTTCTGAGGTGTGAAGGCTACGAGCATTGTATGATTTTTACATCCCTGCAAACTACATTGACTGTGCCCCATTGCAGTCCAAGGCCTGCCCTCTGCCCACAGTACGGCCTGCTCTGGTCTTACCTCTCTTCTTCAGAAGTGTTGGCTGGGATATAGATCTTCACCTTCTTACACTGGGCTATCTTAGAGCCAGTCCCCAAGCCAGCAGCCTACCCTACTCTAGAGGACATTGCAAACTGCAGATATTTGGGCCTAGCTCTGGCCCAGCAGATGCATTGGGTACATGCTCCACAAGAATACTCCAGTGTTGCACACCCAGGAAGAACTTCACTGTTTCTGAGGAGCTCTAGCTAGCAGTGGGATCTCTTACTACCATGCTTTCAGGAGAACAACTTTTTTTTTTTTCCCAGAGCTGAGGACTGAACCCAGGGCCTTGCACTTGCTAGGCAAGCACTCTACCACTGAGCTAAATCCCCAACCCCTTTTTGCTATTCTTTAAGATCACAGTCTCACATTGTTTCTCAAGCTGGTCCGAAACTCAGTATGTAACCCTGGGAACTGAGGTTAATGAAGGGTGCCACTGTGGTGATATATTATGCACCACAATAAAACTTATCTGGGGATCAGAGGATCAAGCCAGCCACTAGATTAAACAGAGGCCAGACAATGATGGCACACACCTTTAATCTTATCACTTGGGAGACAGTCTGGATCTCTGTGAGTTCAAGGCCACACTGGGAACAGAGCCAGGATTAATGGCACACTCCTTTAATCCCATCACTTGAGATCTCACCCTTTGCTTGGAAAGCACACATGCCTTTAATCCCAGGAAGTGACATGGCGGGTGGAGAACGGTACATAAGGTGTGAGGAGACAGGAACTAAGCAGCAGTTCAGCTAAGACCCTCAGGGGTGAGGACTCATGGAAACAGGATCGGCTGAGAAGTTGGCAAAGTGAGGTTGGCTGTGGCTTGCTCTGCTTCTCTGATCTTTCAGATTTCACCCCAATATCTGGCTCTGGATTTTTTTTTTTTATTAATAAGACCTTTTAAGATTCATGTTACATCTCGAACAACAAGCCACCATTCCCAGATTAAAAGAACTACTTTTTGGAATCAGTTTATAGATATGTTGTATCCTAGCTACTTTTAAAAAAATGTATGAAAAAAAATGTTTTAAAGGCCAACATTTGATCTTTTTTTTTTTTAAAAAAAAGTATATGTTGGGCAGTGAGGGCATGTGCCTTTAATCCCAGCACTCAGGAGGCAGAAGCAGGCAGCTCTCTGAGTTTGAGGCCAGCCTAGTCTATAGAATGAGTTCTAGGATAGCCAGGGCTACACAGAGAAATCCTGAGTCAAACCCTCTCTCCCCCACAAAAAAAAAAAAAGGAAAAAAGAAAGTAGCCAAGCATGTCACACTTCATACTCTCATGATCCCAGTTCATGGAACAGAGATGAGGATCACAAGTTCAGGGTCAGCCTGGACTACATATTGAGTAAAACAAAACAGCTGTGACTCAACTGGTAAGAGTTCTGAAAATCCAAATGGTGGAAGAAGAGAACCAATTCCCATGTCCCTTGACCTCCACAGGATGGCCATTGCAACTGTATACAAACACAAAATAAATGCAATTTTTAAAAAGGTAAATTTTTCTTTAAAAAAGGTGTAATGGCACAAACCTTTAATCTCAATACTCAAGAGGCAGAGGCAGGCAGATCTGAGTTTATGACCAGCCTGGTCTATATAGTGAGTTCCAGGCCAGCCAAGGCTACAGAATGCAACCTTGTCTCCAAAACCAAAACATAACCAAAAAATAAATAAATGAATGAAAAGTATGAAAGCATTTTAGCATGACAGTTAACGGAACCATAGCATTACCCCAAGACTTCAAAATAGCATCCTGCTTACCAGTCTAATTCTGTAAACATCTCTAGAGACATTCTGAGGTGTCTTACAGTTCTTCACAGGAATGGTGCATCTAAATTTGGCTCTAGAAAAGACAGGTCCATTGCTGCTTGATAGAGTGGCAGGCCCAACCATCTACTCCATAGTCAAGCTGAGTGCTCCATGGGAAAATCTATTGTAAAGAGCACTTACCAGATTATTGATAAAAACAGCTGACATTGCAAACTCTGAAATTCTGTTTTCTGTTACCTGAACGTTTTTAGGGTACTCCCCCCTCCCCCATAAACATTACATGGAGGGGGACATAATCTGGTTTCTTTTTTCTTGTGAGATAGAATCTCACCTATAGTCCAGGCTAGCTTCAAACTTCTAGTTATGCTCTTGCTTCAGCCCCTCCACCCTCCCCTAGAAAAGATTTCTTTGTGTAGCTCTGGCTGTCCTGGAACTCACTGTCCTGGAATTTGTAGACCAGGCTGACCTTAAACTCAGAGATCTGCCTGCTTCTGCCTCCCAAGTGCTGAGATTAAAGGCCTGCGCCACCATGCCCAGGCTTGCTTCAGCCTCCTAAGTGCTTGAGTTACAAATGTGAGTTACCATGCCCAGTTTGGCATATCTGATTTAATTCTCTTGTGATTTTTTTTTATAGGAAAAGGGTTACATATTAATAAAGCAACTTTGTTCATTTTTCAGTGTTTGGCTTCTGGCTTTGTGTGGAATTAGTGTCCCAAGTTTTTTAATTAGTGCATTCTTTTTCCATTTTTAACTTTGTTTAATTTTATTAATTTATTTTGGTTTTTTTGAGACAGAGTAGCCTTGGCTGGCCTGGAACTTGCTATATAGACCAGGCTTAGCCTCAAATTCATAGAGACCCACCTGCCTCTGTCTCCCTAGTGCTGAGATTAAATGTATGAGCCATCACACAAGTCTTTTTAATTAAAAAAAAAGATTATTTCTTTGTAAATGTTTTTTTTTATTATTATTTTTATTTTATGTATGTGCATTAGTGTTTTGGTTGCTTGTATGTCTGTGTTCAGATCCCCTAGAACTGGAGTTACAGACAGGTGTGAGCTGTCATGTATGTGCTGGGAATTGAACCTAGGTCCACTGGAAGAGCAGTCAGCCCTGTAAATGGGTGTTTTGCCTGCATTTATGTCAGTATAGCATGTGTGTGCAGTGCCCTCAGAGGCCAGAAAAGGGAATCAAATCCCCTGACGCTGGAGTTACAGTTGTGAGCTACCATGTGGGTGCTGGGAATTGAATCCAGGTCCTGAAAAAGCAGCCAACACTCTTAACCACTTAGCTATCTCTCCAGCCCCGAATTGGTACATTAAGGAACCATGTTTTTTGTTTTGTTTTTGTTTTTCTCATTTTTGAGACTTAGTCTCACTATGTAGCCCAGGCTTGCTTCAAACTTGTGATCTTCCTGACTGGGGGATTATAAATGTATGGCACCATACCTGGTTAAAAATGCAATTTTGAAAAAGCTAATGTTGAACATCCACTTAACTCATTTAACCCTTACAACAGCCCGCTGAGGCACATGACAGTCTTATCCACATTTTACAGAGCCCACACCACTTGTCTGAGGACATATAGCACTGAGCAGAGCATCGTGGGACACTGCCTTTGGGGTCTTATCAGCTGCATTCCTTTACTCTCTGAGAGTGTTGATTTCTGTATGGTGATTAACCTCAGGCAGAACTGTAGAAAGTAGTGTTTTAAGTTATGGTAGCTAGATTGTGTATGCACGGGTAAACATACCCATGAGAGAAACTTTGGTGGCTGGACAATTAAATGACAAGTTCTAAAAAGGACTTTTCTGAATCAGAGCATGGAACAAAGACATAGGGACGAACCCCTTTGAATGTCACCAAACTCACTTCTGTGCTGTCAGGGCTGAGTGGCTGTAATTCATCTTAGTCCCTTGGTTGGTCCATTTGCCAGTAATGCCTGTCCAGGTGTGAGCCCAGTGTCCCCAGCCAGGGTGGGGTACAGTCCCCGCCAGCCAACAATACTTTATGCTATAGATACTGTGCATTAAGTATATGCTATTACTGGCTTTTTGTTTATTTGTTTTTTCAGTTTTACTGAGTACTGTTAAAAGCCATGATAACAGAGGACAGCCCTGTTCCAGGACTGATCACCAACCATTGTAGATCAGACAGATTCTTCCTCCTCCCCAATTCACTGGTTTTGGGCTTAGGCATGAGCGTGCTTGTCTGAAAGTTAAGTGCAGACACTTGAGTTCTGTTCTGAGGAACAAACACTTTTAAGTCAAATTTCATTACAATTGAAGTGCAAGTCTGTGGAGTACCTCAACTCCACAGAGAGCTGATTGCATGGGCATCACTTCTTTTCAGTAAGAACTCAGCAGAGTGGCCAGCCTGACATCAAGTCCCATTTGTCTCTGCATCATGCCTATTGAGACCCTCACTTTTGATTTTTCCTTCCTCTCCAGAAAGGACCTCAGTGTGAAATACCCTGGAGACCTCCCCATCACCCTTCCAAATCTGCTGAGGTTCATTCTGCATCACTCAGACCCTGCCTCTGCCCCTCAGGACCTTGGCATCAGCCCTCCTACCCAAGAATGTGTTCAGAACAAGGCAGTCCTGCAGCGTGAACACATCTCTCACGTGGAGAATGCCATGCAGAAGCTAAGGTCCGAGATGAGCAGCCTACGCCGCACACAGGAGAAGGTAGAGGGCCGGCTCTTTAGTGCCCGCAGGGATGGGCACCGCCTGCTACGCCGACAGCGTGCTCTGGAGCAACAGCACAGGTTGCTCCGTCGCCACAGCCAGAAACTGCAGGCCCTGTATGTGCAGAAGGCCCGTGAGCTCCAAGAGCTGGCCAGTGCCTCAGAGACCCCCCTCCCTGAGCACTCATGGCTCAAGATCCTTGTGGCCACTATGGAGAAGGAGCTGGAGGGTCAGGGTGGAGCTAAGGAACCAGCCCCTCTGGAAAAGGCTCGCCCCAACCACTCTAAGCCCATGGGTGCTACCCAGTTACCTGGTGACACCCCTCCACCTTCTACCACCAGCTCCACTCTGGCATCAGAGAGGAAGCATGAGAACAGGACAGACTAACTTTTGAATGAGATGAAGGAATCAGAGGTAAAAACTGTACATTGGGAATATATTTATGAAAATTTTATTGAGATTTATTGTAAATAAAGATTTTCTCAGTGGTCTAGAAAATGAACTTGAATGTCATTCAGCATTTATTGATCAGGAATGGTATCCCTTCCCTTCCACTTATTGCACAAACTTGGTAGCTTTGAGACACAACAGTAGCACAGTCCATTTGAAGATTTATCTAGGAAAATCAGTCTTGGCGTTCCTGCCTGCTCCCCAGGATGAAAGGCTAGCTTCTTACTCATCAGAAGACCTCACCACAAAGGTTGCACTATTGAGAAAGAATCTGAGGAGAGGTCATAACTTATTAACCATTGGAGTGTATGGCTCTGGTGTACACTTAGAAAACAAAGGTAGCCAGTGATAAACAAGGACAGGGAAGACTTGTGTGGTTGTTCACTAGTTCTATAGGTGTTTCATTTTTCTCCCTATGACCTCTACCAGCGCCCCACAGTGCCTAAAGTTACTCTGCAATCCATCCCACTGGATGGGCTGACTCAAATGCCAAAGACCTCCCTGGCAACTGGGGGAGGAAACGGGAAGCTCCCCGAAAGTGTAACTGGTAAGAATGTGATGTCTGAAAAAGAGAAATTTCATTGGCATAGTAAAAGCTGCAACATGTCTGACAGTGGAGTGATTTGAGCATTTCCAGGAGCCAGGCTCACACTGAAAGCCTAGATCAACCTGTTCTTGGATCAATGGATGGTGGAGCTAAAGGATCAGCAGTAGACAGGCTGCTGGCTGCAAGGAGAATTAGAGGTAGAAAGCTGAAGTGGGGTGAGAATGGATCAAAACCCTCAGCCTCTGCCAGCTCTGGGGCAGATCCTTTCATACCTCCTGTTCACTTCCTAGACCTGAAGAGTCACTGCTTCCAGGTCCAGCATGCATCCAAGCTAGCTTAAGCTGCCTCTGCCGGTGGCCAGTCTACCCCTTACTACCACCTCCAAGACTTAGTTATCTCACCGGGGTCCAAGAGTTTAAGCTGTTCTTACTGCAGCAGCCCACCAGAGGTGTCTTATTCCTACCTTCACAAATGTCCTTCCAGCTGTCTCCCCTCACCTAGAGCTGTTCCTTAACATTTGATACACACAGCCCCGCTTTGAGGCATACACTGCTAAAAAGTGTCCCTACAGCTCCTCCCTCGGGGTTCCAGAGAATGGATTAGTTTCACATGCATTTTAAAGCTGTCTCCAGCCTGGCCTGAAGTTCTCTGCTTCCTGCCCATTGGTATGCTGGCCAATCCAGGGCTGGCCACCTATTCATCACCAAAGATGCCAGCACATTCGTGTTTTCATCATAATGGTTTAGAATGCACTTATAGTGGTGGGATTAACATCTAAGCAAGTTTATAGGCATGGACTTAAGGATATCCCGGACATACATGCTGCTGGCTCCCTTACCTCCCTGAATTTGAATCCTGGTGGCTGTTGTAAATGCATATGTACACACTAGAAACGATCTTATATAGCACATAGTGCCATTAGAGCTGGGTCAGGGGGCTCTGTCTGCAAAGCTCCGTGGATCTAAGTGAAACCCAATACCCAGCCAGTGGGCAGTCATTGGAGAGGAAAGGAAGCTCACTTGTGAAAAGGTGGGAAGGAAACAACAACAACAACACCGAATCGCCCATACCCCCACCTCCACTCCAGTGCAGAAAGTATTAAATACAAAACAAAACCTTGCTTGCTTGGGCCAACTGCGTTTCAGACTTCAAGTAGCCACCACAGGCTCTGGTGTTTCCAGAGGACCAGAGCAGGATCTGCAAGGCCTGTGCTGAAGGGATGTACTACTGGGCATGCTCAAGACCAAAGGGCAAGAGACTGCTCTGCTCAGCTGCCTGGCAGCCCTCAGGACTCAGGGACTCGTCCGTCACAGGCTTCCAAACAAATGCAGCAGCTTCCTTGCAGTGACTGCCATCTGCACACACTGCTATTTAACAAAGCTGAAGCTATCGAAAGGGAGGGGTGTGGTTTTCTTCTACCCATTACTAACCAAGCAGAAGTCGCCCAAGCACCCAGCTGCTTAGCCCTTCACTTCCTTTCCATACACACAGATAAACCTCGGTGAGCCCTGCCAAGGGCACCTGGGGCCCGACCAGTCAAAGACCCTCCACGGTCATGCCTCAGCTCACTGTGAGTATAGTCATCAAGCCAGCCCCACGGGCTCTATGTGGTATTTTTAAAAATCAGCACAAAGGCTTTTAAGCACGTGCTTCTGGGCCTATTTACAGTTCACAGGTTGGTGAGTTCACGCATTACAGTAGTAGCTCCATCAAAACAGGCTCAGCTAAAACATTCAAGTAACAAAAGCGCTAAGGGGCCATGAGCCCCAGCAAGGTCAGGCCTGCCCACTGCCTGCAATGGGCAGCCCCACCAGGAGGCTGAGGGGGGAGGCCAGGAACAGCCAGGACCCGCAGTCAGTGCATGCGATGATGAAGCCCGAAGAGACCATGCCAGCAAGTGTCAACCCCTCTCACACAGCATCATGTCTGCTTCGGCCCTCTCGGTGCTTCTGGGCTGGCCGCAAAGGAACCAGGGCCTTCACAGCCCAGCTCAGCCATGCACTTCCGGGCCACTGGCGGTCACCAACTTGGCCTTTCTTTCCACGCATGGCCCCTTGGCAGAGTACTGCACCAGTAGAAAGGGCTCCTTTGTCTCGCCATCACCCACGATGCTCTCCTCGTCCTCTGACTGGCTGATGCGCTGCAGCCGCAGGTAGCACCAGCAGCCCAGGATCAAGGCCCCCAGGGCAGCAATGGCGATGAGGATGACAATGACTGTGACCACCCCCGTGGTGGGGCTGTGGTCCATAATAGACATGGTCAGTGTTTGGAGGGGCTTCTCTGCTGGGAAGTTCTTGGTGTGGCTGGCTCAACAAGGCTGGAATTCGGGCTGCACAGGACAATCCTGAAAGACAAAGCCAGGAAAGACTATACCGGGGGCTTGGCAGGGGACTCAGCCACCCAGTTGGCCCTTGCTGGGGTCTGTTTTTAGGTTTGTGAACTCAACTGGCCCTCAACCCAGTGACAACCGTGGGATTTCCTTTCCACTGTGTCTGCCCAGATGCTCACCCACCCTACTTCCCCCAGCTACTTCTGACACCCAGGTGTTTCCGCTGTCAGTAAGTCACTCTGGTGGACTTACTGGTGGAAAGGGAAATGGGCACCATGACAGTTGAGGCAGAGGCTGCAAGAGGACTGGCCACTAATCTGGCTCTTCTGTTGGAGGCGTACATTGTTTTTTTGTCTGTCTTTCAACAGTCTTCCTCTGTAGCCCAGGCTATCTCACTCATGATTCTCTGGCCTTAGCCATCTGAGCCTTAGGATCCCAGGCCCAAGCCACCATGCCTAGCTGGAGGTGGACACCCTAGAAGACGGCACCAGTATATGTCCAGTAACCACTAGTCCAGGGAGCTAGAGAGGGAGGAGCCAAAGGTAGAGAAACAGCATAGGTCCTGTGAGGGATCAGGTAACACGTAATGTCTCAGCCTTCTTGGACCCAGGTAAGAGGTCACAACAGCCAACAGCTTTTGTCCTGTGGAGCCACAGCTGATCTGTGAAGACCCTGGTTTTCAGGAAGCCTGTGGGGCGGACAAGCAGCAGTGAAGCAGGTCCTGGAAGACAAAGGTACGGGGGAAGCTCCAGGGAAGGCAGGAGGGTGGGGTAGCTGGCTCCTGTCCAGGTGTGGTCACATCAGAAGCACAGGGGACCAGGTGCTGTGATGTAACTGGATGGGTAGGTGAGCTTCAGGGAGGCCACACTGGCAGGAAGAGCATTCACGGCAGGGGAACAGTACTGCTAGCGCTCGGAGGGCAGGAGGGAGAACCTGGGGCATCATCCTGTTAAGAGTGGCAACAGGAAGTGAGTGCCAGCTGGGTTCAGGTATGCTGAGGGAGTGATCCCAGGCCACGGAGAGCTGAGATGTTCTTAGCTACAGGAGCCCAGTTCTCATCTGTAGACAAGGTTTTGAGTGGCAAAGGAGAAGGAGACCGTGGGATACACAAGGCCTGTAGAATCTGGACTCCAATCTCTAGGTGGTACCCCAAAGCCCAGTCCACCACTGCCCCCAGGATCAGGGCTTTGCTACCATGGCCTCCGAGCAGCTGAATCCAGCAGGCTGCTCCCGTGTCTCGAGGTCCCCCACTTTCTTACTAATGCCAATTAGTAATGAACATCAGTGTAGTTAGAGGAATGAAGATTCCAGAGGAGTGTTCTGCATAGGCCAAGCACAACCTCCCTGAATAAGACTTGAATGTCCAAAGTCTTCTCATCCACATACTCAGGTAGACAGTACAGGAAGATTCTCCCTCCAAACAGGATGGAACTTGCTGCGTCCTTGAGCAATAATCCCCTTAATTAGAAATGACTCTCACTCAGCCATGGAGGCTGCTGGGGGTCAGGTCCGCCTGAAGGTCACAGACAGCCGAATCAATGCCCTGGAGTATCCAGGACCAAGGCCCTGTAACCACGGAGTACCACCTTCATCCCCTGCACCGACTGCAGGGGAGCTCTAGGCAGGGAGGGGCAGCATCCTCTGATTCTCAAACGTCGTGCTCTCTAGAGTCGAGCTGCCTGGGTCCCACTCAACTGGCTGGCTGTCCACTCTTGCAATCAGAGCACACAGGATATGCTCAAGTGCTTATAGTGACTGACAATGTGTTCCCATTCCTGCTCAAAGCTCCCAGCCTTGTGCTCTCCAGTATCCTCCTGGGCCCAGGCCTCTGCCTCCACAGTTCCTTCTGCCCAGGATGCTCCATTGCCTAACCTTTGATCACGAGGTTTCAACTGGGGGCAACTGTGCACCTGACCACACCTGGTAGGCAGAGTCCAGGGATTCTGTTCAACACCCTTCAAGGTATAGAACAGTCCCCAAAACCTCAACAAAGAATAACCTAGCCCCAAATGGCACCCACATGGAGGTGGAGGAAGAAAATCTGACCTAGTTTACATTCACTCCAGGAAGGAAGCCTCTACAACCAGAAGGCCAAGGAAGTTCCCTCCCCTGGCATGGCCACCGAGCCCCTGGCCTTTCCCCCATCCCCAGAGCTGCATGTCCGAAGAGTGCTCTGCTTGCTCCGTAGCCTGGCACCTACCCTGTCAACATCAATTCCCACAGCCCATGCAGCCAGACCACACAGGACACTGTGGTCTGCTCCATCTACCCTTTGTCCTGTTCTCTTTGGGACAGGAAGGGGAAGTGTGTGTTTGGGGTCTGGAGTGCTTCTGGGATAGCAAGTGGAAAATCAAACAATGGTACCATGATCTGAGGGAAACAGCTGTCCTGGAACTAATGAGGAAACTGAGGCACAAGCAGCTCCAGCCCAGAGGGACCCCAGGAGAGCAGGGATGACCTCAAACTCCTGTCCACTATGGTGGCCCCAGGCCTGGAGGTGGACAGACCTCTGAGCATAAAGACTCGTGACCCAGCCAGCCATGCCTGGCCTGTGACCTCTGCCTAGTCCTAATGGGCTTCTTTCTTTTTTCATTTACCAAGTGTTTCCTGAGTAGTGACCTAAACCTGACAGTGGCCTCAGAAGGGGGACTCCTGAGGTTGTCTCACCCTCTGCTGGAAGCCTGGCTACCCATGCCTCCTGAACAGTCCTGTGGCTGCCTCTTTCCTTAGTACTGGGCTGGAAACTTTCCCAGAGGTGGCTCTTGGGGCTGCTTCCAGGACTCCAGGTGCTGCCTCTTCCCACACTGCCCAGCCTGCATCCCTACACACACCCCAGTCTTGCCTACGGCTGTCTGCTATCTGCAGGTCTCCTGGTTTAGGGAGTGTTTCCCTGGCTGTTATCTCCTGACCTGTGGCCTCCAGAGAGTCTAAGAAAAGGTCACTGTCCCTCATGTTCACAGTCATGCCTCACTACCCTACCAATGATACACAGTGGGTGCTCAGTAAAAGCTGGCTGGGTGTTCCAAGCCTGTGGTGGTGAGTTAAAAGAGATCTAGCTCTCCTGCGGATCAATCAGAGCACCCTAGTCCTGAGCCAGCTCCCTAACTCCACCTACTCCCAGACTCCTAAGCACAGGTCCCCATGCCTGCCAGCAGACTTTGGGAAAAGAGGATGTAAGCCAAGCTCAGACAGGGGCAAGGCAAGGCATGTGGTGCCTAACAGGTCTGAGCCCAAACAGGAACACTAAAATAGTGGTTCTCAACTTTCCCAATGTTGTGATCCTTTAATACAGCTCCTCGTGTTGTGCTGATAACAACCATAAAATTATTTTCATTGCTACTTCATAACTTAAGTTTGCTACTGTTATGAATAGTAATGTAAATATGTGTTTTCCTATGGTCTTAGGCGACCCCTGTGAAAGGGTCATTCGACCCTCAGAGGGTCATGACCCACAGGTTAAGAACCATGGAGCAAACTCTTCATGCTTGGGGCAGGAAAGGGTGGCAGTAGAGAAGCAGAGTCCAGAGGAAGCTGGGACACCCTGCATCTGGCTAGTATAACCCTCTGCACACCACTGACAGACCTCCATTCCATCCACCAAGGCCTGTGGGTCTGCACAAAACACAGCCCAGTTGAGGACAATCCCAGGAGTACCTCAGAGCAATTACACCCCAATCCACCTTATCTCTTCACTTGCCTTGACCATGCTATTCTGCAGATGGGCAAACTGAGGCCCGGGGTCAGCTAGAGCACAGGCCATATCCTGTCCCTTGTTGGAAGCAACAGCAGTGACAACTTCTAGGTGAGCACTGGTCAGCACAGGCCTGGGCACTCCACAGCCACCCCCGTGTGCAATGCTTGAGAATTGTTGGGCCTGGTGTCTCAAGACCCAGAGCAAATGACACACAGTGTGACTTCTGGGCAGCGGTCTCCTCTAGGAGACTGGGACTTCCTTGGTGATGGTTTTTGTTACCCCTACCTCTTCACGGGATCCCCAAACTCACTCTTCACCCCACCATTCATGCTCAGCTCAGAGGGCACATAGGCAACAGGCAAGCTGAGTCCCCTCTCTACCCCACATCAGACTGTTCCTGATGACCTCCCTTTCCCCTGTATTCCTTGCACCCCAAGGCACAGACCCAATGTCACAAACAGCCTCTTCTCTGGGGACACCGGCTGACTGCTCCTCACTTCACTGGGCACACCACGAGTGCTGCTGAACTCAGCTGTGCCCCACTCCACCCAAAGCCCCCACTTTCTGGGGCACTCCAAGGGAGCAAGAAACATCTCCTGATTTCAGGGCCAGCTAATGCCCAGGAGCTTCCAGTGCTGTCCCACCCTCCAACAAAGCCACCTGCCAAGTATCCTCTTTGGGGACCCCAGGCCAGAACTATTTCCTGCCCCAGGTTCTGTTCTGCCAAACCCCAGCAGTCAGCATCACAGAGGGCTTCTGCCATCCAGGAGCATAGATAAGGATAACAGCATCGGAAGGAGAGCTAACATGCAGCATGGCTGTGTCCACTGTCCCCTCACCCTCCACCTTGCCCTCTAGAAGAGAAACCTGCTCCAGATGCCACACCACTGCCAGATCTCATGGCAGGAGAGGAACCGAGGGCTGAGAAGTTTGGAGACTGCCCCAAGGTCAGCTGCAGTCTCATGGTCCAGGCCTGAGTCCTCGCCCTCCTGTGTAAATCACTTGCCGGGCGCTCTTCAGGATCCTATTGAGCCATAGAACTTTGGAAGTGATCCAATAGCAGATGCTGAAAAAGTTCCTTGGTGTCGAACGCTTGAGCTCAACATCTCATGTAGATCTCTCCAAAATTTCTGCCTCAAAACAATCCTAGAGTTGAGTTACTACTCTTGCCACTTGACAAATACAGCTTAGAGAAGTTAAGTCAGCTGCCCAAGGTCACACAGCTTAAAAGTGGATGTGCGGTTATTCAATCCAGGTAGTCTGGATCCTAAATTACCGATTTCAAACCTGATTCTAAAACGGCATCTACCTGACCTGTCTCCTCTCTCCTGGAGGCTGAGAGCAGTGAATCGGTGTCTGACCTCTTCCTAGGAGCTAGTCTAGGTGACCTGGGCCGAGGACTAGACCCCGATGACAAGCGCCCCAGCAGCTCCCGCGTGCAAAGCGCGGGCGGCGTGCAGGCGCAGTGCCGGGCGACGCCGCGTCTCCCCCACTACAGAAGGAGCAAGGCGAGGCGTGAGGGAAGCAGGGGCCCCTTCAGGGGGCGACAGCTGCGGAGGAAACGACAGCTGAAGAGACAAATCAAGTCCGCCTGACCTGGGTTTTTTTGGGGGAGGGGGGCGGGGAGGTGGACCAGGAGTCAAGCCCACGTCGCGCGGTCACTGCCGACCGGATAGGGAACAAACGCTAAGGCTCGGCCTCAGTTTCCCCACTGACGAAACCGACTCCAGATGTTCCCTGGGCCCCCATCCCCCTTGATCCATCTTGACCATGCTGGGACTCTGCCAGGAATCCCGTCAAGGCTGGGAGTGAGTGTTCGGGGCAGCCCGGAGGATCCGCTCGGGGCGCAGAACCGCGGGTCGTGGAGAGGGACAGACGTCCCGCCGAGCAGCCTCCGCCCCCCACCGCCTCCTTTGTCCCAGTCGCGCCGCGGAGGACAAAGAGTCCCCGCCCGCGCGCGGCGTCCGCGGCGCCGACCCGTCAGCGCCGCACCCGGGCCCATCCGGCGCGTCCCTTCCCCCTCATCCGCCCGCCCTTCCCGGTTCTGCTCACCATGTCGCGGCCCGCAGTCCGGCACAATCTGCCAGCAGCAGCCTCGCCGCCCGGCTCCGCCCGCGCGATAGCCGGGTCGGGCCGCGGCGCAGGAGCCAGACGCCAGAACCAGATCTGCGGCGGGCGGGGCGGCGGCTCCGCCCAGGGCGGGGGCGGGGCGCTCCGATGCAGCCAACGGGAGACCGCGCTGGGACGACGGGGCGGGGCGGGAGGGGAGGGGTGGAGTCACGTGCGTTCCGGGCGGACAGGGGCCCGCGGCGCGCGGGTTTGGGGTAAGCGGGGAGGGGAGCGCAAGCAGCGGAGGGGGATGAGAGAGGGTGCTGGGCGGCTGGCGGGTCCGCGAGCTGGGGTGGGCGGCTGGGCTTTCGTGCGCGCCTTTTGGGTGCCGGCGGTATTGGGCCTGCTCCTGGAGTCCTTTCTGTGAGAGTAATCTGAGCCCAGTGACAGAGGGGAAACTGAGGCTCACAACAGGCAAGAGTATGGCACACCGCCCCAAGGTTGCAGGCACCGGCAGAGTTGAATGACTCTGCTTTGGAAAGGAGCTGGCCGTTCTTTTTTGGTTAATTCCATCATTATCCCTCCGTACATTCATCCACCCACCCATCTGCACCAATGTCAGCCACAAGCCAGACAAACAAGGTCCCTGTCTGCAGAGCTGCGGACTGGGGCGCGTTATTTAATATAACTTCTTAGTTAAGACGCCAAGTGCCGTGCTCTGTTCAGCCCGCTCAACAAATCAAAAGAACCCCAAATAAAAATGTATCATCCCATTTGACATTAGGAACCCAAGGCTCCAGAAGGCTTAAATACTACCGATGTGCTCTTGTGGAGGTAGGATTTGAGGCCAGACATAACTGGCTAGGAACACAGAGGTGATAACTGGTGTAGTGACTGCCCCCAAGAAGAGAGTCCAGGGAGAGGATAAGACACTACATGGTGGCCACCTGGAACTCCCAAGAGGCTCAAGACCTCTGAGGCCCACAGTACTCCCGAAAACTGGAAGGGACAACTTGGTTGGGGCAGATCAGGCTGGGATCTCCTGGTGGCTGGGATTTCAGGGGCTGCTAACTTTCCCAGATTCACACAGAAGGTCCTGCACACAAGCTGAGATCACCAAACTGTTTCCTACCTCCCATCTTTGGCCCATGCCATTTCTTTTATCTTGAACATTCTTCTACATCATCTTTTAGATCTCAGCTCTTCTCATGCCCTTGCTCTGGAGGCTTCTATTTCCCCACTCAGTGGACTCTCCTGTCCATTGTGAAATTGGGTTTTCCAAGGGGTGTCGATTAACTTTTGGTCTCTATTTCAGGACGAAGACTGGGCTATCCACTGATGAGTGTATGGAACAGTGTACAGTAGGTTCTTTTTTGTTGTTGTTTTGCTTGTCTGAGACAGGGTCTCACTATGTAGCTCTGGCCGTCCTGGAACTCGCTCTGTAGACCAGCCTGGCCTCAAACTCAGAGACCTGACTTACTCTTGTCTCCTAAGTGGTAGGATTAAA
Organism: Peromyscus californicus insignis; assembly: GCF_007827085.1. Lineage (NCBI taxonomy): Eukaryota > Metazoa > Chordata > Mammalia > Rodentia > Cricetidae > Peromyscus > Peromyscus californicus. Next base: position 102,752,610 of record NW_026294551.1, on the reverse strand, counting down.
GGCATGCACCACCATCACCTGGCTACAGCAGGCTCTTGATAAAATATATCAAATGAGCTAGGCAGTGGTGGCACATGCCTTTAATCCCAGCACTCAAGAGGTAGAGGCAGGTGGATCTCTGTGAGTTTGAGGCCAGCCTGGTCTACATGAAACCCTCAAAAGAGTGGCAAACACTTAGGTAGGTAGAACTTGCCATGAGTTGACTCCTTTTCTAAGCTCTGCAGCTTCCCAAACTCAGCCGCACTGCACACACAGGAAACAGACACTTAGAGGTGCGTGCCTCAAAGTCACCCAGGAGAGTGCGTCACAGTGCGGATGTTTCAGTCGCTGTTTGAACCTTGTTCTGTTTGGTTTGGTTTGGTGTTGAAGACAGGTCTCACGTAGTAGCTCTGGCAGTCCTGTAATTCACTATGTGGACCAGGCTGGCCTTAAACTCACAGAGATCTGCCTCTGCCTCCCAAGTGCTGGGATTAAAAGCGTGGGCCACCACCACCCATCTGATATTTCTTATGAGCTCCCAGGAGGTATTGATCATGTGGGGACCACACTTTGAGCAGTCTGGGGCTGTCAGCTACTGAAGTTGACAGAGGCAGCAGGCATCCCGCCTGTGGTTAAGCCCACATGGCCAGCAGGGAGCCCTGCACTTGTAACTGTGAACCTAACTGCTTGTCCTGTACCCTAGCTTTCTCCCCCTGACAAGCAGGCAGGAAGTCTTGCTCTGCTCCTGCCACCCATTTCCTCTCGTCCCTTCTTCCTCCATGGTGACATCTGGCCCAGGGTCTTCCCAGTGGGACTGGCTGGAGGTTCTCAGATTTTCATTAACAAGAAAGATAATTAAGAACTTGCTGGGGCCCAGCTGGGCCTGCTTTAGGCCAATCTGGCCCTGTGCCCACTTTCCCAGCGTTCCAGAGGCACTGGGACAAGAAGAGGCTTGCTGGGACTGGGAGTAAAGAGTCCTCACTAGCCTCAGAGGAGACACCGTGCAGCTGGGCCTCCTGCATAGCCGGCAGTCACCAGTCTGAGCTGGTCAGCTGTTTCCCAGGCATTCCCAAGAGGGGTTTAGGCTTAAAAACAAAGTGAAAATTAGTTAGCCACAGGGGAGTTTCCTGATGGGTGAGATGGGAACCACTGGTGAATTCTACAGAATGAGGCTCAGTGGCACAGAGAGCTTCCTGTTGCTCCGAGGAACACAGCTCCTCTCTCAGGGAGAGGGGGCCCTCACTGGCTGATGGCTTTACTGATTTATCTATGGTTGCTTCAGCCCCTTAGAACCAGAGAGAGGGCTTGCTGGCCCATCTCAGGTAGAGCTAAAATGTGTTGTTTTCTATGCATTTATGTCTCAGTTCTCTTTGATTTATGAGCCACATGTTGCTTTTTCATTTTTGATAGTAACACACTCTATCCTTTTATTTTTCTTTCTGTTTTTTCAAGACAGGGTTTCTCTGTGTAGCCCTGGCTGTCCTGGAACTCACTCTGTAGACCCCGCTGGCCTCGAACTCACAAAGATCCACCTGCCTCTGCCTCCCGAGTGCTGGAACTAAAGGCGTGCGCCACTACCGCCTGGCTCGAATGTTCAAACATGTATGAATTACTTTCCTCCTTGCTCAAGTGCTGGGATGACCACCACGGGGCCCAGTTTCAGTGATGCTCGACATAGATGGAACCTAGGGTTTTGTGTAGACTAGGTGGGCCTCTACTGACTGCACTGCAGCCCCAGCCTGTATTCTGTCATGTCTTCCACAAAGGACACTAAGCCCTGCATTTGTCCTCCATAGTCCAGAACCGTAGCTAATGGGAACAGGAGGAATGGTCTTGCCTGGTGTCCTGGCCCACACCCATCATCCTGGCACTCAGGAGACAGAGGCCAGGAGGATTGAGAGTTCTGGACCATTCTGGGCAAATGTGAGACTGTCTAAAAGGAAAGAGGAGGAAAGAAAGGAAGGAGGGAGGGAAGGAAGAACAAAAAAGGAAAGACCTCCTCATCCTGCGCAACTGTCCAATCACAGTGGAGATGAATCCCCGGGTCCCTGGGTGTGGTGGACTGCCGCCCTGCAAGCATGGTAACCATTGCCATCTTTATCAGAGCAGTTGTTACTATCCACAAGAGATCTTCAAGGAGGGGCCTGTGACCTCTTATAGATGGAAGGGTTGGGAAGGGTCATTAGACGCCCATCTGAGGCCCCAGCCACTCTGTCCTGCTCCTCCTCTCCAGGTGTATGCAGTTCTGCCCCAGCTGTTCTGATCCTCCAGAGGATCTAGGTGCTGGAGTGTATAGAAGAGGAAGGTTGCTAGAAAGCCGAGGCCACAGGAAGGATGTCACCCATGCTGGCCTGAGACCCTTCTGTGACTCAGCTGTTTGGGGATGATGATCACCTGCACTCCTGTAAGTAATCCCACCAAGCTTCTGTCAGTAAGCTAAATAAACTCATCGGCTCACAAGCTAGACCTGGATGGAACCGTTTTTCAGTCTGTTCTGTGCCCTATCTGAGGCAAGTAGATGTTGCTCACGGCTCCTAGGAAAAGCTAATGCAACGCTCAGTCATGCAGTATTCACGCCACCATGGTATCAGCTTGACTTCTGGCAGGAGCTGTTCCCCAGGCCCATCAGGGCTTTTATCTGTGCTGAGCCCAGCACAGGATGTCCTGTTCTCCGGATCCAAACCTGGGGGTCTCCAGCAGACAGGGGATGGAGAAGCCAGATGGAACCAGAGCTGGTGGACACACTGACAAAGGATTGGGAGCTGCATAGAGCCTAGCATTGCCTTTTGTCAGCTCTGCAGCCTGGGATTCTCACTCACCTTCTCTGGGCTGGAATGTCCTTATCTATAAAATGTAAATGTCTGCCTTGGCTTGCTAAGACCTTAGACATACTGTACACATGAACCTGGAGCAGCTATGTTGGACTTGGTCTCAGGAGTTTTACACTCATGTGCTTTTTAAAAATATGTTTTAATTTTTAATTTTTTTAAAATTTTATAATTTGATTTAATTTTACATATCAGTGACGGATTCCCCTGTCTTCCCTCCTCCCGCCCCCCCCAATTTTTAATTTTTTTTTTGAGACATCATCTCATGTAGCCAAGACTTGCCTTGAACTTCTAATCCTCCTGCCTCTATGTCCAGAGTGTTTTTTTTTTTTTTTTTTTTTTTTTGGTTTTTCGAGACAGGGTTTCTCTGTGTAGCTTTGCGCCTTTCCTGGTACTCGCTTTGGAGACCAGGCTGGCCTCGAACTCACAGAGATCCGTCTGCCTCTGCCTCCCGAGTGCTGGGATTAAAGGCGTGCGCCACCACCGCCCGGCCCAGAGTGTTTTGATTATAGACATTGTGCCACCATTTCTGGTGACATATGCTCTTACATCTTCCAGGATGACTCATTCACTGGAGAGTGTGGGCGGGGCCTCAGATCTTCGCTGTGTGCACCTGTCTTAGGGCTGCTTCAGTGTCTTGACTACTTAGTAGCTGGCTTCCCTGGGGTAATTCCCCATAGACCACAAGAATGCCTTTTGTGACCTAGTCCATCATCTCATTCTGTTCCTTAGTGAGGCACCAAACCACACAGGCAAAGGAAGAGTCTATTTTTTTTTTCTGGGGTGTGTGTGTGCATGTGCGTGTGCGTGTGCGTGTGCGTGTGCGTGTGTGTGTGTGTGTGTGTGTGTATGTGTGTGTGTGTGTATGTGTGGTGTGTGCATGCATGTTCTCTTGTGTGTGTGGTGTGGTGCAATTCTTATGTGTGTGGTGTGTGCATGCACTTTTTTTGAGTGTGTGTGGTGTGTTCATGCATGTTCTCATGTGTGAGCAAAGGTGTGTGCACATACACATACTTTTGTGTGCACATGCAAGTGGAGGCCTGAGGTTGATGTCAAATGTCTTCCTCCACTGTGCCCCACTTTGTGTATTGATACAGGGTCTCTCACAGCCTCTGCCTCCTGTTCACACCCATCTGGGGATGCAAACCCCTGTCCTCAATTTGCTCAGCAAGTGCTTTACCCATGGAACCATCTCCCCAGTCCCTGAGTTCTACTTTTTTTTTGAGGTGGGGTTTCTCTGTGTATCCCTGTCTGGCCCAGAACTCCTGATGTAGCTCAGGCTGGCTTTGAACTCACTCTCTTGCTTCTTCCTCCTGAGTGTTGGAAATAAACAGATAGCTAATATGGTGGATATTAGTGGGGTAAGGGAAGCTTCAGAGATATTCTAAAATTTATGCTAGAGAGAGTTGAGAATCAAACCAATTTCAAGATATAGGCCTGATTTGGACACTATGTATTTATGTGTGTATATATGTAGATATATATACATGTGCATATACATATGCATGTATACACATGCATGTGTATATAAATGTGTATACACACACACATATATACATATATATACACACATATATATTCCTATTCAGGGTTTCTATTGCTGTGATGAAACACCATGACCAAAGCAAGTTGGAGAAGTAAGGGTTTATTGGGCTTGCATTTTCATCTTACTGTTCATCACTGAAGGAAGTCAGGAGAGGAGCTCAAACAGGGCAGGAATCTGGAGGCAGGAGCTGATGCAGAGGCCTTGGAGGATGCTGCTTACTGGCTTGCTCATCATGGCTTGCTCAACCTGCTTTCTTATAGAACCCAGGGCCACCAGCCCAGGGATGGCCCCACCCACAATGGCTCAATTACTAATTAAGAAAATGCTCTACAGGCTTACCTGCAGCCCAATTTTATGGAAGCATTTTTTCTTTTTAAAGATAATTTGTTTAACTTTTATTTTATGCTCATTGGTGTGAGGTGTCATCCCCTGGAACTGGAGTTACAGACAGTTGTGAGCTGCCATGTGGGTGCTGGGAATTGGACCTGGGTCCTCTGGAAGAGCAGCCAGTACTCTTAACCACAGAGCCATCTCTCCAGCCCCTGGGGAGCATTTTCTTAATTGAGGTTCCCTCCTCTCATACGACTGTAGATTGTGTCGTTGACATAAAACTAGCCAGTGCGCGTGCACACAATTCTTTAATCAAGTCAAAGACTTTTTATTATCAGTTAATGCACCAGTTAGAGTGTAGAGAAAGGATCAGGATCATAAGAAAAACCCAGGTTTTCACACATCACTGTTTAGGCATGGACCCAGGGATGCCCCACATCAGGTGCAGCAGCTACGCTGGTCGGGTGTGCCAACCTAGGTGCACTTCACACGGTCCATGTGACAGACAGCAGGCGCACAGCCCTTCTTGCAGGAGGTGCATCTGCTTTTGCAGCAGGTGCATCGAGGCACAGGTGCAGCTGATGTCCACAGAGAGTGGAAGCAGCAGTGGGAGTCGCCCTTTGGGGGCCGGAGAAATGGCACAGCAGTTAAGAACACCCACTGCTCTTGCAGAGGACCTTTCCCCAGCACCCACATGCTGGCCCCAGTTCCAGGGGGCCTAGTACCCTCTTCTGACCTCTGAGGGCACTAGGCATGCATGGAGACGCACATACATATATGCAGGCAAACATTCATATGCATACAATTAAAAGATTTAAAGACAGGTATTTTTAGAGATATCTTTTCAAACACTGACATTTGAAGTGAAATGCTTTTAGAAATTTGCTTCAAAATAATCTGCATAGAATGTGTAAAACAGAATGGCTGGCTGCAGACTAATGGTTGCTGGGGCTTTTGGGGTGGGCAGTGTGTATGGAGGCTTCTAGTCACTGTGTTTTAGTGTAGGTTTGGGATTCCACATAGTTTTATAATATGGCAGGAATAACACAGTCAAGGCAGCCCCATGAAGTGACTAGGAGGGTCAGAAGGGTCAGGGACACAAAGCTGTAGACACTGAGGTGCTGTCCCTGGACCACTCTGTAGCTTGTTCATCGTGGAGAAGTAGCGAGTGTGGGACTGAGACCAGACCTGTGTCCCCAACAATGCCCCCCCCATGTTGGCACAATTAGTTCTCAGGCTGTCACACTCATGCATCTGAGGCAACCTGGTGGCTATTATGCTCAGACTTATGACAGATGGCTTTTAAGTCTGAGTGGGGCTGCCGTTTTGTCTTAATATATTAAGTCATTACAGTGGGTGTTTCATTGTATTTTATTTTAGATCTTTCTGTTTCAAAGAAGATTCTTAGAATGAATATAATCAAATTCATACTGAAATCAAAGACTATAGCATTCCTGTCCTGCAGTCATTTCCCAAGGACAGTCACTTCATTTTTAAATGGAAGAATTAGGAAAATATTTTATTAGCTAATGAACTGATTTATTTTGGAGATGGGAGCCCAAGACGGCTTCAAGCTCTCGATCCTCCTATCTCAGCCTCTTGAGTGCTGGGACTACAGGCGTCCTCTACCAGGCCCAGCTCGCTGGCTCCTCCATCTCTCCGGCTCCTCCATCTCTCCTTCCTCCCTCCTGATCTCTTTATTTATTTCAGTGCTAGAGATGGAGCCCAGTGTCCTGAAAAGGCTAGGGAAGTGCTCTAGCACTAAACTACACCCTCGGCCCTTAGTTCATGCATTTATCCAGCACACACACACACACACACACACACACACACACACACACGCACGCACACACACACACATTGTTATTTTAAGACAGGGTTTCTCTGTGTAGTCCTGGCTAGAGAAATTGAGGTACATGGATGGCATTTGTGAACAAGTAGAGGCTGGAAACTACTGTCTTAGGGTCTCTGTTGCTGTGCAGAGACACCATGACCACAGCAACTCTTCTAAAGGAAAGCATTTAATTGTGGGTGGCTCTGAAACTGTTTTCAGAGGTTTAGTCCATTATCATCATGGCGGGACATGGTGGCATGCAGGCAGGTGTGGTGCTGGAGAAGGACATGAGAGCCTACATCTTGATCTACAGGCAGCAGGAAGTGACTGTGTGTCATACTGAGAGTAGTTTGAGCAAAGGAGACCTCAAAGCCCACCCCCACTTCTTCCAAAAAGTGCCACTCCAACAAAGCCATCCCTCCTAACAGTGCCATTCCCTATCGGGGCTATTTTCTTTCAAACCACCACAACTACTAACTGCAGAGAAACGGCAAACTCAGGAATTTGGTATTAGTAAATGGTTGGGTTTGAGAGATCTCCTTGTCATGCAAAAGACTAATACAGTATTATAATGTATAGTATTAATATGTAGTAGACTATATTAACATAATATATTTAATATATAACAAATATGTATGGTAAGACTAATGATATTTCATGTTATAAATCTGTAATATATAAGAAAATATGTGAGATCATAAAATAACAGGAAATTAAATAATTAAGGAAAATTACTGGGGAAAGAGCCAAACTAGGCAGAGCTAAGAGCTTCCTCAATCAGACACTGAAGGGTGGGGTAGCAGGTCCCAGTGGGGGTTCTAGGTTGTTTTGCAGGACAAGGGTAGCGGCAGGATCTGATCTCAGACAGAAAGAAGATTCCAGAAGTGAAGTGGTATCTGGAATGAAGGTAGAACCTTCCTGCTGACCTGGGTGCCTGTGAGGCAAGAGGCGGCACATTCCTGTGACAGTGTACTCCAGCCCAGAGCCCTAGAACCCCTGCACTCCAGGCATGTGGGTCCTCCTGTGCGTGGTGTCCCAGTGCTCTGCCAGGGCCGGGTTCCTGGCACCCTGGATGATGGACAACCAGGTGACTGTGCAGGAGCTGGACGGGGTCGCAGAACTGCCTGCTTCATCTGGCCAGGTGAGGTCAGGTCACATGTGTGAAGTGCTACTACAGGTCCTGCTGCTGCCCCCGTGCCCTCAGAGGCCCTGAAAATCCTGAGGCCAGGCTGCTCAGCTGGGGTGGGCCCTGCAAGACACTGATTCAGCACAGTGTTTCTGAGCCTTAGTTTCTCCATGGATAGCACGGGCTTGGGATGCTGGCAGACTGGGTAACTGCTCAGAGTCCTGCCTGGGTGGTGCCTATAACAGGGACGGCAGGATGCAGAAGCGTAAGGGTGTTGTCAGTAAAGTGTTTGTCATCCTTGTGAAAGTCCAGATGTGGTGGCGGAGACAGGATTCCCTGGGGATCATTGGCCAGCTAGTCCTCCTGAACTGGTGACGTTCAGCTTCAGGGAGAGACCTTGTCTCAAAAACAAGGTGGAAAGGGACAGTGGAAGACATCCCATGTTGACCTCCTGCCTCCACATGTGTGTGCACACACATGACCGTATTAAATATACCACCATGAAAATAAAGAAAGCTGGAATAAATTCTGCATGGAGCGAAGTTCCTGGAGCTCATTTCAGAGTTGCCTGTGCTGCCCTGGGCTTCTGCCAAGCCTGTCTTTACTGTGGCTCTGCTCCCTGGGGGAGAGGAGTGAGCAGTGGGAGCAGCTGTCAGCCCTAGGTCTCCAGTTCCTCCTCAAACTATTGAAGCCGCAGAGCTCAGCCTCAGCACCGCCGCCCGCCCTGCCTCCTCCACTGCAGCCAGGTCTCCTCTAACTCCTGTCTTCTACAGTCGCCCTGCCCTTACACGGGCTGCTTCTGGGCCTGGGATGCTATTCTTCACTCCACCAACTCCTCCCTTCCATTCAAGGCTCTGCTCTGGAGAGCATGTCCACACCCTGCCCTTTCAGCACACCTCCGTGTGCCCAGCCAGGTCTTACCTTACCCGATGGTCCCCACCAGACCCTGGAATCTCTGAGGAACAGCACGAGTTCCATCTGGGTAACCAGGGACAGTAGATTCTCTGTACATGTTCATCATAAGCAAATGAATGGATACAGGCCAGCAGACAGACAGGACCAGGGAAAGGAAAGGACACACAAGACCCCATGAAGCCTCAGTCTCAGAAGGCTTACAGGCCATTTACCTGCTTCTAAATGTCCAGACTTGGTGGTGCTTAGCAATTGCTGATTGATATTTAGCAATCTGGCCTGGCCACACCCATGAAGGCATAGCTCCTCCCCATGACGTGACTGGACTGTTGGGCATTTGGGGAGTTCTTCCAAAAGGCCCTAGGGCAAGCAGGATCCTGAGCAGTGGATAAGTGAATAAGCCCAGCCAGAGAATGTGTTAGTGGGCAGGACAGGACACGAGCCCTCAGCTTCTGTAGGCCTTGGCTGTCCGGCTCAGCCACTTCTGCTGTGTACCTTCACCTCTAGCCTTCTGCCTTCAGGAAACTCACCCATCCTGTCTCCTGCCTTGGGAGGGGCCAAGCCGGAACCAGGCTATCTGGAAGCAGGAGCTGAGGGCAACAGAGTGTGGACACAAGAATACATTACAGCAAGCATCAAGCTCCCTCCTGGACTGTGGGAGGCCAGCTGGGAGACCGGCTCCCATATTTTACCCTAGGGTACTCTTGAGGAGTGAGGGATAAGAGATTTAGATAGAGCCGGGCCGTGGTGGCGCGTGCCTTTAATACCAGTGCTAGGGAGTCAGAGCCAGGAGGATCTCTGTGAGTTTGAGGCCAGGCTGGTCTACAGAGCAAGATCCAGGACAGGCACCAAAACTACACAGAGAAACCCTGTCTCAAAAAAAAAACGAGAGAGAGAGAGAGAAAGAGAGAGAGAGAGACTGATTTAGATAGAAGGATAGAGGGGAGAGAAACAGATAGAAACACAGGATAGCCTCGGGAGAGTCTGGATCCTTATCCACCAGCCCCTTCTGTCTCTTCTAAAGGGCTATTTATAGGAATGCCAAGGGGTGGAGCAAAAGATCTTCCCCTAGCACAGCCAAGTGCAGACCCTTCCAAACACCTAGAAACCATGCACCTGGTCAAGCAATCCTCTAATGCAGCTCTGCTGGGTGAAGCAAACTCAGATCTCTCTAGGAAACCTTGTGGGCCTCCACACTGGACAGTGACCTTTCCTGTTGGCAGTGCCTGAGGGACCATCGTTGAGACCCCCAGGATCCTCATGAGACCTCCTCCCAATAAGCCTAGCCCAGACACAGCCTGGTCCCAACTGAATCTCCACTTATCTGTCTAGGAGGTACAGGCCAAGTCCTGGAGACAGATTCCAGCCATCACGGCTGCCCTTCCAAAGAGGACATGGATAAATGAGCCCTATGTTATCATCTCAGAGAGGAATCAGGAGATTATGAAGTGGTAGGGGCTGCAGACTGGATTAGAAAGATCAGGGGGTACCCTCTAGGCACACACAGCTCAGGCCTGACAAATGCCAAGAAGGCAGTCTTCAAACGTCCCCCAGGAACCACCAGTGCGAAAGCTTGGAGGAATCCAAGGGTACTGGAGAAGGGACTGGGGGAGGGAATCACAGCAGGCCAGGCCCATAGGTGAGAAGCGCCCTAGAGAATGTGGCCCGAGAGGTGTCTAGGGTTCCCAGCTTGAGAACTGTGTCCTTTCCTTCGGCTACCACAGTCTTCTCCATACAGCTGGGAGGCCCCTCACCCATGCTGCCCTGCTTCCTGCTTCCTCTTTCCTCCTTCCAAGGGCCTTTCCTTTCCTCTCAGCTCAAACCCGGTGCTCTCTGAGCTGGAGTTTCCCTGTGGGTGATAGCCCAGGGGACTTGCATTCTAAAAGGTCTGTGAGTGAGATTCCTACCTACTGTGTGCTTGCTAAGTGGTGGGAGTGATGTAGGTCATCAGACCCTCACAGCCTACCTATTACAGCCAGATTCTACAAGCATGCTATACAGAGCAGGCCCAGAGCAAGTCAATTGAAACCACAGGGCTTGGGAGGCAGGGTGGGCCCAGCATAGTTGCACCCCAAAAGCTTGCCAAGCCTTGTCATGCCTCATAAGGATGGGGGGCGGGCACTGGGGGCTCGTTAGTCCCTTTCCTAGTGCTGCAGTTCAGCCCCCTGTGGCTGAGACCTGACCTCCTCAGGCCTGGCAGCCAGCCCTCCAGTGCTCCCTCCCTCTGGAGGAGGAAGGAGGACCTTAACTGACAGTTGATCTGAGAGTCACAGGGAGGCCTGTGGGCGCCACTGTCTAAAGACGCACTTCACAGGACTGCAGTAAATGCAGTGTCTGGAAGCCAGGCCAGCTGGTGCCTTACGTGCCAGTGGCCCCTCAAGGCTGCCTGTCGCCCCACCCTGTGGAGCAGTGGCAAGGTGGCAGCCCCCATCGGCAGGCCCAGGACCTCTCTAACCATGTCCTGAGTGTGGATAATGGTTCAAACTTTGTTGAACACAGTCACCAGCTGTGCTAAAACATTCACCAAGCTGTACACTTCAAATGGGTCACTCCTATGGGATGTGAGTCACATCTAAATAAGCCCATTAAACACCCTAAGTAGAGTGTAGTAAGAGCCATAGTTCCAGCACTTGGGGCACTGACTCAGGGGGATTTTAAATTTCAGGTGAGCCTGGGATACTGCTCTAGTCTCCTTCGTGGTGCTGTGATAAAACACTTTGATAAAAGGCAGCTGAGGGGAATAGAGGGTTTATTTCAGCTCGCAGTGATGGATCACAGTCCATCACTGAGGAAGTCATTGCGGAAACTTGGACAAGACGCCCCTGAGAAACGGTGCTCACGTTAGGCTGCCTGCCTAAGGATGGGGCTGCCTTCAGTGAGAAGGACCCTCTTACATCCATCAGCAATCAGGACAGTCCCTTCTAGACAGGCCAATCTGACCTAGGCAGTTCTTCAGACTTTCCTCTCAGATGGTCCTAGGCTGTGTGTAGTCGACAAGCATTGCTAACTCTCACGGCTGCAAAAAAAGACCTTCATCACAAACAAACCACAACGCACAGGGTAGTGGCACTCAGGCGGCTGAGGCAGGGGACTTATTCAGAGTTCAAGTCTATCTTGGGCTACATAGTGAGGACCCATCACCCCCATCAAAAAAAAAAAAAAACCAAAAAACAAACAGGTGATTTGAGTTTGGAATAGTGGAGCATGCCTTTAATTCCAGCACTCAAGAGGCAGAGTCAAGTGTCTGTGAGTTTGGGACCAGCCTGGTATACAAGTGTATAGTGTATAGGAGTTCCAGGACAGCCAAGGCTGTTACACAGAGAAACCAAACCCTATCTCAAAAAATCAAAACAAAACCAACAAAACAAAACAAAGGAATTTGCAGGGCCTTGTAGCAAAACAACCAAACAATACAGAAACACCCCAGATACCCTACATCCTTCTCCCAAACACAAGAGTCCAGATCTGCTCATATAAACAAAAAGTTAAAACAAACCATACAACCTCCCAACTTCAAAAATAATTACCTCAGTGACAGTAAGCCGAGCTGCAGTTCCCTGAATGCCTGGGACCTGCCGGGCCTTGTTCTAAGTGTATAACATGGGGTCAGATGGTGCTTAATTGGAGAGGGTATATAACATGAGGGGTGCTTACTTGGGGAGGGTATATAACATGAGGGGTGCTTACTTGGGGAGTGTGTATAACATGAGGAGTGCTTACTTGGGGAGTGTGTATAACATGAGGAGTGCTTACTTGGGGAGAGTGTATAACATGGGGAGGGTGTATAACATGGGGAGAGTGTATAACATGAAGAGGGTGTATAACATGAAGAGGATGTATAGCATGGGGGAGGGTGTATAACATGGGGAGGGTGTATAACATGGGGAGAGTGTATAACATGAAGAGGGTGTATAACATGAAGAGGATGTATAGCATGGGGGAGGGTGTATAACATGGGGAGGGTGTATAACATGGGGAGAGTGTATAACATGAAGAGGATGTATAGCATGGGGGAGGGTGTATAACATGGGGAGGGTGTATAACATGGGGAGAGTGGCCGGGCGGTAGTGGCGCACGCCTTTAATCCCAGCACTCGGGAGGCAGAGCCAGGCGGATCTCTGTGAGTTCGAGGCCAGCCTGGACTACCAAGTGAGTTCCAGGAAAGGTGCAAAACTACACAGAGAAACCCTGTCTCGAAAAACCAAAAAAAAAAAAAAAAAAAAACATGGGAGAGTGTATAACATGAAGAGGGTGTATAGCATGGGGGGGGTGTATAACATGAGGAGAGTTATAGCATGGGAAGAATGTATAACATGGGGAGGGTGTATAGCATGGGGAGGGTGTATAACATGGGAAGAATGTATAACATGGGGAGAGTGTATAGCATGGGGAGGGTGTATAGCATGGGGAGGGTGTATAGCATGGGGAGGGTGTATAGCATGGGAAGAATGTATAACATGGGGAGGGTGTATAACATGGGGAGAGTGTATAGCATGGGGAGGGTGTATAGTATGGGGAGGGTGTATAACATGGGGAGAGTGTATAGCATGGGGAGGGTGTATAGTATGGGGAGGGGTGCAAGTACCACGACTTGCCTGAGGAAGTCAGAGGACAGTTTTCAGGAATCAGTTCTTTCCTTCCACCATGTGCATTCCAGAGATCAAACTCGGTGTGGCAGGCTTGTTGGCAGGCATCTTTACCACTGAGCCCTCTCAGCAGCCCCCATCATATTCTTCACTGGCACCAATAGGCCATAACTGGCCCAAGTCCTAGACACTGTCTATTCACTGTGGTAACGTCAAGCCAACCTTTTGTTTTGTTTTTTGGTACAAGGTCTTGCTATATAGCACAGACTGGCCTGGATTATCAGTGTGGCCAGAACTCACAATCCTCCTGCCTCAGCCTCCTGAGTGCTGCAGTTAAAGGCATGTACTGAATATCTGGCTTGCTAATTATGTTTTGTTGGTTGATTGGGTCAAGTACAGTGACAAAAGCCATTGTGTTTAGTTGCTATGTGTCTCACATCCCTTTTAATCTAGAATGAGTCACACCTCCAGTTCCTTGCTTTGGTCCCTGCGGAGTGTCTGACCTTCTTCCACAGTCATTCATTCACTGCCCCTAAATGGTCTCCAGCTGAAGTCAGCAAGGTCTCCCCAGCTTTGACCTTGAATGTGGGACGGGGATTGTACTTGTTATTTTCAAAGTCAGCAAGAAAGCTACACCTGGGCAGAAAGGGACTTGCATAAATTCTCGCCAGCAGCTAAATGAGTCATGCCTCCATTTTGTCAAAAGCCCTGTGCTCAAAGCGTGTCTGGGCTCTGCCAGCATTTCTTGTGAAAGTGGACTGAGGGGAATGAGGGAGGAGATAGGTATGGGGACATTCCGCTCACCCATGGTGGCCTGGAACCCCAAGAATGAGATGTCCTGGAGGCAGATGAGGTCAGAGGCTCTGGTGGGGTGAGGCACAGGGAAGGAGGCAGCAGGGTCCTCTTGAGAGCCTACGCCCTTCTCTCCTCACCTCTCACTTCTCTCATCCTGCCACTGTGCTCCCCAGCTGCAGCTGGGGGGTGACCCTCAGCACTCCCACCCTCCCTAGAAGGCTGAGCTATCTGGCAGGAAGAGGTGACATGCCCCAAGGGCATAGATACCAGGGTCAGAGACATGAGCTCCAGCTGTTTAGTGTTCTGCCCAGCCTCAGGATTCCTCACTTCCTACTTGGGAAGTGGTGCACAGTCTTCTCTGGCTGTTTCCAGGAACTAAATGACAATCACTACTATTTAAGGATGGTCTTTAATTTTTTTAAATTTATTTATCTGGGTGAGTAGGGTAGGGATTGTGAGTGCCATGGTGTATATATGTGGAATCGGAGGACAGCTTTCAGGAGTTGGTTCTCTCCTTCCACCGCGTGGGTCCCTGGGATCCAGTGGGTTGTCAGGCTTGGTGGCCCCCTCTGAGCCATTCCAGTGGCCCCTTGAGGTGTGATCTTGAAGAACAGAGCCTTGCGGTGTGACTGGCAGGGACTCTGGGTTAGTGAAGGCTCTGTCTGCTGCTGCTGCCCAAGATAAGGCCCAGGTCCATCCTAAGTTCCTGGGTTCCCACTAGTGCTGGCCTCTGAAGCCCTGGTGCACGCACACACACACACACACACACACACACACACAACACACACAGCTGAACTAGGGTGGGGTGCTGTGGGTCTGAAGCCCTGGTACACACACTCACACACACACACACACACACACACACACACACACACACAGCTGAACTAGGGTGGGGTGCTGTGGGTCTGAAGCCCTGGTGCACACACACACACACACACACACACAGAGCTGAACTAGGGTGGGGTGCTGTGGGTCTGAAGCCCTGGTGCACACACACACACACACACACACACACACACACACACACACACACAGAGCTGAACTAGGGTGGGGTGCTGTGGGTCTGAAGCCCTGGTACACACACACACACACACACACACACACACACACACACACACAGCTGAACTAGGGTGGGGTGCTGTGGGTCTGAAGCCCTGGTGCACACACACACACACACACACACACACACACACACACACACACACACACAGCTGAACTAGGGTGGGGTGCTGTGGGTCTGAAGCCCTGGTACACACACACACACACACACACACACACACACAGCTGAACTAGGGTGGGGTGCTGTGGGTCTGAAGCCCTGGTACACACACACACACACACACACACAGCTGAACTAGGGTGGGGTGCTGTGGGTCTGAAGCCCTGGTGCACACATACACACACACACACACACACACACACACACACACACACACACACACACACAGAGCTGAACTAGGGTGGGGTGCTGTGGGTCTGAAGTCCTGGTGCACACACACACACACACACACACACACACACACACACACACACACACACACAGCTGACCTAGGGTGGGGTGCTGTGGGTCTGAAGTCATTCTCACCGATGACTGTGAGTCTTGGGGACTTCCTGGATTTTTCCATTTCTCTCTTGCTGCTGGAGACCCTGCACTGATGAAGATTGATCCCAGAGGCACACTTCCTGGATTTGAATCCCATCTCAGCCACCCACCAGCTGCCAGGACTCTGGGTAAATTTCTTAGTTGTCACCCAGTGACTCAGGTTTTTCATCCATGAAAGCAGTTACGGTGGAGCTGGAGGTCTTTTCCTAGTCTGAGTTAGCACCTTAGAGCGCCCAGGACTGCCCAGCACAAGCAGTTTGGAGCTCCTTGCTCTGGGTCCCCTCTGCTTTCCGCGCCCCCCTTTGGTTTTTTTCAAGACAGGGTTTCTATGTGTAGTTTTGGTGCCTGTCCTGGATCTCGCTCTGTAGACCAGGCTGGCCTCGAACTCACAGAGATCCGCCTGACTCTGCCTCCCGAGTGCTGGGATTAAAGGCCTGTGCCAACGCCACCGAGCCTGGGTCCCCTCTGCTAAGACACAACCTCATCATGTGTCAGTGTCCTTGGTCTCTGCATGACGGACATGTCTTACGTATTTTCCACACAGGACTAGCCATTTTCCCCAAGAAAAGGTGGTGCTCCTTTCGGTGACAAGAGGATTTGGGAGACCATATCATCAGCACTAGGATGCTCAGTGGCACTGGGTTGTCACTGCAAGTGGACTTGAAACTAGAAAAACTTGTTCTTTTTTTGTTTGTTTATTTAATTGTAGCATTTAATTAGGTTGATGATCTGAAAATTGAGAAATTAAAGCTCAGTCTTTTTGGAAATGAAAATGAACAACTGTTAACACTGTCAGTATTCCGATTTGTAACATGCACTCACTAAGACAATCCATTAAATCTTGGCCTTCTGTGATACCTACAACCAACACAATCAATATCTAATTAAAATGCCAAGCTAGGCATGTTAAGAAACTTTCCATAGAAAAACTTAAAGGAAAAAAGAGGCCCATAGTTGGATTTGGATGTGTGATGGTCTTCATTTACAACATTACTGGCAAAAAAGGGCAGAACTTTGAAAGCTTTAACACAGGGCATTGCAGCTACCCTGTCAGCTTGGACAAGTCCCAGTCTCTGTGTCCATCCAATTGTCCAGCTGGACAATACTGAATCTGCACATGCAGTTTACTTTATCAAGCACAGTGTTTGTCTTTCAGGCAGTCTTTAAAACAGATAAATACAAAGGAAAGGAAACCACTCATTAAAACCCGCCACAAATGGAAAGTATTTTAAGAACGAATTTGTCCTTCCTGGAAATAATCCATGCCCATTGAAACTCAAACTCTGGAGAAGCAGTTACACTCCCTATGGGAGTGGACAGATACAACCACCATCTACCTAAGACCATTTTCAGTTTATCAGCTACTCAGAACTTACTGTGAGATGTCGTCAGAGTCAGAAGAGAAGACTGAGGGGCAGCATCCCTCCAGTACCGTCAGGGGAAAAAGCATCCTGTTGATCTCGGTGGCAGAACATCAAATGGAGTCAATTTCAATTCGTGTTGATCGTGTCGAGCTGACCTGATTTTCTTCCTTGACTTGTCTGGTGTTGTTCTTCTAGATCAAGTGTGTGTAATTCTTCTTCTAGCTCTTCCTGGTCTTCCCCAGTGGCAGATTTTCATCAAGGGAACAGCATTGATCCTGGGTTGTTTTTTTGTTTTGTTTTTTTCTTTTTTTTCCATTTTTCTTGGCTGCCTCCTCCACTGTCCTCATCCAAATCGCTTCTTTCGCCATCCTCAGTCCGACCTCCAGACACTTTACTTAATTTGTTTTCATTTTTATCTGAAGTGTGTGTGCTGAACCTTTCAAGACTGGCCACAGAGATACCAGTCTCTTCTGTATCTCATGGGATGTGCAGGCTTAAGTCTGTGTCATTTACACTCATAGAATCATCAGCCTCACCACCTGTCCCCTGAATGTGGTGGGTACCATCTGTTTCCTCCTCTCCTCACTGTCCTTGTTTGAAGAATGCACATACCACAGATTTGGGTGCTTCGCCTTAGTTTTTTGTGCAGCAGCTACAGGTTTGAACAACTCGTTTAGTTCCCGTAGTTCTTTCTTCTTGACGTCTTCCTTCAAGGCCTTTTCACGTCACTTTGTGTCCCTGATGAGGGTTCTGTTGATGATTCCACCTGATGAGTGGCAGCCTTAACAGAAGACTCCGCTGTCTTTGTGCCTTTAGACTCTTAGACTGAGAGCCTTGTCCTCTGTGACCTTCTCCTTCTGCTCTGCCTTCTTGCTGCCCCAGCCTGAGGCTGGAAGAGATTATTCTTTAAGACAAATTTCTTTTGCTTGTTTGATTGTTTTTGTTTTTGTTTGTTTGTTCATTTGTTTTGAGATAGGATCTTGCTTTGTAGCCCCGCTGGCTTCAAACTCCTTATCCTCCTGCCTCAGTGTCCTGAGTGTTGTGGTTATTGCTTCTCATCCTCTTTATCCTGTGTTATAAAGCTACTAATATGCCGGGCAGTGGGGACACATGCCTTTAATCCCAGCACTTGGGAGGCAGAGCCAGGCGGATCTCTGTGAGTTTGAGGCCAGCCTGGTCTACAGAGTGAGATCCAGGACAGCCAGGGCTAGACAGAGAAACCCTGTCTTTTTTTTAAAAAAAAAAAAAAAAAAAAAAAAAAAGCTACTAATGTAAAACAGATCATCCCAGGATCATCTTTACCATCAAGACATCTAAGTGAAGTTTGGGGTTTTGTCATGGTTCTCTTTCTTGACTAATCATTGTCCATAGAGTTGAGTACACCAGGGATGTATAAGCAAAATTCTGTTTTAGGGGCTGGAGAGTTGACTCAGCAATTAAGAACACTGGCTGCTCTTCCAGAGGACCCGAGTTTGGGTCCTAGCGCCCACGTGACGGCTCACAACCATCTGTAACTCCGGTTCTGGGGATCTGATGCCTTCTTCTTGCTTCTGTGAGTCCTGAGCTTACATGTGGCCCTCATACACACATGGAGGAAAGACACCCACACACATAAAATGAAAGTGAACTAAGCTGGGCTTGAGAGTCGGGTTGGCAGTTAAGAGCACTTGTTTCTCTTACAGAGGACCCTGGTTTGGTTCCCACTGCCTACATGGTAGCTCATAACCATCAATAACTTCAATTCCGGGGACTTTGACCTCCACAGGTACCAGGCACGCACACAGTATGTACATATACATGTAGCAAAAACACATACACATATGATAAGTTAATTGCTATTTAGTTATTTTAAAATATATTAATTAAAAGATTAACCAGTTAAAATGTAAATTAATTTAATTAAATCATTTAAATGCTGTTTTTAGCAAGGTGTGGTGGCACATATCTATAATCCCAGCACTTGGAAGGCAGAGGTGTGAGGATTTGGAGTTCAAGGGCAACCTTGGCCACACAGTGAATTCCAAGCCATCCTTAGGTGTATTAGTAAGACTCTCTCTCAAAATAAACAAACAAACACCCACCAACCGTCCCCACACAAAAAACCCTCTTCAAAGTCTCAGGCTGGGACCTGAGAGATATTGGATTGGGTCTAAATTCCAGCTGTGCCGTATGACCGTGGACAAGCTGCTTAATGTCCCTTAGCCTCAGCTTCCTGTGTGACCTGCCTTCATGGTGACAAAGCTGCTGTAGGAGCCTGGCCAAGGGCCTCCCATTCAGTAGGTGCACAGGAAGTAGTTGCCTTCCAATAGAGCAGCACTTCTCAATCTGTGGGTCATGACGCCCTTGGGGTTGGCCGACACTTTCACAGAGGTTGCCTAAGACCATAGGAAAACACAGATATTTACATTAGGATTCATAATAGTAGCAATGAAAATAATATTATGGTTGGGGTCACCACTACATGAGGAATGAATTAAAGGGTTGCAGCATCAGGAAGGTTGAGAGCCACTGCTAAGGAAGTCTGTCCTGCTGCCCCATGACAGCATGAGGGCTGAGCTGGACAGCCATGCCAGCCATCCCCCACGGGCAGGACTGTCTGGAGACAAGGCTGGCTGGAGCTGGTTACACCAGTGGTCCCAGGCCCTGGCTTGGCTCTACAAGGTGACAAGGGAGTTGCTCCAAATGAAGACCTCTCCCAGACAGACCGCTGCCCATGCAAGCTAGGTCCAGGAGTTCCCACAAAACCCATTAGCATGGGGGAACCCATCCTGCTGAGGTTCAAATCCTCATTCTGCCCTTTTCTCTGCCTGAATCTTCAGTCAACCTTCTGTTTGTTGGGGGTCATGAGATCACCTGTCCCTTGGGGATGTTAGGAGGCTGAAATTCGCTCAGAGGGTTGGATGTGTGAAAACATGTTGATGAGGTAGCTGAAGGTGCTGGGGAACTCCTGACATCCTGACAAAACCAAACCAAAAAGCGATCCTTAAGTACCACTTGGGAGCCCGTCCTCACACCCTTCACGTCACTGACCCATCCAGCTGGCCGCAGACAGCAGCCCCCTCGGGCAGAGAGGCCCAGACAGACCTAGCCATCACCATTTCACGAGTTCAGTGCCAGCCTGGGTCACACAGTGAGTTTCAGAGCAGCGTGGGTTACATGAGATGCTGCCTTGAAAAGACAAAGGTAGAGGCTGGGCTGGTAACTCAGTCGATAAATTCTTGCCTTGCAAACTTGAGTTTGCCTGTTTATTTTACTTATTTTTGAGGACTAATAAGATTTCACTACTAACCAAAGGATACTTCAAAAACAGCCATCAAGAGTGCTGAAAGGAGCCGGATGTGGTGGTGCACACCTTTAATTCCAGCACTCGGAAGGCAGAGGCAGGAGGATCTCTGTGAGTTGGAGGTCAGCCTGGTCTGCAGAGAGAGTTCAGGACAGCCAGGGCTGTTACACAGAGAAACCCTGTCTTGGAAAAACAAACAAAGAAACAAAACAAAAAAATAAAAACAACAAAAGAATACTGAGAGGAATTCACAGATAGATGCAGAGCTGCTCCCTGGGGCTGTGGTCACCTCTGCAGGTGGACACATCTGCATGCCTCTGGATGAGTGTGGTCTGCTTTGCATCCAGTTTTGAACAACTTTCTTGTCAGACAGCTTGGAGATGGAGGGCTGAGGTCACTCAGAAGGCTGCACCAGGAGAGACACCGGGGATGGTGTTCGCCTGTTTACAAAGCTTTCACCATTTTCCTGACAATACCGCCCCTCCCCCACTACTCCCCCCCAACCCCCCCAACCCCCGTTCACTCACACAGCCAAGCTCTCAGCAAGTCAACTGTTCGTTTGCACCCACCGCCCCAGGTTCACACACACAGCCAGTCAACTGTTCGTTTGCACCCACAGCCACACCGTCTTACTCCACGCCTTGCTGTCCCTGCTGCAATGCACTTTCCCACCCCTCCTCCACCCAACAACATCTTGCTGACCTCCAAGCCTCTCTCTGAGCTGGGGTCCCTCTGTCTAGCAGACTTATTTCCTGCCTCCTGACTGTTGCCTGGAAAGTAGATAGGCGCCAGTGGGCCAATCTGGTTTGAGTTCCACCCTGTACTTTGCAGACTCAAGCCTAAGTCTTCCTGTAACATAACAGAGCCAATCTCATGGCAAGTTATCTCAAGTGCCAGTGGCTGGAGAGATGGCTCAGAGGTTAAGAGCACTGGTTGCTCTTCTAAAAGACCCAGGTCCAATTCCCTGGTCGCTCACAACTGTCTATAACTCAGGTTCCAGGGGATCTGACACCCTCACACTGACCTAAATGTAGGCAAAAAAACCAATGCACATAAAATTAAAAAAAAAAAAAAGGATTAAATTGCCGGGCAGTGGTGGCGCAGGCCTTTAAACCCAGCACTTAGGAGGCAGAGGCAGGCGGATCTCTGTGAGTTCCAAGCCAAAGTGTCTACAGAGCTAGTTCCAGGACAGCCAGGGCTGTTTACACAGAGAAACCCTGTCTTGGAAACACAAAACCAAAGCAGAAAAACCAAAAACCAAATCAAAATAAAGATTAAGTTATCAGAGATTGGGGAAATGTTCGGCAGGTCCTCAGAAGTCAGGTTGGGGGTGTGGCTCAGTTGGTAGAGTGCTGGCCTGACAACGCCCTGGGTTCAGTCCCCAGCACCTCAGAAACTGGATGTGATCACTTACTGTCATCTCACAATCAGGAGGTAGAGGCTGGAGGATCAGAAATTCAAGGTCCTCCTCAGCTGTGAGTTTAATGCCAGCCTGGGATACCTGCAGCCCTGCCTCCAAAGGAAAAAGGAGGTCAGCTTAACCAAGGTCCCATGGGGCTCTGGACCTCATGGCTGCAGCTGGGCCACCGTCTGCATGTCCCCAGGCTGTGGTAGTGGATTGGGTTCAGCTGATAGAGAGAGGCTGCTTGGGGACAGCTGGCCATGGATGGCGTGGGCAGCCCGTGTGGAGAGGACAGGAGGATTAACACCTGGACAAGTAGCTTTGCCGGACACAATGGGTGTTGAGGGTCCCACACCAAAGCCTCCCACCAGATGATCTTGGGCACAGCATATCCTAAGCCCTCCTTCCTTGTGTCCTATCACACAGATAGTCCTTCAACACCCCATGAACATGGACATACGAGCCTGGGGAGCAGACCCTGTGACCATGGTGAAGTCACTCTGCCTTTGTGGGCCTCAGTTTCTTCAGAGGTAAGACAAGGCTTCCACATGGCCAGCCTCCTAGGGCATATGGTAGTTAATCTGAGTGTCTGCCCAGCTGGGCTGGTAATTCCCTGGTGGCTGGTAGACATGGTCTCTGCTGCATGTGTGAGGACTCCTGGAGGTGCTCCCAGTACAGAGCTCTACCTTCACCAGGTCCTCTCTTCCCAGAGTAGGGCGGGAAAAATTTGCTCTTCTCTTGCCTCTGAAGCTCGACACCGCTCTTCTTCCGTCTTTGGACATAAGAGCTCTGGATTCTTGGGCCTATGGACTCCAGTACTTAAACAACAGCCCCAGGGCCAGCGAGATGGATCAGCAGGGAAAGAAAGGTGCTTGCCATCAAGGCTGACAACCTGAGTTGGATCTCTGGGACATACGGTGGAAGGAGGAACTGACTCCTGCATGCAAGTTGTCCTCTGATCTCCATGTACCACACACACACACACACACACACACTCAATGTAATAATAAGCTGGACATGGCAGCACACACCTTTAACCCCAGGACCTGAGAGGCAGAGGCAAGTGGATCTCTGAGTTTGAGGCCAGCCTGGTCTATTTAGTGAGTTCCAGGACAGCCAGGGCTACAGAACAGAGAGATCCAAGGTGGGTGGTGGTGGTGGTGCAGAGACAGGTGGGTCTCTGTGAATTCCAGGACATCCTGGTCTACAACATAAGTTCCAGGACAGCCAGGGCTGTTACACAGAGAAGCCCTGTCTCGGAAAAACAGACCAAACCTACCAACCAAACAAACAAACAAAAAAGAGATCATGTCTCAAATAACAAAAAAGTAGTAAAGTAATAATAATAATAAATACCCCAACAGCAGCTGCAGTACATATCCCTGGTTCTCAGGCCTTCTGGCTCCAACTAAGCCACTTGTCCAGAATCTCTGTATCTCCAGCTTGTGGCTGGCAGATTGTAGAACTTCATGGCCTCTGTGGGTGTGTGTCCATAATAAACTCTATTGTTTCTACTCTTTTGGAGAATCCTTGCTAACAACAGGCTGGTGTGTGCCTTAAACCACAGGTATTTAAGGACCTGACACACACTGAACCCTTAATTTAGTTACTGTCAGGAAGGCAACAGCTTGGCAGGTCCACGTGGTGCCATGAGAGGGCACACTCTCCTGAGTGTGGAAATTGGCTTGATTTCCTTCTCCTTATCAGGTGGCTTTGCCTAAGTCACTTCTCTTGCAGCTTCTGTGTCCTTTTCTGGAAGAGCGACAGTCAGTTTTTCCCTTTCATTCGGAGCAGCAGTGTCATAAGGACCTGGTGCACAGACGTGCAGGAGTTACTGGGAGAGAGGGGAGTTACGGTGTGTGGGAGGCTAAGTGGTGCTCTCTGAGGGCTGGGGTAGAGCTCAATGACAGAACACTTGCCTGGAATGCACAAGGCCAGGATTTCATCCTCAGTACTGTAAAACATGAATAAGGGGCTGGAGAGGTGGCTCAGTGGTTATGAGGACTTGCAGAGGACCTGGGTTCAGGTCCTAGTCCCTACCTGGCAACTAACAATTTCAACTACTGTTCCAGAGGATCTGATGCCTTCTTCTGACGTTCTCAGATACTGAAAGTACATGGTGTACAAACATACATACAGGCAAAACACTCATATACATAGTGATGTTGGACTGGGAGTAGTGAGTGGCACATACCTTTAATCCCAGCACCCAGAAAGCAGAGGCAGGTGGATCTCTGGTCTAGTTCAAGTTCGAGGCCAGCCTGGTCTACACAGTGAGTTCCAGGACAGCCAGAGCTACATAGTGAGACCCTGTCTTCAAAAGAAAACAAACAAACAAACAAACAAATTGTGGTGATGCGATATTAAGAAAATATCTCTTACATTCTAAGAGACTGGAACTTTTGCTGGGCCTCACAGGCAGAGTTGTTAGTATACCTTGAGGTCATGTAAGACTTAAGACTGTTTTCCTAATGTCTACTCAGCCTGATTGCTTAAGGCCTTCAAGAGAACAACAATGTAACAACCACTACTACTTGCCTTGAATTTCCTATGTAACTAACCTTTGTAACCTAAGCTAATGCAAGTCTGTAATCTTAAATTATGCACTCCTCCATGCCCTGGGCCCACAGTAATGCATTTGTGTTTTGATAATCACTTGCTGAGAACAGCAAAAATAGACGTCAAAGGTGACCTTATAAAATGTATACCCACCATAAATGTTGAACAAAACGTTTGGATATTGCTTAATAAACGACAGTGTTTGTAGTTCTGTTTGCCATCCGGGTCAGTTGTAGTCAGTGACGTCATCCCTTGTAAACTGTTGAAGATTTCTGTGAAGTGTCCCATTTCTTCCCCATGTGACGCTTTCTGTGCAGTAAAAATGGGCCTTTGTTAGGAACAGACACATTCAGACAGACAGACACAGACACACAGGGACACATTTACCAGATAGCCTTAAGGCAGCACAGATTCAGACTCACACAACGGACAGACAAGAAGACAGAGACAGAGGGAGCATGAAGCAGAGGGTTGAAATGGGGCTCACTCGCTCTTGATTTAAATGACACCAAGGATTTCTTCCCTTAATGTGATACTGATGTATTATTGGTGATGCAGAGTTAATCACTAATGTGTTTAATCTACACAAAACAATAAGCAAATCATTTTAAAATTTTAAACCAAAAAATACATAAAATCAGACATGAATAATGGCCCCTGAGAACTTCCATGCCCCCAATCCTGGTATCTGCCACTGTTCACTATATGTCAAAAAGGACTTTGAGAGGTGCTGAAGGAGCCAGGTGTGTCCACTGCATCACAGAGATACTCCTAAAAGGCAAGTATAGGTAGGGTGGGCACCAGGAGCAAGAGTTACAGAAGAGACCGTAATGAAAGAGCCGTAAGCAAGGGAGGCAGCAGCCTCAGGGAGCTGAAGAGCCTCCCAAAGGCTTTTAGCCACAAGAAAATCACTGTGGATTTCTACTTCGAGGACTATAAAAGGATTTGTGAAGGGTACACTCCCCTGAGCTTGTGGTCAATTATTAGCATAGCTTCAGGAAATAACACAGTGGGAGAGCGCCTGCCTCTGTTTCCTCGTGGCCCTAAGGGGTGGACTTAAGTAGTAGGAGGTTGGTTAAATGAGGTGGGCTATCAGGGACCAAACATGGACCATGGAAAAGTACTAGCTAGGCCAGAGAACAAGCCCCTGCCCTAAACCAGATGCCCCCGAAGATAAAGAACCGGTCAGGTAGGTCAGGTAGCATAGCAACAGAACAATGGGCCTGACCAGTGACCTTACCACCTAGCAGCCTCACGACTAGCACGTCCTCCTTGACTTGCATGTCTCCCCTCAACTGCACGTCTTGCACGTCCTGCACCCCTTCCCTCCTTCCTGCCCCCCTCCCCCTCCCATGCTATATAAGCCTTGCTGAGGAGAATAAAATTTGCAGCTTGATCAGAACACTGTCTTGCTGTCTTCCTTCGTGTCTCCCCATCCCTTTCATTCTCTCCTTCAGGTGGGTCGCCCCGGTTGACACCCCGCTGGCCGGGACAACTTTTGTAGCTTGAGTTTTCCTGTCTGGCCCACAGTCAGGACAAATCTCTCTCACCTGCCAGTCCCACAGCCGCTCAGACCCAACCAAGTAAACACAGAGACTTATATTGCTTACAAACTGTATGGCTGTGACAGGCTTCTGGCTAACTGTTCTTATATCTTAAATTAACCCATTTCTATAAATCTATACCTTGCCACGTGGCTCATGGCTTACCGGCATCTTCACATGCTAAAAACTTGTCATGGTGGCGGCTGGCAGTGTCTCTCCCTATCTGCCTTCCACTTCCCAGAATTCTCTTCTCTGCTTGTCCCACCTATACTTCCTGCCTGGCCACTGGCCAATCAGTGTTTTATTTATATAGAGCGATATCCACAGCAGTGGGCTTCGTGTGGAGCTGAGTGTGAATGTGTGTGTGCATAAGAGCATGATGTACACAAGGATGGAGGTTGGACAGGCCATGGCCTCCCAATGCTCTAGAGCTATGGGGACACTGGCTGGGGTCTAGCTCTGGTCCTAAGTCACCTGTGTGACCTCAGGAAGTCTCTGTCCCTCTCTGAGTCTTCGTTTATTCCTCTGTCAGCCACAGAAGTTGGACCTGGAGCCCCATGGGCCTGGCCATCTCCATCCCTGTCACTGGGTAGCAGGCAGGCTTGCTTGGGTGCTTGGCTTCAGAGAGGAGCAGTTGAGGCTGTGCCTAGCATGGAGCTGGGCACTTCCAGTGTGACTCAACGCCCTCTAGAAGACAACTCTGGATTGACAGAGAAGCTCCTCTTCCCTTCTCATTGGCAAAAATGTTCCCCTGGAAGGGTCTGGCATTGGGTAGGGATCCCATGAGTCTCAGGAACTACTGGAGGAGGGTCCTTGCACACAATGCAGGCCCAGACCCCAGGATAAGACCTTATTTGGAAACTGGGCCTTGCCAAGGTGATCGAATAGAGATAAATGGAAGACACTGGATCAAGGTTCCCACCAGTATCCATGATCCCCCGAAGAAGAGGAAACAGATACCTGAAGGGACAGTGGTGTCAATGAAAAGCCCACGGAGAAGGTCATCTAAAGTCATGGGCAGAGATTGCGGTGAAGCCATCAGGGGTCAAGAACCTGGGACTCATGATCCTCAGTGCTGGCTCCAAGAGGAGTTTTGGTAGGTGTTGCTAAGACTCTATTTGGACCCTCACTGGTGACCTCTGGGAGAAGAGAGCAAACACTGTCAGGATTTGGAAGTCCTGGCTGTGTTGGGGACACAATGGGAACGGTCATGAGTGAATGTTGAGGGGTTTCCTGTTCTTGCACTGTTTCATAGGGGTTTTTTTTGTTGTTATTGTTTTTTGTTTATTGTTTATTGGGGGTGGGCTCTGCATTGGACACTTGAGATGGGGACCTGCTCCCTCAGAGGTTTTAAAGCTCTATCAAAAAGAAAAAGAAAAAAAAGGTGTGTGTGTTAGCAAGATGGCTTATCAGGTAAGTCCTCTGACCTCCACACTTGCAGTGTCTTACACACATGCATACACATGACGGGGGGGGGGGGGGGGGGGGGGGGGGGGCACGACACAGGACACACAAAAACACGCTAGGTGTGGTGTATCACACCTGTAATCCCAACACTCAGGATGCAGAAGAAAGCAAATCTCTGTGAGTTCCAGGCCAGCCAGGGCTACCGAGTGAGACTTTGTCTCAAACCAAAACACACAAACAAAAAAGAACAAGACTGGAGAGATGACGCAACAGTTAAGAGTACTTGCTCCCAGGGAGGACCCGAGCTGGGTTCCCACGGCGCAGCTCACAACCCTCTGTAACCTGCAGTTCCAGGGGGTCGGGGATCTGATGCGTTCAGACACACATGGCACGTATACAGGTAGACAAACAAGCGTACACCTAAACTAAAAATGAATACATATTTTAAAAAGCCACAAAAGTTATGTATATTACAGGTAGCAAGCATTGGGCTGAGTTTTGAGCAGCTCTTTCAGGCCCCTAAGAAGGAAGGGGCTGAGACTGGAATTCACGTTGCCTGCAGCCTTCTTGTGGAGGTCAACCAAGCTGCCCTTCCCAAAACGGCCTGCAGGGGAGTCAGAAAGCCGAGGTGCCCAGAGAGCACCAGGCGGCACCTGGCCAGCAGGGGGGGCAGCAGTCTTAGGCAGCAAGAGAAGCCTAGGTGTCTGGGCCAGCTGAGCACCAGAGGCAGCCACCGGAGGCTGGAGACACAACTAGAATTAACCCTCGTTTTACAGAGGAGGAGTCGGGTCCTAGAGAGCAAGAGAGGAGAAAGGGCGGCCTCAGGGTGACTCAACATCTCAGACCCCCTCTGCCACCAGCAACCCTGCTGGGAACACTGTGCAAACCAAGGGAGGGGCCAAGGGAGGACAAAGACTGGCCAGGGTTCCTGAATACACTGTGTGGGCTTCTTCCTGCGCTGGGCTCCACCTGCTTTGTGCAGCGGGTGGTATAGGTGGTGGCATCATGCGGCACCTTCCTTCTAGGCTAAGGCATCTTTGTTGCTGTTGTTTTCAAGACAGCAACAGATGTAGCCCAGGTTGTCTGGAACCAGCTCTGTAAACCAGGCTAGCCTTGAACTCAACAGATCCGCCTGCCAGATTTGCCTGCCTCTGCTTGATAGTATATCACTATGTAGCTCTGGCTGTCCTGGAACTAGCTCTGTAGACCAGGCCTAGCCTCAAATTCAAGAGATCTGCCTGCCTCTGCCTTCAAGTGCTGTGATTAAGGGTATGCGCCACTACACCCAGCTCAGTCTAAGGCATCTTGCAGCCCATCTTGGATCTTTTGATGTTTCGGTTCTCTCTCTCCGTGTGTGTGTGTGTGTGTGTGTGTGTGTGTGTGTGTGTGTGTGTGTGTGTGTGCGCGCGCGCGCGCGCGCTGCGCGCGCGCGCGCATGTGTTTATGTATGGAGACCAGAGGCTGACATTGGATATCTTCCCCTCCACCTTGTTTTTCAATACAGTGTCTGTCACTGGGTCCTGGAGCTTACCATTAGACAAGACTGAGAGCCCCACGGATCACTTGTCTCCACCTCCACATCACTGGGATTACAGGTGCATTCCACCATGCCCTTTTCACATTGTGCTGGGATGGAATTCAGCTCCCAATGCTTGAAATAGCAAGCACTTTACCAAATGAACCATTGATGAGCCCCACCCTTTGCATTTTCTAAGCAAAGGCCCTGAGCAGCAGCAATCGGGAGCTCTCTGGGCTCCTGATATATTCTCTGAGGGCTGGTGGCTGCAGTCAAGGTACAAGGTCTGGGGTTATCTTCTGGCCTGCAGGGGAGGAGAGAATGCCTGTCACATGACCAGGGCTTGGCACTTGGCTCTATGAGCCTCTTCTGCACACAGGAAAGTCTGAACCCAATTCTGCAGAAGCGGAAACAGAAAGCAGTCTCATGTGACATAAAAATGTCACCCAGTTTTGCACCTCTGTCCTCAGGCAGACTCATGTAGAACCTGCAGAGCTAACTGATAACAGACATTGTCAAGGCTTCCACAGGGGGTGATTGACTGCATTGCAGACACAGTGACTCCATCGAGCAGAAGATTGCCAAACAATTCACCTTGTTCAGCTAGGTGACCGAGCTCACCAGCCTCAGTGATGAGTCTTTGAAACAGTAACACTCAGTATCACAGGATGATGAGGACGCTTCCCTCTGGCGTCTTCCTCCCACAGCCTACCCCCTCCACCGCCAGTCTGCCCTTGAGGCAAGCAGGAGGCAAACCCGCAGTGAGGAACACTTAGAAAGTGTTCTGGAGGCAGTCATCAGAACCTTGAAGAGAGTGAGGACAAGAAGAATCTGCGGACTGTCAGCCTAGAGGAGCCTGGAGAGACAGGGCAGACAAATGTAGGAGAGCCCATGCAGAGCACACACGCCTTTGGGTTTGATCCCCAGTACCTCAAAAGTAAACAGATAAACTAAAAATGTCTTCAGCGGGGTTGGAGATGGCTCAGCACTTGTCACACAAGCCTGACTACCTGAGTCTGATCCCTGAACCCACATAAAAACACGATTAGTGGCTTGCATCCTTCATCCCCGCACTCCTGAATGTGATGTGAGGTGGAGACAGGAGAAAGTCAGAGCGTTCTGGCAGCCACATGTAACTCCAGCACCAAGGGATGTGACACCCTCTTCTGGAATCTGTAGGTACCAGTACTCACATGCACGCACACACACACACACACACACACACACACACACACACACACACACACGCACACACTCACACAGGGAGAGGGAGAGAAAAAGAGGGAGGTGGTGATGCTATCCATTCCTCCCTCTAGTCATAAACACCGAGGCAGACACTCTCGTAACAAAGCCAGGCTACCTTAAGGAAAACACAGGCTCCACAAAGCAGGACAATGGTAGAAGCAGGAGGGGGCCAAAGTGGGTGGCCCGACAGGGATGCAGCAAGCCTGTCTGCTCAGATGCTTCTGGCCTCTCCTTGTGGATTCTCTCCCCTGGGAGGTGGTGCAGGGTCCCTGTGGTATACAGATCACATCACTTACAACCAGACAAGCAACGTGGATGAGTTCCTCACAGCTGGCTGCTACAGGGTTCTCCAGCGCCTTTGGGGAGGAGTTTGAGTTCTTCCTGCTTTGGTGGAGGAAGGGAAGTAGGAGGTCCAGGGGCTGGCCAGAGGGACACTGCTTCTGAGGCCCAGCCCAGTGTCCCCTGCAGAGGTCCTAGCAGGCCCAGCACTATTTGGGATATTGTTTCTACATCCCAACATTGTTGATGTTGTCGAAGACAGTGATAAGCCGGGACACTGCACACAACTCTGCTAACTCTGCTGCCTTTACAATGGGATGTGAACTTAAGGCTGTAATGAAAGTTCATTTAAAGCATTGAGGGAGGACACGGGCTGGCCTCACCTCAGCAAGCTACTCCCCCAAGGCCCAATAAAGAGCTGTTGGGAATCACGGCTGCCTCTCCGGGAATAGAAGGCAGGAAGCAGACCATACCAAGCCAATGAGCCCCGAGACTCCTCATATGTCTCACCTAACAGAAATCAGGAGATGCTGGAGTTGGTGTTGGGAAGCATGAACCCTGGGGAATGTGGGCATGGGGAGAGATGTTTAAGGATGGAATGTGGCCCTCTAGATGGTTGAGAGACTGAAGCTGTCCTTAGAGATCTGGAGTGCCAGGTGTTGGGGGAGGTGGGACATAATGGCAGGTGGGGACTTTGGAGACAAGAGGGTGAAAAAGCATAGACCCACTGTTTTTAAGAGATGATGGCTCCCAGAACTGGTGATAAACGTACCACCATCATGTTGGAAAGCTGAGGTGGGTAGAGCCACCAGCCACAGTGGCCATTTTGGTCGTACAAATGCTGCAGTTTAAAGCAATAGTTACACAATAAGGCAGATTCAGATGCAACAAGACTTTAAATGCTTTACAATGTGTGTGAAAATGTATGTAGGATTGGAAGAGAAAGAAAAAGGAATATATACAGTTATATAAAGAAATACATAGTTTTTAAAAATAAAGTCTTTAAAGAGACAGTAAAGGTAGTATGCAAAATAAGCCACGTAAAGATGGATATTACACAGAAAATCTGGATGGTGTTCTCTTTGGGATTTTTAACTGCAGAGAAACATTTGATCGTAAAAGCTGTTGAGTTAAACCAATATGGATATTTTAAAGGTACCTTGACTTCAAAATTTGGATGTAATGATATGTTGCTTTGGAAAGGAAGCTCTGCTTTTGTTTCCACAGTAAGCCAGAGGCTATGGATTTGTTCCAGATTAAGATACATCAGGTTTGACCAGCCAAGACCCCCTGAAAGGTCTCCGATGACACCATGGCCCAGATCATCCAACATCCAGAATGGTTTCAAGGCAACTGGCTCAGACGATACACCCTCACGGACTACTCCATAATCCTAAAATTTTCTTTGTGTCCCCATAAGATACAGCGCCCCCCTCCAGCAGGAAGTAGTAAGAGAAGCTACGCCCAAATTCCCAAATATACCAAGCTGGCTTTGGAGATGGAATTGGCTCACTCCTTCTCTAAACCCAAACATATTGCTAAAAAAAAAAAAAAAAGGTTGAGAGATTCTTTTGTTCCATATCAGAAGAGCCCTCTGGTGTGGGACAGAGAAAAACCAATATTTTTATTTAAAACAGGTTGATTATAAATGCGATCTCTTTCTAAAAAAAAGCGGGGGGGAGATAGTTTAGATATGATAGGATGAAAGGGTAGATTAATGAACCTACTTTTAAAGAGCAACAATTTGTTTGAAATGTTTTACATTGGTATAGATTTTAGTTTATTGATACAAATTTAAAGTTGATTTTGTTCTACTATATATATATTTCTACTCTTGCTTAAGATATTATGTTTATGTAACTCATTTAGATTGTAATGGATAATTAAATACAGATTAATAATTAGTCTTCTATGATAGTCAAACTTGTAGCCATGTTAGTTAAGTTTTCTAGGTATACATAGATATAACTCAGGTAAGTAATCTTCAAACACTTCAAAAACCTACAGAATATGGCATTTAAAATATTTTTTAAAATTTAGACTTTCTGAACAATGAGACATGTCTTCTCCTGGCAGTACTGATTTACTTCAGAGAGGAGGATGGGCATCGAAGACACTCCGTATGGAGTTTATCTTCTTCTTGGCAAAAAAGTCATTTGGGCAAGAAACTGTTCTTGACTGGACTGCTTGAGAAAGTGTATCGACTGGATATGCAGGACCCATAGAAAGGTGACCACTGAACTTTGCTTGGCAAAATGGTCCTTTAGGTTCCTGCTTCACAGAGAAAACTGCCAGACATTCTACAGGACACAGAGAAAAATGACTGAGGGACTCTAGGCCTGAGGGCTGAAGACAGATGCCCCAACTTTACAAGAGAACTTTGGATGACTGTCCAGGCTGCCAGCTGTCTCTGTCTACCCTGCAAGACTCCCGAAAGTTGCTTGCATCCTTCTCTCATTTCTCAGGTAGTATTATATCCTTCTGAGGTCTTTGATGTAGTTGAAGACTAGAGATAGTTATAATTTTCCTTAGTTAGGATAAAAGATAAGTTAGATATAAAACCTTAGACTCACAAATATAAGATAGATAGGATATCCTCTTTAATTTTGCCAAATAGACTAGATATTATAAATACACTAGATATTGTAACTGTAATTCTTGCTTGATAATTGTTTTGCTAGCTGTAATTTTACTATGTGAAAATTAAAACCTTCCTTTTTGAAAAAAGAGAAAAGGGGAAGTGCTGTGGGATGTTCTGTATGTTAAATGTGTTGCTCTGATTGGTTAATAAATAAAACACTGCTTGGGCAGTAGCCAGGCAGGAAGTATAGGTGGGACAAGGAGAGAGGAGAATTCTGGGAAGTGGAAGGCTGAGGCAGAGAGACACTGCCAGCCGCCACCATGACAAGGGAGATGTAAGGTACCGGTAAGCCACGAGCCATGTGGCAAAGTATAGATTAATAGAAATGGGTTAATTTAAGATATAAAAACTAGGTAACAAGAAGCCTGCTGTGGCCATATAGTTTGTAAGCAATATAAGTCTCTGTGTTTACTTGGTTGGGTCTGAGTGGCTGTGAGACTGGCGGGTGAGAGAGATTTGTCCTGATTGTGGGCCAGGCAGAAAAACTCTAGCAACAAGGGTGACCAGTTTTTCTGGTATGATTTTCAGTTTTGAAACTCAGCAAACCTGGACAAACTAACCAAGCTGGGGGGGCTCTGCTTATATTTTTGGTGACCTTGACACAAGCTAGAGCCATCTGGGAAGAGGGATCCCACAGTTGAGAAGATACCTTCTCAAGATGATCTGTAGGCCAGAATGTGGGGTCATTTTCCTGATTAATGACTGATAAGTGCCCAATCCTGCTGTGGGATGTTCTGTATGGCAAATGTGTTGCTAATTAGTCAATAAATAAATCACTGATTGGCCATTGGCTAGGCAGGAAGTATAGGCGGGACAAGGAGGAGAATAAAGCTGGGAAGTGGAAGGCTGAGTCAGAGAGACACTGCCAGCCGCCATGATGAGAAACAGCATGTGAAGATGCCGGTAAGCCATGAGCCATGTGGCAAGGTATAGATTAATGGAAGTGGATTAATTTAAGCTGTAAGAACAGTTAGCAAGAAGCCTGCCATGGCCATACAGTTTGAAACCAATATAAGTCTCTGTGTTTACTTGGTCGGGTCTGAGCAGCTGTGGGACTAGCAGGTGAGAGAGATTTGCCCTGACTGTGGGCCTGGCAGGAAAACTCTAGCTACACAGTCCACTGATGGTGGTGCCACCTTGGACAGGTGGTCCTGGGTTGTGTCAAAAAGCAGGCTGAGCAAGCTGTGAGGAGCAAGCCAGTAAGCAGTGTTCATCCATGACCTCTGCATCAATTCTCCAACACCTGTAGAAAAAGCCATGTGCAGTAGCATACATCTGTGATCCTAATGCTGGAAAGGCAGAGACAGGAGGATCCCCAGGTTTTCTGTGAGCTCCAGGTTCAATGAGAGACCCTGTCTCAAAACTATAGTGGAGAGTTATTATAACCAGTTATTATTCTAGCAAGACACAAGATGTCAGCCTCTGGTCTCTGTGTGCTCACATACAAGGCAAAAAACCACGAAGTCCCCCAAACAACTGCAAAATTCTTCTCAAGCCAAATCAAACACAATAATTGCCATCTTGGCACCAGGCTGCCAGTTTGAGATGTTTGGGAGTAGGAGTACATAATCCCTTTTCCATGACTGTGAAATGGAACCAGTCTTGCTTATTTTGTGGGCCATGTGGTCTGCCAGGATGTCAAGCCTACGCATAGGAAACTGTCATTCAAAAGAAAATGGACCATTGCACCATGGAGCAGTGGATAAACTTGAATATTACTCAGCCATAAAAAAGAAAGAAGAGCCAGGTGGTGGCAGCACAAACCTGTAATCCCAGCACTCGGGAGGCAGAGGAAGACAGATCTCTGGGAGTTTGAGGCCAGTCTGGTCTACAGAGCAAGTTCCAGGACAGCCAGGACTGTTATATAGAGAAACCATGTCTTAGAAAACCAAAAAAAGGGAAGAATTGTCCTGTTCTACTGCATTGTTCCCAGAGGAGTTGGCTGACATGACAGACTGCATACCCTTCTGTTCCTCTCCTAAGAAATCCCCAGTGGCTATAAGATAGCTCAGCGGGTGAGGGAGCCTGCTGCCTGCCAAGCCTACACGTACAACCTGAGTTTGATTCCCAGGTCCCCCATGCAGGAGAGAACCAGCTCCCACGAGTTGTCCTCTGAGCTCTACATACATACACACTATGCCATGTACATGTGTGTACATGTGCATGTGCACACACAAATAAATAAATGTAGTAAGAAAAAAGATGTAAAGAAACCTTCAGAAAAGGTGGATCCAAGGAGGAAGCAGTGACTTCAAAACTGCTGGGAACTGGGAGGTTGGGGGAGTGAAGGGATGGAGATACAGCTTTTGTGAGTGTTGGGTTTGTTTGTTTTTTCGAGGCAGGGTTTTTTTGTGTAGCCTTGGATGCCCTGGAATTAGCTCTGTAGACCAGGCTGGTCTTGAGTTCACAGAAATTCACCAGCCTCTGCCTCCTGAGTGCTGGAATTAAAGGTATGTGCCACCACCGCCTGGCTGAGTATTAGGTTTTTAGGAGTGATAATAAAATGTCCAAAATTGATCCTGAGAATGGTCATGATTATCTACACAGGGGCTTGTAGCACGGATCTTAAAAGGTCTTATTAATGAAAATAAACCTGGAGCAAGGTATTGGGGTGAATGCTGGAAGGTCAGAGAAGCAGAACAAGCCACAGCTACCTCACCTCGCCAATTCCTCAGCTGATCCTGTTTCCTCAGACTGGATGCCACTCAGCTGAACTGTGCAGCTCAAAAGCCTAAAAGCTTAACCAGGCTAGTTTCTGGTTTTTATGCCTTATATACCTTTCTGCTTTCTGCCATTACTTCCTGGGATTAAAGGCTCTTGTTACCACGCCTGGCTGTTTCCAGTGTGGCCTTGAATAAGAGATCCAGGCGGATCTCTGGCTCTGGAATGCTAGGATTAAAGGTGTGAGTGCCACCATTTTCTGGCCTCTATGCCTATCTAGTGGCTGTCTGTTCTCTGACCCCAGATAAATTTATTAGGGTGCATGATATATTGGGGAACACAATATCACAGGGGCTAAAAGCTGTGAAATGACCCACCTTGCATGGTGAACTGTGCATTGTGTGAGTTTTATCTTAATTGATACCTTGTTTTTGATTTATCTTAATTGATACCTTATCTTGTTTGATAAGGAAAAGCATTGCAGGTAGTAGCCCCAAGGTCTAGTTCAGCTCTGTCCAGCTCCCTGTGAAGCTAGGGTGAAGGACTGTATCTCTTTGGGCCTCAGTTTCCCATCTGGTGCCATAGAGGTTGGCTCAGGAGTACCCAAGGGCATTCCAGCTTTAGTCTTGCTTGATAGATGTCTACATTGTTTGACCATGCCACCTGCTCAATGAGACCCAGAGAAATTCAGGCTAAGGTGCCCATCAGGTCCAAGCCCACTGTCTGCAAAACTGTGAGGGGTCAGGACAGGGACAGGAGGGAACTCATGGAATCCAGCAAGGCCACATGATGTTTGCATGCAATTATAGACCTTTGGGTGGGATGCAGTTCGCTGCCTGCTTATTGTAATGTCTCCAGGGAAATCCAACTCAGTTCACAGAGAGGGTGGTTTGGAGTCAGGTGGCCTGCGTGGCCTGCCTATCGCAGGTCTCTCGGGGAGGTGGAGCCACTGCTTGCACGGTAGAGGCAGGCTCACAAGGATGCTGCCACTGCTCCTCAGTAGTGCCTCCTGCTGGGGTTTGGGCAGGACTGCAGCCTGGGGCCATTTTACTCCCAGATCATGTTTACAATGTCTGTGGGCATTTTTAGTGGTCTGGCATTTTGGGTACTACCAGCGTTCAGTGTTGGGGGAAGAGGGGTCAGGATTACACATCCTACTGCGCACCGGCCAGCCGGACATCAACAAGTGCAGTGCTGAGAGACAATGCTAAGATCATTGCTGAAGGTTCATCACACTGTCCTAGAGATGTGAGCTCATTGTGACCTGGGTTTAGTAAGTTTCCTGAGATAGTTCCAGAGAGTTCTGTCCAGCAACTGCAGTTTCCCAGTGAGTAGCCCTCTGCAAAACTCTGTGTGACTCTTTACTCCCACTCCATCGCTCTGTTGTGTGACAGTTTCCTCCAAGACTGACATAGTCCATCCTTCAGGGAAGCTCAACAACTTGAGAAAGCGGAAAGATCAACAACTCAGAAGAGCTTCAGGAAGTCCCTGAAACCCACCAGATCCACTGGGCCCCTCCCTGCCAGAGTAAGCAATAAAAGCTGAGAGTCCCTCTCAAGAACAGAGCCAAGCTGCAAAGAAGATTCTCAGACAAGACCAGCTGCCTAGAGGAAGCAGAAACCAGCCCAGCTGCTCAAAGAGGTTTAGACCAACTGAGGCACCTGGAAAGGACACTCTCCAACCTGTTGAACTGCCTGCAGGCTGTGCAATGTGTTCAGGTTCCCAGCCTTGTCAGCTCTCACCCATGCTGAGGTGGGCTTTGTGATGCGGCTGTCTTTGAGTCTTTTCTGCTCCTTTGAGTGACCCCTCACCCATATTCCTGTAAGTAATCTGAATAAAATTCATTGGTATACAATCTGTGAGTGTCCCATCCACCTACCCCCCAGTGTGCGCTTTGGTGGGGAACAGGGCAGAAACCACTGTGACTCCATAGTTGGTTTCTTCTTGAAGAGGTGGCTTTGGGTTATCTGTAGTCAGATGGACTGTATGTACTGGCATGTGAGGTGATATGGCCTGTGGAAGGACTGGGGAGGCCACTGTCCAGATGGGGAGGAACAAGCAGGGTTAGCTATGGCCTGGAGGGTTGAAAGGAGATAGCTTCCCATGCTCATGTATGTGTGTGAATGATTGTGCAGTTATGTGTACACTTTCCTGTACACATGCCTGTATGGGGTGCATGTACTGCCGTTTTATATCCTAAATAAGTGTTTGTGTACCTGTGTACATGTGTGATGATAAGGGTATGTTGTATTTTCTTTTTTAATATTTATTTGTTATGAATACAGTGTTCTGCCTGTATGTGTGCCTACACACTAGAAGAGGGCACCAGATCTCATTATAGATGGTTGTGAGCCACCATGTGGTTGCTGGGAATTGAACTCAGGATCTCTGGAAGAGCAGCCAGTGTTCCTAACCTCTGAGTTCTCTCTCCAGCCCTGGTACATTGTATTTTCACGTGTGTACCCATGTATCTGTTTATATGTGTGTGTGTGTGTTGTGTTTATATGTGTGTGTCTCTGCCTCGCCATAAGCGTGCACCACTGTGCAGCTTTTTACATGAGTTCTAGGGATTGAACTCGGTCCTCGTGCTTGTGTGACAAACATTTTACTGAGCCCGCTTTTGCTTATTTTTTGAGACAGGATCTCACGTAGCCCATGCTGGCCCCAAAACTCCCAAGGATGATCTTCAGCTCCTGATCTTTTGCCCCTACCTCCTGAGTGCTGGGATGACAGACATGTCACCATGCCCAGCTCTGCATGTCAGCCTTTCCCCCCTTGTGTGTGTGTGTGTGTGTGTGTGTGTGTGTGTGTGTGTGTGTGTTACACATGTGTGCAGTTAGTTACTCCCATAGGCTGGAAGAGGACGTCAGATTCCCTGGAGCTTGAGTTCTAGGCAGTCTTGGGAACTGAACTGTAGGTGCTCTTAACTGCTGAGCTTTCCAGGCCTGCATGTGAGCCTTTACTGGAGTTTACACACGTGCTGTTGGTAAGCAGCCTCACACAGGCCTGGTGTTCACACCACTATTCATGGCAGATGCCAGAGCTTCCTGTGTGTCGGCCCAGTGCTTTCCAAGGATCAGCTCGGTCTTCACAGCAACACTGGCGCCCAAGGCAAAGACGAAGCCTGCTCCTGTACAGGAAGCCCCTGATTGCCTGCAGCCACGCCCAACCATATAAAATGTAGCGCATCTCCCAGTTACCCAGGGAGCCTCCTGCAAGTGACCAGTGTCAAGAGAGGCAGCTAGTGTTGTAAGACTCACTTCCTAATAAGACAGTGAGAAGTCAGCCTGACCCCTTGTGAATGGCCTGTAGGACTGAGTAACCCCTCAACTGTTACAAAAGATTTACACAGGTCTCGAGATCCCGCCTCCTGGAGCCACTGGTGGTTGCTGTTGAAGCAAAATGTGTTTAATCAACGCTTTATTTGTGTCTTTTTGATAATTTATTTGTATCACTGGCCTGCTGCCATCTTCCAAGCCTTGCAGGTACAGTTTGCAGATGAAGAAACTGAGGCACAGAGAGGCTGAGTAACTATCCTAAGGCTACAGAGTGTAGATTTGAACTGACTTGCTGCTTTTCTATGCAGAGGCTCTGTGTGCCTTGTGTCCACTCCCTCTGGGAGCATGACCCATATCACCCTCCTGAGTGATGTGTGCATAGGGCAGGAGTTTCCATGCTTACACGGTCAGAAATGTTGGGGTTTGACCGTGGCTCCTAGGTCTGTGTCTGTGTGTGTGTCCATGTGTCTGTGTGTCCGTGTGTCCATGTGTGTGTGTGTGTGTGTGTGTGTGTGTGTGTGTGTGTGTGTCCATCCCTGTGTGAGGAGTATACTTAGGATAGGGTCAGGACTTTCTCTTTCCTCTGGTCAATGGCAGAGGGCTGCAGAGGGATCATGTAACACAGCCTGGGTGGCTCCTGGCAACTCAACCCAGCCCTCCTACGGCCCTGAGGGTGGCCTTTGTTTCCGTTACTAGGGGTCTAGAGTGGGCAGGCCTGTGGAATCCCAGGCATTCATCCTTTCAAGAAGGAGGAGAGGGCCATGCAGTCATGAAGCCAGGATCTGCTTTTCGTTCTCAGAGCAAGTGGGGCTGGTGGTGTTTTTGGAACTCGGATGGACCTGCGGAACTTGCATCTGCCTTGGGCCTGGAGCCTGGCCCAGTGGGGCTTTCTTCAGACCAAGGCAAGGGTCCCATATGCTGGAGCTCCCAGCACGCAGGCCTACATGTCAGCTGGCTACAGGCAGCAAAGGGGCATCAGGCAGCGCTGTCTGTCTTCAGCTAGTGCTGAGGGAGCTGGGAGCAGCTTTCTTCTCTGTGAGGTGGGGGACATCCTGCCTCTGCTCTCCCCAGCTTCTCACACTCTCCCTGGTGAAGAGTCCACCTGGAGAGGGGCCAGCTACTCAGCAACCCTGCTCCCATCTGCCCCTGCTGCACGGTGCCCTCAATCCTGTTACCTCGAGATGAGACTTGAATTTGAACAGGGTCTCGTCTGGTGGATGAAATGCCTCTCTGGCATGTAGGAAGCCCTGGTTTGACCCCTAAGTCACATAAATCAGTGCTCTGGAGGAGATCAGAAGCTCACAGTCAAATCTGAGCATGGTCTGCAGGAGGCCACGTTGAAACAAACAAACAAAAAAAAATGGCCTTTGCGGAGGTAATCAAGCCGGGGGTCAGTTTCCCTTTTTTGACACCTCTCACTATGCAGCTCACACTGGCTTCACACTTGGAGTCTCCTGTCTCTGCTTCCTGAGTGCTGGGATTGCTGGCATATACCACCACACCCTGCTACATCATGGTTGCTCTAAGCAGGTGGTTCTCAACCTGCGGGTTGAGACCCCTTTGGGGAGGTCGAATGACCCTTTCACAGGGGTCACCTAAGACCATGGGAAAACACAGATATTTACATTATGATTCATAACAGTAGCAAAATTACAGTTAAGAAGTAGCAAAGAAAATAATTTTATGGTTGGGGGGGCGGTCAGTCACCACAACATGAGGAACTGTATTAAAGGGTCACAGCATTGGGAAGGTTGAGAACCATTGCTTTAAGGCATTCGGCATTTGGTCATTTATCATAGCAGCCTTAGGACCATAACAGTACTGTCGCTGCCCCCATTCCCCCTTTATGAAACAGGGTTTCACTGTGTGACCCTGGCTGGCCTGAGCCACCTCTGCTGGGCCCCAAGGTCACGTTCTAGAGCAAGGGATTCTTTTTGGTGAAATTATTAAGGCCACTCCACGTAGTTAAAAGGAGATTTATTTAATGGCGTAACTTACAAATTAAGGAATAGGTAGGTCGCGGAGTCTGGGGAAGGTGTATCACAGTCCAGCGGTGTTCTCTGGAGCTCTGCTCGGTCCACCTCTCCAGTCCAGGGTCCCGCAACAGAGAGAGCGCCCGCCGATCCAGATCTCGGGTCCCCAGGCGCCTCCCTTGGCCCCGCCTTGTAGGCGTGACAGTTGCCGAAGTCTCAATGGGGGTTGGAACTTCCAGATCAAAGCTGGAATGGCTACCCACTACAGATTCTTGCTGATAGGGAGATCGCTTTGTCCTCAACACAAACCATCCTGTATCCTAGTTTGTCAAATAGACCACATTACCCTGTACCCGGGCCTGTCAGAGCATAATCATCAGCCAGGCTATTTGTTTTCTGCAACCGTCCGTTCAAATTCTGATTCTATCGTGTGCTATGGACTAGAGTCCTAACCATGTCAAAGTCCAGTTCCCAGAATGTAAAGCAGGGACAGGGTCTTATTTAGGGTTTCTGCTGCTATGATAAACACCCTGACCAAAAGCAACTTGGGTAGGAAAGGGCTTATTTCATCTTACGCCGCCACATTACAGCCGTCACTGAAGGAAGTTGGGGTAGGCCGTCGATGAACACTGTTTACTGGCTTGCTCTTGGTGGCTGGCTTAGCTTGCTTTCTTATACAACTCAGGACCATCTGACCCGGGGGCACCCCTACCCCACTCCATGGGATCAACCCACCCACATCAGTCATCACTCAGCAAATGCTCCCCAGGCTTGCCCACAGGCCAGTCTGGTGAGAGTGCTTTCTCAACTGATGTTCCCTCCTCCCAAACGACCCCTGTTTGTGTCATGTTGGCGAAAAACTAACCAGCGCAGATAGAAACATCACCAATTACTTGGACAGTACCCTGCCGAGCTGGGCTTACGGAGAAATGGCAGTCAGGAGCCCAGCTGCTGCCTCCCTGGGCCTGTGCCAGATCTGTGTACACCCAGCCCAAGGACTTCCTGGAAGAGTGTGCCATCGCAATGAGGGTGTGTGCGTGGGGCCAGATAAACACAGCAAAGAAGTGCAGGGGGTGGGGAGATGTGCAGGGAATAGGAAGAGCCCACCTAGAGGTGCTTGGGTCCAGGAAGGCTTTCTCAGGTCAGAGGAGGCCTGAGGTCAAAAGAGAAGGGACAGGAGAGAGTCGGGCAGGCATTCTGGGCAGGGAAAACAGTGTGCAAGGGCCCGGGCACAGGGTAATGTGGTCTATTTGACAAGCTAGGATCCGGGGTGGTTTGTGCTGAGGACCGAGAGATCTCTTCACAGCAGGGATCCCTTGCTCTAGAACATGACCTTGGGTCTCAGGGCATCACTGGGAGGTGTTGGTAGGACTGTTGTCTTTTGAGACAGAATTTCATGTAGCCCAGGCTGTCATCGAACTCCCAGAGTAACTGGGGATAACCTTGAATTCGGATCCTCTGCCTTTACTTCCCAAGTGCTGGGATCACGAGTGTGTGCCACCATGACCTCTGGGTGCTTTGAAGCAAATTCATATTAGCACACCCAATTAATGAGTTGCTCCTTAGACAGTGCCTCATTTTGTATTCTAGACCAGCAGACTCTTCATGCCACTTGGGGTATTTTCCATCCATTGGGTTGTAGGTGGGAGGTGAAGTAGAGGGCCAGGATTCTCCAGCTGGGAGCGTCTGGCATCCAGAGGCTTGTGTCTGGATGACGTCCACCTGACGCTGACCTCCCTGCTTCTGGAGTCCCATAGCCCTGGAAAGCAGAGCCAAGACTTGGCTTACATGGGAGCCTGTCAGACTCTGTGGATGCTGGGATGGACCAAGAAGACACCTTACTCTCCTCCAGAACTACTAATTGATATCGGAATTTCCCCTGGGGCCCAGGCCTTCGACACCTGAAGACAGGCAAAGCTGAAACATGCAGGTGCTTCCTGCATGAGCTCCGGCTAAAAAGTATTCACCCCATATTCCTCACCTTGAGCCAAACACTCCACACCATCCCCCCAGCTCCAGAAGCAGGCAGCCCAGACGTAGGATTAGAACCTACCTCCGTGTGCCCCAAAGCCTGGGCACACAGGCACCAGCTTCTCAGCCTCATTTGCACCCTTCTTGACCAGCACATTTCAAGTGTTTTGTCTGGAAGCAGGTGAGCAGGCTGAAAGGAGGGGGAA
Organism: Peromyscus californicus insignis; assembly: GCF_007827085.1. Taxonomy (NCBI): domain Eukaryota; kingdom Metazoa; phylum Chordata; class Mammalia; order Rodentia; family Cricetidae; genus Peromyscus; species Peromyscus californicus. The sequence goes on along the minus strand of NW_026294551.1, from coordinate 102,709,742 downwards.
CAGTCAGTGTGTTCGACTTTCCTCGGCTGCCTCACTCCTCATACTTCTGGCCCTGAACGCTTCCTCCAGTGGAGGGCTTGATGAAGTCTCTTGCAGAACCAAGTGGGATCAGATCAAGCGAGACCCTGCTGAGCCTGGCCCCCGATGAGTTTCTGGCTCCCTCCCTCATGCTCTTCTGAGACCCAGCCTAAAATGACATCATGTCTGATGTCCCTAGTCGTGTGACTTCCTAAAAGTCTTCAGAGGCTTCCAGAAAGTGTCCCTTCTTGTCTGGCTCCTGCTGACTCTAGTGTTTCTGGGGTTTTGATGGGAGCCCAGTACTTGGAAGGAAGAGCAAAGCCAACATGTGCCTGTTCTTTGGTACCAGAACTTCCTGTGGAAGCCCGGTCGGTCCTTCTGTACAATGCAGTATGGTATGGGCCCCTTTGTCTTGCTAAACTCCTGAACACCGTGATGACTCCCCTTCCACATGACATGTTCTTGTGCTCATCTACCCCACAGGCAGCCTTGAGCCCCGAGTCCCCACTCTTCTGTCCAGGTGCTAACAGCCAATTTACTCAACAGTTATTCTATCAACCCTAACCCTTCCCCATAAAAGGGACCCCAAAAGCCAGTGAGGGGCTGCTCTCGGAAACCCCGACTCGGGGAGGCAGTCGTCTGGCCAGGCCCTTGTGCACTGCTAAATACAGCTTGCTTTAATCTGACACTGTGGAAATGCCCCCCCCCCCCCACCTCAGGTCTACCATTCCCTCCTTGAATCTCTACTTCCCTCACTGATGAACCATGACATGGAAGTGTAACCCACATAATCCCTTTCTTTCCGAGTTTGCTTTTGGTCAAGGTGTTTCATTACAGCAATGGAAATTTAACTAAGACAACACACAAGATGTTTTCTGGAAGCTTTAAACCCGCTACTGGGCTGGAGATGTAGCTGTCAGGAGAACACTTGCTTAGCATACTCGAAGCGCTAGACCCACGTTCCATCCCTAGTACCATGTAAACCAGGCATGATGGCACACAAGTAACTCCAGTAAATGAGAGATGGAGACAGGAGGGTCGGAAGTTCAAGGTCATCCTTGACTACATAGAGAGTTTGAAGTCAATCTGAGCTACATAAGACCTTGTCTCAAAAAACAAAATAAAACAAAACAGAGAAACTAAAACATAACTCAGCTCCTGAGGCTGGGAGCTGAGTCCGGGGAGATGACGGAGGCAGGCCGTGGAAGCCCTGGGAAGGCTCTGAGTGTGCCGGCTTCTCAGCTCCTCCCCACTGCTCGGTGCTGATGTGAGTCACGGTTCTCAGGCAGGATGACCTGCTGATTCATCCCAGAAGATCGGGAAACATTTCCCCTCCCTCATCTCCTTTGAAAAGCACCTTGTCTATTCTCAGCAGCTGTGTTTGCTTTGGGCCAGTGAAGCCTCTGTGTGTGTGTGTGTGTGTGTGTGTGTGTGTGTGTGTGTGTGTGAACTGTAGTACATTATTCAGGACTAGTAAAATGTTGCAAAGGACAGAATCAGAACTAAATTGTCTTATATGAAAACAATGTATCTTGTATGTCATGGGGAGTTGGCCATGGGGTATCTTGAGGCATGGCTGGATCCAGGGTTCTGGCAGCAACGCTAAGATCTGTACTTCCTCCAGGGGCCTGTCTCCACATGCTGAGTGAGTCCTTCAAGCTCCCAGATTGATTCCCTCCTACCGGCCTAAGAGAGAACGCCCTTGCTCAGAAGCTCAGGTGAGAGTCTCAGGGAACAGTTTTACTAGCTGAATTTGGATCCCATACCCATGGATTAGGTGATCCAGAAAGCCATGCCATCATCGGCCAGTTGTGACTGCATGCAAGGTAAAAGCCATGCCATCATCGGCCAGCTGTGGCTGCATGCAGGATGTGGCAGGAGAGCCTGGGTTGGGCCCAGGAAGGAGGAACACTTCACAACTAAGGTCAGTGACTCAGGGATCCCCAGGTTTCCAGAAGGGTAGAGGTGGGCTGGAAAGGGCTCATGGGAGGTATTGGGGGGTGGCTTCTATCTGGCCGAGGCCTGTCCCCTAGAAGAAGGTCTCAAATCCTAATTTCATCAAACTGGAAAAGTCATCTCTCTCTCAAATGCCAAGAAACTAGCTCACACCGTTTGTGGGGACGAGTTCTACATCTGAGACTGTCCTCCACTGCCCTTGTCTCGGAAACCACTGGGGACTTGATTAGGAACCTGGCAGCTGGAGACAGCTCCTGAGTTCAAATCCCACCCTCTGCCCTGATGACCTGTGTGACTGTGGGCTTGTTTCTCAAACGCTCTGTGCCTGTGTTCTTTTATCTGGAAACACACACACACACACACACACACACACACACACACACACACACACACACACAGAGGGATCCTGAGATTTCCTGCCTCCTGTGACTACCTCAAGGATTCAATGAGGCTCCCAGAGCTGGGTGACCTGTGTGTGTGTGGAGGCTGAGATCCAGCTCAGCGGGCTGACTCCCAGTTCTGGGCTTTGTTGTGGAATATTATTTTAAGATGTGTTACATTCATTTATGCTGTGGAACATTTGTTTAATGATGCAAAGATGTGTTGCATTCTTTTATGTTGCATTTGTTTAACTCTGTGGAGCTGTGTTACTGTGCCTGTCTAACACCTGATGGTCTAATAAAGAGCTGAACGGCCAATAGCAAGGCAGGAGAGAGAAATAGGCAGGGCTGGCAGGCAGAGAGGATATAGAGAAGAAAAAAAGCACGAGCGATCAAGGAGCAAGACAAGGAGGAGGACTCCAGGCGCCAGCCACCCAGCTACACAGCCAGGCACGGAGTAAGAAGTAAAGAAAAGGTATACAGAAACAGATAAGGGTAAGAGCCTAGAGGCAAAAGGTAGATGGGATAATTTAAGAAAAGCTGGCTAGAAAAAAGCCAAGCTAAGGCCAGGCATTTGTAAGTAAGAAGAAGCCTCCATGTGTGATTTATGAGAGCTGGGTGATGGGCCCCCCAAAAGAGCTGGGAGCCATAAGAGCAAAGAAAGCAGCAGCTACAGGGCTCCCTGTTGGGGCGGCAGGGGCTTGCCGAGGGCATACACGGATGGTCAGAAGGGAGCCCATGCTGACTCTGAACCACTGAGGGGTCCTGTCTACTCCCACATGGGGGAGCTCAGGCCTTCTGTCCTGGACTCAGTTCCCCAGCAGCAGATCTGGGTGACATTAGGCTGTGACACACCATTGTGATGCCTGGCCACTGTGACCTTCAAAGACTTGCACTGTTCCTGCTTCTCCTCTGTGCCCCAGGCTCCTTTCTCTTCTGGCCAGCTCTAACTGGGAACCACACAAGGACAATTTGGGAATACGATCTGCTCAGTTTATATGAAGCAGCACTGCACAGTTCACCCAGTTGTCTGCCCACTTCCTGGTCCTATTGTCCACAGCTGGGCTGCTGTGCACCTTGGCTTCCGCTCTGTGACTCTCATCCGCTACAGCTCTGTCCTTTGCATGCTGCTCTGAGTGTGCAGAGGGTCATGATGGGACTCAGGCTCCTGGTTTATTTGGAGCTGGATTTTGAGCAGGGTCTTCCTATTAGTTCAGGCTGGCCCTAGATTCATGATTCTCCTGCTTCTTTTCTTTCTTTTGTTTTTGTTTTTGTTTTTGTTTTTGTTTTTTCGAGACAGGGTTTCTCTGTGTAGCTTTGGAGCCTGTCCTGGATCTCACTGTAGCCCAGACTAGCCTCGAACTCACAGAGATCCACCTGCCTCCGCCTCCCGAGTGCTGGGATTAAAGGCCTGTGTAGTGGGTAGCCATTCCAACCTTGATCTGGAAGTTCCAACCCCCATTGAGGCTTTGGTAACTGTCATGCCTACAAGGCAGGGCCAAGAGAGGACCTTGAAGACTGGAGATCCAGATGCTCCATCTCTCTTGATTCCTGGACCCTGGATGCTGGAGGTAGACCGAGCAGAGTTCTCCAGACAACACCGCCGGACTGCGCTGCGTCTTTCCCAGACCCCGCGACCTACCTATCCCTTCATTTGTAAGTTACGCCACTAAATAAATCTCCCTTTTAACTACGTGGAGTGACCTTAATAATTTCACCAATAGGTGTGCGCCACCACTGCCTGGCGATTCTCTTGCTTCTTGTTCTAAGGGCTGGGATTACAGGCCTGTGGGATCCTGCCTGGCTGAACCCAGCTCCTGCCTCCACACCATTCCTCTTTGACACCCCCTTTCCCTCCCCTCCTGTTCCTCTCCTCCCTTCTTTTCCTCCCCCCTCCCCACTCTTCCTCCTCTTCTACTCTCTCCCCTCCTCCTCTTTCCCACTCTCCTGCTTCTTCCTCTTCCTTCTTCTGAGGCAAGGGTCTCCTCTGGCCCAGGCCATTTTAGAACTCACCATATAGCCATGAAAGACCTTGAGCTCTTGATCTTCCTGTCTCTACCTCCCAAGTACTGAATTACAGATGTGCACCACCATGCCTGGTCTATGCAGGGCTGGGATTACAGATGTGCACCACCATGCCTGGTCTATACAGTGTTAGGATTACAGATGTGCACTACCATGCCTGGTCTATATAGTGCTGGGGTTACAGATGTGCACCACCATGCCTGGTCTATACAGTGCTGGGATTACAGATGTGCACCACGATGCCTGGTCTATACAGTGTTAGGATTACAGATGTGCACTACCATGCCTGGTCTATGCAGTGCTGGGATTACAGATGTGCACCACGATGCCTGGTCTATACAGTGCTGGGATTACAGATGTGCACCACCATGCCTGGTTTATAAGATGCTGAGACTAAACCTAGGATATTACACATGTGTGACAAGCACTCTACCCATGGCCTCATCCGTCTCTCTTTTGGTTTTCTGAGACAGCCTCATTGTTACTTAAACTAGCTTTGAACTCACACCAATCCTCCTGCTTCAGCTTCCTGAGTGCTCAGATGACCAGTGTGTGCCACCACTGGCTGCTTCAGGCTAATCTGCAGGGTCACAAGCACGGGTTCTATCTGGGAGAATTTGCATGTGGGTCACTAGGCCAGCCCAGGTGAGGTATGAGGAAATTGGCACTGGCCTTGATGGGAAGGGTTGCCAAATACTGTGGTCATGTTTTTCAATCTGTCATGTTTCCTTCCTTAAGAAAGATCCTGTCATATGTAGAACAGTTGTGATAAATATATAAATGTTTAGTGGTAGTGAGAGTAAAAAAAAAAAACCCTGGTTAAGTGCTATTTACAACCCGCTGTGGTGAATCCATCTGCTCTCAAATGCCCCACTGTAGCAGCGATCTGTTGTTGTTGTTGTTGTTATTATTATTATTATTATTATTATTATTATTATTGGTTTTTCAAGGCAGGGTCTCACTATGTAGCTCTGGCTGTCCTGGAACTCACTCTGTAGACCAGGCTAGCCTTGAACTCAGAGATCTACCTGCCTCTGCCTCCTGGGTGCTGGGATTAAAGGCATGTGCCACTACTATTCTGTTGCAACCTGTTATTTTTGAATGTCCAGCATCCCTTCTGGGACAGTAGCTACCCGTGTCCCCTTGCATTATAGTGGGCTGGCTGCCCTTTCAAACTCAAGGGTGGCATGTGATCAGGAATTTGGTCCCTGTCTCTATAGAGACTGGGCAGGGATATAGGCACATGGCTCACATAGGACCAATAAGACTTTTGCTGGGACAGTTGGGAAATAAAGGTTCTTCCCATGAGAATGCCCAGCTCACTGGGGCATACCTGGGGTTGCTGGGGACAATCTTGACAGTCACAGGGGAAAGGCTTGCCTGAGAATGAGATAGCAAGAGATGGAGAGAGCTGGGAGTGCTGGTGTGTGCCACCATAGAGGGTCCAACTTCTCATGTTTGGATTAGGCATTCTGAAAAGCCCACAGGAAAGTGATGGTTTTAAGTAACCAATCCTGAAAGATGATCCTATTTTATTTATTTTTGGGAGAAGAGAAAAGGGAGGGGAGGGAAGGAGAGAGAGGAGAAGACAGGGATTGGAGTAGAGGAGGAATGGGAGGAGAGGGGAGGGGAGGAGGAAAGGGAGGGGAGAGGAGGGGAGAGAAAGGGAGGGGAGGGGAGGGGAGAGAAAGGGAGGGGAGGGGAGGGGAGAGAAAGGGAGGGGAGGGGAGGGGAGAGAAAGGGAGGGGAGGAGAGGGGAGAGAAAGGGAGGGGAGGAAGGGTTCAGTTTGAGCTAGGAGGATCAGACCACGTTTCCTTGCAATCTTACAGCTACTAGAACATTCATTACTATGTGGCTAATAGATAATACAATCCAGAAATGTCTTCCTTAGGGGCTTTAGGTAACTATTTCTCTCTCCTGCAGATCCACCTTCCTGATAGCTCAGCCTTTTTAGATTCAAGGGTAAGCTCCTAGTCACAGGGCACATAGGCTACCACAAAGCCCAGGCTTTGAATAAGAAGCCACGTCTGTGCTGGACCTTCAGAAAGCTGAGCCTGCTTTGTTTGCTTCTGAGATGGATAGCATCAAGTGTGGAGAGTTAGAATGTTGCCAGTTCAAAGGGAATTATAGTGGGCTATTATAGCTTTCTGAATACCATCCTCTGGGTACTGCATAACATGATTGTAACTAATACTCAAAACAATGGAATTACTTTAAAAAGATCTATCTAGGCAACCCTACTAAGATACATTTTTATTCTCTGCCTTCCCCCATAAACCTCTAAAGTTAAAAACTTTAATCTTCCAGGGCTTCCCTCCTCCAGTGGGTACTGGTACCTGTAGTATTGCAGAGAGGGGCGTCTGACTGGTCTCTAGGTCAAACTTAACAGGAGAGGAGATGGTGTGCTAAAGAAGTGGGGTGGTGGTGGTGCACACCTTTAATCCCAGCACTCGGGAGGCAGAGCCAGGCAAATCTCTGTGAGTTCAAGGCCAGCCTGGGCTACAGAGTGAGTTCCAGGAAAGGCACAAAGCTACCCAGAGAAACCTTGTCTCGAAAAACCAAAAAAAAAAAAAAAAAAAAAAAACCAACAACAACAACAAAAACAAGTGGGGACAGTCACGTCCATCTTCACAGGAGGCGGGACAGCATGGGCTTAAGCTTGGAAGTCAGATGAACCAGGGCCTCCCACCCAGGAAGCAGGTTTGGCATCACAGCCTGGAGTGTGTGTGCTCGGAAAGTTTTGCAGCTGACTGTTTATTCTAGGTCTCCAGGGGCCAGTGAGCAGGCAGTGGTCCGCCCAGCGTCTCCTGTGGCTGAAAGTGCTTACTGCCAAGCCTGATGATCTGATTTTGATCCCTGGGACCCACATGGTGGAAGTGTAATGATAGAGCACAGGAGGCCTTGATGGGTTTTGGAGCCATGGTGTCCTGCAGTGGGTGAGACACACCATGCAGGCAGTGACAGTGGAAAATTACACTGCAGACAAGATGTTCATGTAGCAAGTTTATTTCGGGGGGAGGGTAGAGAGAATGGAAGAAAGGAGAAAGGAGAGAGAGAGAGAGAGAGAGAGAGAGAGAGAGAGAGAGAGAGAGAGAGAGAGAGAGAGAGGTGTGTGCTACTTCTGGTGAGGAGGGAGGGGTTTTTTCCTCTTAAGAGGGCTTTAACAAAAGATGACATCAGGACACTGGGTGGGTCCCCAAGGGACAGGTCCTCCATTTTAATTATTATAAAAAGGTGAAATAATTATTATAAAAATTATTATAAAAAGGTTATGGATAGCAAATTAGGGAACAAGGTTGCTGAATTCCCAAGATTGCTTCCTGCTGATTTGGGGGCAAAGTGGGAGGGGGAATTTGGGAGTCGGGGTTACGCATGTCAGGAGGTGTGGATGAAGAAGCATCATCATGGAGTCCTCGGGCATCTGTTCCTTGAGGGAGCTGAGAAGGCAGGTTTCAGCAGGGATGTTCAGAAGCTTGGGGAAACAGCACACCAAATCAGGAGTACAGGAGCCATCCCATCTGCTGTTCCTCTGGAGGTGGAAATGCCTCTATTCATCCTGTAAAAGTGTCAATGAATTTGGAGATGACAGAGTTTTTATGAGTGGGCATGTATTCACCTGGTTGGCGTCCTTGGCTGGTGGTTAGGATCCTCAGAGCTGGTGCAGGGGCTGGAGGTGTATCTGAAGAGCCCCTGAGGGTTAGTCTTGGCACAAGTCTGGCAGGAGGGGTGGACCTGTGTAGGGACCTGTAAGTGTATAAAACCGAAACAGATTTACATCTTGGTGTCATAGCAAAAGGCTATGGCTTTGGGTTAAAAGGCATGAAAGTTTTTTAGAGCCTGGTTTCAGCCCAATGAAACATATCTTTAATTCTATAACCAGAGGAAATTTACTGAATGGAAGTGGTTGAGTGAGTGAAGGAGGAGGGAGGCTTCCCTATAAACATCACCAGATCTGAGAAGGATATGTAAGTGAACAGAAGTGAGACAGCTTTCCTATACTCATATAAACAAACCTTAAAGCTGTTTCTTTTATCTAATTCTCCAGGAGATACTGAGAGCAGTCAATAGTAAAAAGTTACATTGAATTCTGTTCTGTGAGTTTATCTGATCTGGTAACAAGGTAAGTTGTGTCTAGACCTAGTAGTAGCCCTAGGAGAGGGAGACCTGTGAGTTTTACATAGAGAACTAAGAAGGCAGCTGAAGCAAAGCCTGGTCATCAAATGGAATCAGAGATCTGAGAAGGATAAATCATACCTGAGTGCAGACCAAGCAGCTTTAGAATCTATTAAAGATGACAGGGACCAGTCCATACCCAGTTAGCCATACCCAGGTCTCCACATTGTTGGAGGCAGAAGTATCAGAACAGCATCAACTTCAGCCACCAGGCCCATAAGGTGGGAGTTTTTCCCATGGAAGAGGGACATAGGGAAGACTGATCTTGCTTTGTCTAGGCAAAAGGGGTTCAATAAATTCTCTGATGTCCTGCTGTTTGTCCACAGTCTGGCCCGGGTCCTGGTGGCAGGTGTCACATTGGGGCATCTTGTCCAGAGGTCAGCGTTGCCATAATCCAGGTGGAGACATCATGATGCCTCGTAATCTTCGGAGACCTTGGGTCACTGTTAGGATCTGGGAGTCTCTGTCTGATATAATAAGCTTTTTGATCAACATTTTAAATGCCATATTCTGCAGATCTCTGAGCATCTGAGGACTGCCTGTCTATTAGGTAGGAATGGCTGACTATCAGCTTGTAGTCTCCAATATTTCAGCAACTTCCATAAGGCTTGCTGTCTCCTGAAAAGGCAAAGAAGAGTGACAGGGGAAAGATCCCAGGGCCGAATGGAAACAGGAGAAAAGGGGCTTATGAGTCGGGGTGTAGCCCAACTCTGAGAAAAGGACTCTCTCTGGGTGGAGGGGGCAGAAACTCCATCATAGGATATATATCTTGTTTATCAAATATCTTATTTATCAAGCACATGCCATCATTTATTTAAATCTCTAGAGGTGTAAGTTAGCTTTTGTTAATCTAAACAGATAAATTTGGCAAGGACAAGAAAGCTTACATTCTTAAGCCTGAATAGACCTTGAGTAAGGAGAGACACTTTTAAGCCATTGGCAGCGATATCTGCACCCATTACCATTTTTAAGGCCCTGAGTTCTAATCTTTGAGTATAGCCAGATTATAATCCTGAATGATTTATATAGAAATAATAATTTCTTAAGGTCATATAATACTTTTTGGTTCTGCATAGAGAAGGTCAAGTGTCTTACTGTGTTGCAGAATCATTTTAGTTAATAAATCTATTAACTGACAATATTGGGTCCAGTTTCCTGGTATATCAATCAGTGGGCATTGGGTAGCCAATTAGTCCCCTGTGCCAGGTTTTTTTGTATCTTTAACTTGGCCTTCAGCCTATTTGGGGCAGGGGTGCAGGTGGGGGGCGATATACTCTCTTCTGTAGCTGCTTCAAGCTGAAATGGGGCGCAGGTGATCAGAGCCCAGGGTGGCTAAAAGGTCAGTCAAAGGTATGGAGGGAACCCAGGCAACGGGGTATTTATCAGAAGTATGTGGTCATCTGTCCTGGCTGTAGAGGGAGCAATTACATTTGGCTGGACTGGTCCACATCATCTCATCCTTCAGCACATCTAGAGCTCGTGGTCTTTTGGAGCAGGTTGCAACCATTGACGTTTGGATGTGCCTGCCAGCCAAGGTAGACTAGAGACAGAAGTTAAAATTTATGAACCTGTTTGGAGCCTTTAGTCCCATGGTCTTAGTAATTGGGAAAGGGAGACCAGGAGAGAGAGAGAAATACCATCCTCAGGAATAGAGAGGCAAGGAAAACTCCTTTATCTGGAGCAGGGGTGGGACATCTGAAAAACAGCGGTAGACTCATACCTATACGTTTATATTTGGAAGACAACCAAAGAAAGTCCAAAATCCTGAGTTTGTGACCCAAACTGCATCAGAACTCTATTAAAGGCGCCACTGTGGGAGGTCACTGGGTCCCACACATAGGAAGGAGCTCGAGAGCAGTAGCAGAGGAAAGCAGGCCTTGACTGGAGGCTCAAGTCAATGCGTGGCCTCAAGGTGGAGCTTTCCTGACCTCCTCTGTACAGATGACCTGAGCACTGGGTGCCCTGGCCATGCTTGAGCCATTGACAGGAAGTGACCTTTTGCCGCACTTAGTAAAGATGGCCCCTGACCACGTGATTGCCCTTATCAAATATGGCAACTGATCACATGGTCATGTGGGTTTTTTGTTTTTTGTTTTCCAAGACAAACTGAACAGATAAGAAATAGAGAACCTCAAGCATTTAAAAGAAATACTGAGGCCACTACAGCCTGTAGCCGTGGGCGTCCCCAGGGCTGGCGGAGAACAGAACGAGGACCAAGCCGTCGAAGAGGGCCATCGCCACTCTCAACAGGAATCAGCTTAGCCTGGCTAAGCCAGAGGAGTCTCAGCACCTAGGACTAGGATATTCGAGGGGGCGAGAACAAGAACTGAGCTCCGAAAGAGAATCTCAACCACAGGAAAAGGTCAGCAAAAGCTGAAAGGCCTAAAGGAGCTGTGGGCAGCTCCAGAGGAGGTGTAATAACCCAACTGAAACTTCTGCGAATGGCACAAGTGAATGGGGTGGTGAGCGATCGGGTGAGCCGGAGCCTGTTGTGAGTAGACTGGTCCAGGATCCTGGCATGCGAGGGGCTGCCGGGAGGGCCTATCCGAGTCACAGAAGCAATGTAATGATACAGCGCAGGAAGCCCAGGTGGGTTTTGAAGCCAAGGTGCCCCATGGCGGGTGAGACTCGCCATACTGCACGGATGGTGGAAACTTACTCACAGGGCAGACGGGATGCCCACAGGGCAAGTTTATCTGGGGGGAGGGTAGAGGGAATGGAAGGACAGAAAAGGGAGGGAGAGAGAGAAAGAGAGAGAGAGAGAGAGAGAGAGAGAGAGAGAGAGAGAGAGAGAGAGAGAGAGAGAGAGGAGGAGGAGGAGGAGGAGGAGGAGGAGGAGGAGGAGGAGGAGAAGAAGAAGAAGAAGAAGAAGAAGAAGAAGAAGAAGAAGAAGAAGAAGAAGAAGAAGAAGAAGAAGAAGAAGAAGAGAAAAAGAGAGGTTCTGCTACCTCTGGCGAGAGGGTCTCAAGAAGGGAGGGGTTTCCTCTTAAGGGGGCTTTAATGTAAGATGATGCTGGGCGGGTCTCCAAGGGCCGAGTCAGAATACTAACAGGAAGGAGGGAACTGACTCCTACAAATTGTCCTCTGATCTCCACATGTACACCATCACACACACACACACACAGAGAGAGAGAGAGAGAGAGAGAGAGAGAGAGAGAGAGAGAGAGAGGTGACCTACAAACATGCTAAAGGAATAAAATACTTTTGGGTCTGTTTGCTTGTTTTTTCTTTTTCTTTTATTTTTGTTTCTGGGTTTTTTGTTTGTTTGTTTGTTTGTTTTGAGATAAGATCTCCCTTGGCTAGCCTGGAACTTACAGAGATCTACCTGCCTCTGCTGGAATTAAAAGTGGATACCACCACACCCAGTTCATACAGATTTTAAAAATTAGAAGAAACCTCTCTCCATCTTTTGTCCTCTCTTGGAAAAAAAAAATCAGAGAGACTCACCAACTTTCCTACCCAGAATAAATAGGCTATATCTGAAGCCAATGACTCCTCAGCTCCCCTTCTAAACCTGAGAGGACGACATGTCAGGATCTGGAACAGTTGGTTTATAGGGCTAGGGTCCTAGGAAGCTCCAGGGAGGGCTGGGAAGAGACACAGGGGAGGCAAGAGCGATCCAGGCCTGGCGGCACACACCTGTCACCCCAGCACTCAAGGAGTGGAGACAAGAGAATCAGGAGTCTACCTGCCTCTGCCTCCCACGTGCTGGGATTGCAGATGTGCACCACCACCTCTGCCTTTGACGGCTTTGGTTGTTTTCATTACTTTAAATCATGTATATGCACTATCTGTGCACCTGAGTGCAGGTGCTTGCTGGCGCTAGAGCCACCAAATCCTGTGGAGCTGAAGTCACAAGGTGGCTATGAAGCCCCTGACATGGTCCTCTGGAAGAGCACCAGCCTTTGGTTGCTGCATCCATGTACTGCTCCAGGGACTTGCCCTGCCTGGGCTCCATGAGGATATGAAGAAATGACAAACACAGGCAGACACAAAGGAAAGCTGGGGATGGGTGAAGGGAGGCAGGACTATTCCACACAGGTAAACAGGAGGCAGGACTATTCCACACAGGTAAACAGGAGGCAGGACTATTCCACACAGGTAAACAGGAGGCAGGACTATTTATTACACACAGGTAAACAGGAGGCAGTGTTTTTGCTATACAGCTGAATCAAGGAGACAGCTTTAGCTAACCATGGTAGGAGCACTCACTGTGGAGGAGCCGTCTTCAGGCTGTAAACATCTGGGGTGGTGCTATGGTGGTCATTTTCTTCACATAGTATCAACATTTGTATTTGGACTAGGAAGGAAAGCTTTGCCTTTTTCCCATGAGTCTATGCCCATGTCAACAGCACACATTTACTCAGGACTTCCTCTGCTCCCTACACTTCTCTCAATGGGCTTTTTCTGTCCTGCCTGCCAGCTCCCAAATAACCACATGAAGACTTCTTATTAATTATGAAAGCTTGGCCAATAGCTTAGGCTTGATCCTAACTAGCTCTTATAACTTAAATTAACCCATCTCTATTAATTTATTTTCTGCCACGTGGCTTGTGGCCATCTCCTACATGCTTCCTGCTTCCTCTGCATCTGGCTATGACTCTGCCCTTCTTCCCAGCAACCTCTCTGCCCTGAAAATCCTGCCTAGCTATTGGCCGTTCAGCTTTTTTATTAAACCAATCCAAGAGACACATCTTCACAGTGTACAAAAAGGTTATTCCACAACACACTTTGTTTGTTTTGTTTTGAGAAAGGGCTTCATGTAGCCCACGCTGGCCTTGAACTCTTGATCCTCTTACCTCTTCCTCTAAAGTGGCACATCCGGCTTTTATTTTTTCAGTTATGGTTTTTGGTGTATGTTTGTGTGGTGTATGTGTGTGGTGTATGCACATATGTGTGCAAGTGTGTGTGCCTGTGTATTCGTGGAGGCCAGCGGAGAGTGTCTGGGGTTCTCCTTGCCACCCTCCCTACCCTGTTCCTTTGAGGCAGGGTCTCTTCCTGAATATCCAGCTCACCTTTTGTTTCTCCCTAGCTAGAATGGTAACCAGCGAGCCCCAGTGATGCTCTCATCTCTGCCTTCACAGCCCTGGGTTGCATGTAAGCAGGAGACACACCTGGTTTGTTAAGTGGCTGCTGGAGTCTGAACCTGAGCTCTTATAGTTATGCAGCAAGCCCTAAGCCCTCCCTTCAGCCCTGGCCTGTGTCTTTTGAGATAGGGTCTGTCTTAGTTAGAGTTTCTATTGCTGTGAAGAGACACCATGACCACAGCAACTCTTATAAAGGAAAACATTTAATTGAGGGGGCTTACTTACAGTTCAGAGGTTTAGTCCATTATCATCATGGTGGGACATGGTGGCATGCAGGCACACTTGGTGCTGGAGGAGTTGAGAGCAGAGAAGCTACATCTTGATCCCACAGGCAACAGGAAGTGAACTCAGATATTGGGTGTGGCTTGAGCGTATATAAGACCTCAAAGCCTACCCTCACAGTGACACACCCACTCCAACAAGTCACACCTCCTAATAGCGCCACTCCCTATGGGGGCCATTTTCTTTCAAACCACCACAGGGTCCCACTTTGCAGCCCAGGCTGGCCCACAACTCACAGCCTCCCAAGTGCTGGATGATGGGAGTGTCCCACCTCGCACAGCCTGCCAGCAAGATGACAGCCAGAGCTCAGCCCACTTGTCCCTGCAGCTGGGCCGGTGAGCGGTCCAGGGAGCAGCTGCTTGTCTCCTTCTCATCAGTCTGTCCAATCAATCTGTCCCATCCACTTGCTAGTGGTGACAGTGAAGAAGATGAGGAGCTGAAGGTCAGGGAGTGTCTTGCCTGTCAGGGGACAGCATGGGTAGGCAGGGCCAGCTGTTTGCAGATCTTGGCTTCTGAGAGCCTGTTCTGTTCCTTGGCCATCACTCTGTGACAGACCTCACAGCCTGCTGCAGGGAATGTCACCTCAGATGCCGTGTCCCCAGTGGCAACAACCTTGCTGTTCCTCAGCTACTCACAAAGGTTGAAACTTCAAGAGTAGCCTCCTCCAGAAATGCTAACAGCCGGCCCCCAGGAGCTTCTGGAGCTCCACGTCAGGAGAGTGTGCCCGGGACCCACCCTACAGCTAGACTGCTCCTTCCCTAGGAGTTGCTTTCTGCAGAGCTGATGCCTGGCCTGGAGAAGGCCCTGGGTTCCATCCCTTTAGCTGCAAAACCCCAAACAGCTAAGCCCTTGATTGGCTGGTGTAGGTACTGGAGTTGTCAGGGTCAGAGCCTGGGCCAGGGCATCCCTGACTGCTGGGCTTCCCATCCTCAATTAAACAGACAAGTGACAGTGAGGAGACAGGAGATTTATCCAATGAGACCACGCCAGGAAGAGGGACAGAGAGGTCCTGTGACAATTTGGGGTTCCCAGTCCCCAAGTCCATCTTCAGGATCCTGACATAAGGTTTAGGTTTAAATACAGGGCCAGAGGCCTACATGGCTGAGCGGCCTAATCAGGGTACGGTCCCACCCATTTTCGTTATCTGGGCCCCAGACCCTCCTGAAGGTGGCCTGACAAGATCAGGACCATGTAAAATCTCTTCCTGCGAGACAAGTTCCTCTGGCTGCCCTTCTTTCCTCCAGCATGAGATCCCTGGGGAACTGCAGTTTCTTGGGGACCACTGTTTCAATAGTCTGACAGCGAGAGGGAGGCTAGTGTCTGGGAGGGACAGCGCAGCATCTCCTGGGAGGGAGCACCCTAGGCTTTGATGGTCGCTTTTGTTGCTGCAAAGTACCCCAGTGTGTCTCCAGAGATCAGAACTCTGGGATGATAGGAAGACAGGATGATAGGAGGTCAGAGGTATCAGCTGAGTGCTCACTTGGGTCCAGCCTGGCCTCCAGTGGAATCCTGGAGCAGCTGACTCATGCCCTAAGCAGTCCTCTGTCCCTCTGTCCTCTCAGGGTCAAGCTCAGAGAGATGTGGGAGTGGTGCATAGGGAAGCCAGTCTGTGCTGGAGCTGGAGCAGGTGGGTGTTCCCCGGAGGCTGTGGGTGGAGGAGGGCAGGCCTGGGGTTATTTCCATCCAGGAAATAACCCTGTGTGTGGGTGCTGGGCTGGGCTACCTGGCCACAAGTATGCAGTGTCCTCTGAGCACCGGTGTCCCCACCTAAGTCAGCAGCCGTTGCCATGGAAACAGCCCTGGAGTTATCTGGGTGCTTTCCTCCTTCTCTGTCCCACAAGGCCAGAGAGGGAAGAGCTTGCCCTTCCCAGTGGATCCTCATCGCCCTGTCACAGAGGCCCCAGAATGCTCCTGTCACTGTCCTGGAAGATCACCTGACCTTTCAGAAGCAGCCCTGGGTGGAAGTCTGGGTAGAACTTACAAAGATTGGTTTGGTCCCCATGAACCTGTTGGTGCCAGGCATCAGCAACCTTTTGTGATACCAGGTGGTGATTCCACAGCTACCAGGGGAAAGAAAGAGCCCACGGAGGTGTGTGTGTGTGTGTGTGTGTGTGTGTGTGTGTGTGTGTGTGTGTGTTTGTGTGAGAGAGTTGCTGTTCCCAAAAGGTAGAGGGTAGGGGAGGTTTTGCTCTTAAGTAGTCGCAGGTTTACTGGTATTTCCGGGCAATGATAGGTGGCAGACTCCTCACAGGCCTGGCCCTGGTGGGTGCTAGGATTAATGAAAACACAGGACCTCCAGCTATGCCTGAATGTCTGATAAGCAGCAAATGACATATATATATATATATATATATATATATATATATATATATATATATATATACACACACACACACATATATAATTTATATTTTATATACATTGGTGTTTTGTATGCATGTATGTCTGTGTGAGGGTGTCGGATCCCCCTGGAACAGGAGTTACAGACAGTTGTGAGCTGTCATGTGGGTGCTGGGAATTGAACCTGGGTCCTCTGGGAGAGCAGCCAGTGCTCTTAACTGCTGAGCCATCATTTCTCCAGCCCCATAAATGGCTTTTTAAGTGTATCGTGTGTCACAGTGAGGCAACCGTGGTACTAGAAATTGAGCATTGTTTACCTGGCATTCCGATTGAGCTGGGTATCATATGTGATACCCTGTCACATCCTGTAATCCAAGCACTTGGGAGGTCAAAGCAGAAGGATTGTCATGAGTTCAAAGCCAGCCTGGGCTATACAGTGAGTTCCAGGCCAGCCTGGGCTATACAGTGAGTTCCAGGCCAGCCTGGGCTATATAGCTAGGGGGGGCTTTGGGGTTCCTACTCTCATTAATGAAAGAACTTAAGAATGGACTGAAAAGGAAGCTTGAGGAAGACTTTATTAGAGTGTAAAGAAAAGCCTCCAGGACAGGCTAGCTGTAAACCTCAGCAGCTGCGGAAGGCAGAGAAGCAGAGAGGCGGGGAGAAGGCCTCCTGTTTGAGTTAAACTGGCAGATGTCAGCCACATGACAGACAGCAGCCTCACGTCGGGGAGGGAGCTTTTGAGAAAGACTATATTCCCAGTTTGCTTCCTATTGCTGTGGTAAAGCACTGGCCTAAAGCAGCTCGGAAGGATCAGGTTTAGTTCATCTTATAGCTCTCAGGCCACATCCCACCACCGAGGGAAGTCGGGGCAGGAACTCACACAGAGGCCACAGGACTTGCTCCCATGGCTCACTCAGTCTGCTTTCTTACACCACCCAGGCCCACCTGCCCTGTAGCGGCTCACTCACAGTGGGCTGGCCCTGCCCACATCTGTCATTATGAAAACGCCCCCAGACTCGGCCATAGGCCAATCTAAGGTAGGCATTGCCTCAGTTGAGGTTCCTCTTCCCAGATGATCCAGACTTGTGTCACAGATCACAGTGAGGAAGCCCGGAGTGCTAGGGAAGGCGTGCTTAAAGAGCAGATGGAAGAGAAAGAGGTTACACTTTCCTGAATAATTCAGAAAAGCACGTCGTTTCACAAAGCTGCATGTCTGTGCTGTGTAAAAGAGTGCTGGGAGACAGGGATTCTGGGAAGGAAAATTACCTTATCTCATTAAACGGATAATATTATTAAAGGGATAAAATAAAATTACCTTATCCCATTGAAGGGATAATATTGCACCCCCCCTCTCTTTTTAGACTTAATTCACTTTATTTTTCTAGTATAAAAACCCTTATGTGGTAGCCATAGCTGGAGCCTGGGTCCTGTGAATAGAGACTCTGGTGTGGGTTTTCACAAAATGGTCATGAATTCCTGGTGGGGAGACTTTGTGAACAGTCTCTTTCCAGAGGTCAGGGGTCAGGTAGCTGTAGGTTTTGGAGATGGTATCAAAGGTGCCCAGGGGGCAGTGCAGCCCCTGGCTGATGTGTAGCGGTCATCAATACTGGCCATCAGCAGCAGCTTCTTGGGAACAGGAGCAGAGATGATGCCAGTGCCTGGGGGTGGAGGAATGAGACCACCAACACAGAGCCACAGTGGCCTCTCATCTTGCACAGAACAGTGTGGGCTTGCCAATCTTATTTCCCCAGTAGCCTCTCCAGAGGGGTGATGGAAAACTTGGCCAAGATGATGGCCTCTTGGATGGCAGTGGCTATCTCCTTGGAGCACTTAACACAAGACCAGTGTGACCACTATAGTCCCCAATAGTGACAAAAGCTTGAACCTGGTCTGCTGGCTAGCCCTGCTTCTGCACTGGCATGATCTTTAGAACCTCATCCTTCTAGGATGCACACAGGAGATTCCTTAATGGGCAGGGAGAACAGGTAGATCTCCTCCAGGGATTGATCTTTGTGTCCTCAACCAGGTGGCCCAGCTTGGTGACAAGCTTCCACTCCTTGTCTTTGACTTTACCTCCATGAGCTCCATGGCCTTAACCATGGTCACAGCCTCAACCATGCTGTGGAACAGTCCTTTTCTATACTATAAATATGTCTTACTCTCATTGGTTAATAAAAGGCTAGCAGGCTGGTAGCTAGGCAGGAAGTTAGATGGGAAAACCAAACTGAGGATGATGGGAAGAAGGAGGGTGGAGTCAGGAGAGACACCAGCCAGCCACTGAGCATGCAGGACATGTAAAAATGAGGTAACAAGCCATGAGCCACGTGGCAAAGCATAAGTAGAAATATGGGTTAATTTAAGTGTAAGAGTTAGCTAGTAACAAGCCTGAGCTATGGATCGAGCATTTGTAATTCATATTCAGCCTGAGTTGGTTATTTGGGACCTGGCAGTTGAGACAGGAAACACCCATCTACACAACCACAACCAAACTGATGCCGACCTTCACAGAAGCCTGGGTCCCCAGGTCCTCTGGGCTCTCCCACTGCATTGGTATCATCTGCCATTTGGTGTTCTTCCAAAGAAGAAGAAAGCGCACCTGTCTCTTTAGCACGACTGAGGTGAGGAGTGAGTCCACCTTCCCAAGGGGTGGTTGTGAGAGCCAAAGTTACATTTTAAGTTTTAGTTACTGTGCCTTAGAGATCCATGAAGCAAAAATGCCTCTGGTCTGCAAGCCCCTTGCCCAAGGACAGAGAGTTCCTGAAATGCTGGAGGCTACTATTTATGGGAGATAACAAGCCACATGTTTTCACTCCCCTAAACAAGTGTGTTTGACCCATCTGCACTGATGTGCTTGATCACATGTGGGTGGGAGGTATGTAGGCAGGAAATACATCAGGATGTATGCTTGCACCTGATTGGACCTGATGGGAAATGCAATGAATTATGGGTTTTCCTTCTTAAGCCCTTGTAGTACTTGATTCAGGGCCATTTCCTGGGAACCTGGGTATGGATCTGGCCAGAGCCCATCCACCTGGCCAGTATTTAATTAGAGCTTGTATGGTGATATTTTATTTGTACTGAAATGTGATTTTATTTGTATGTTAATAAATAAAGTTGCCTAGGGGTCAGAGCTAATAGCAAGCCATAGCAGAAGTCGGGTGGTGGTGGTGGTGGTGGTGGTGCACACCTTTAATCCCGATCACATGACAGACATATCTCTGTGTGTTCAAGGATACAGCCAGCATGGAGACACACACCTTTAATCTCAATACCAACCATAGAAGACCTGGAGGTCTGTATAGACAGGCAGTGATGAGAAGGTCATGTGGTTGGGTTTACAACCAATGAGAAGGCAGAATAGAAAGTCAATAAAAACACAGATACACAGGAAGTAGCTCTCTTTCTGAGGGGAAGGATGACAGCAGCAGCAAAGGGTAAGAAAGGGTTTTTAGTATCAGCTCTCAGCTACTACTCTGACCTCTTGAGCTTTTAACTCTGCATTTGGTTCTGTGTTTCTTATTTTTTTTTTTTTTTTTTTTTTTTTTTTTTTTTTTTTTTTTTGGTTTTTCGAGACAGGGTTTCTCTGTGTAGCTTTGCGCCTTTCCTGGTACTCGCTTTGGAGACCAGGCTGGCCTCGAACTCACAGAGATCCGCCTGCCTCTGCCTCCCAAGTGCTGGGATTAAAGGCGTGCGCCACCACCGCCCGGCCTGTGTTTCTTATTTAATAAGACTTACATCTACAAGCTTGCTTCAAATTTGACTATAAACTGTGGTAGTGGTCTTATTCAGTGGGATTAACATAGTCTCTTAGCCAAATGATTGACATGGCCCTGTTGGAAGTTCTCCACTCAGGCCAGAGATTCTCTGACCAGAGCAGTTATTGGCCTTTATTGCTGCTCTAACAGGACTCTGTCTCAACACACACACACACACACACACACACACACACACACACACACACACACACACACACACCACCAGTGGAGGGTGGTACACAACCTCATGGCCTGCTGTACCACTCCTGGGTGGATTCTGGAAGGACTGTACCAAGGAGATGCCCTCTTATCAATGTTTATGGCTACTCTATCTACAACTGTTAGGAGACAGAAGCAGCTAAGATACCCATCAACACAGGAATAAACAAACAACATGTGGCACATGCACACAATGAAATTTCATGTATCTGCAAAGAGAAATGAAATTATGGTATGTGCAGAAGGATGGATGGAGTTGGAAATCATAAGCCAGACTCAGAGTGACAAATACCCCTTGTTTTCTCTTATATACTGAACTTAAATTTTAAATTATATATGTATGCATGTATGTCTCTATTTGTATTTAGGTGTGTATATGCCTCTATTTATATGTGTACATATACATCTATCTATATATGAACATGCATATCTTTATATGTGCATGTATATCTATATATATTGATGAACATGTATATCTATATATGTGTGCAAATTATATACATGTGTGCATGTATGTCTCTATTTGTATATGTGTGTATGTATATATCTATATATGTATGCATATATTTATCTATCTATATATGAGTGTACATATGCCTATCTGTATATGTACACGTATGTCTCTACATGTGTATTTGCTGACTGAGAAGTGGAAAAGAGGGTCTTGAGGGAGGAGGCGATCTCAGGAAGGAGGTGGCAGGGTAGTAGAATTCATTTAGCAGGAGGGTAGAGAAGGCACTATGTGGGAGAAAGAAGGGCCTCGTCTGGAGGGCAGTGAGGGAAGGGAACAAATGAGAGGAAACTGTGAAGACACTCAGACGTGAGCCATGATGGTGCAGGCCCTTGTTCCGAACACACCCTAAAGTGAACTGAAGGAGAGAATGGTTGTATGCGCAGCGCCACCACCAGACAAACTGAATCGGGCAACATGCCCAAGCAGGACTGCCCTGCATTTTGAGGATTCCCCTGAACTCGCCCACCCCCACCTTAGATGCAGAGGGGCAGGGTACTTGATGAGGACTCTCGTTTGTGATTAGGCTTTGCTCTGTCTTCCACATGCCCGTTGGCCACTGCTCAAAGACCCATG
Organism: Peromyscus californicus insignis; assembly: GCF_007827085.1. NCBI lineage: Eukaryota > Metazoa > Chordata > Mammalia > Rodentia > Cricetidae > Peromyscus > Peromyscus californicus. The sequence goes on along the minus strand of NW_026294551.1, from coordinate 102,688,419 downwards.
GAAGAGTGAGGACCCGGCCACACGGGGCACCTGGTACCTTCTGGGATATTATAGGCCACCTTGAACAGGTCTGTAGGTTTTTACCCAATGGGACTCTATTTCAGAAGAGTGTCCCCACAGTTGTGCAACATACAACCTGTACAAGCTAACACAGTGACCCTGGTTCCACTTGCTGGTTTGGACACTGAGTTTTCTCTTTCAAATATTTCTTAAACAGAGCAGCCAAAGGTCACCATTCCATTCCTCCTTCATTCTATGGAAAGCCTAGTGACCTGAGACGGCACAGTGGCAATGTCTGAACAGTCAGCACCCGGGCAGCCATGCACAGAAGGGCTTTTGATCCTCTGTGCCGACGTGACATCTGCAGGCGGGTGTTCCCTACCCACTACCCAGCACGCAGCTAACACGGAGGGACTGGGTTGCAAATTTCCTGCCTGCCCACCCGTCCACTACATCCTCTTCCAACCCTCACCCGTGCCCACCCCCAGCATAGGCATAATTTTAGAAACTTAATAGATGTTGGCTGCATTCTTGGCCCTGTGCCTGTGGGGGTGGGTCCCAAAAGGAGACAGACATTTCTTTCTTCAGCCTTGTTGACTGAGATCCTCTGTCTTCCCCAGGGACTGGCTTCTGAAGGGCCATTGTATGAGGACAGCTTTTTACACACTCGCCTCTTTGTGGGTCCCCACCACACTGCCCTGTCAGCCTGGATGACCATGCAGGGTTAGTGGCAGTTGTTAGCGGTCCTCTCCCCAAAGCCAACAGTAGCAATGGGAATAGACTTGGAGGAGCAGGATGTTGATGGCCATGCGACCACTTGCCACCATTCATTCATTCATTCATTCATTCATTCATTCATTCAATTTATCTAGTCAGTTAACTAGGTAGTTTGTTAGAGACAAGGTCTTGCTTGGTAGCCTTGGCTGGCTTAGAACTCACTCTGTAGCCCAAGTTGCCCTCAAACTCACAGCAATCCTTCTGTCTCAGTCTCCTGAGTGCTGGATTTACAGTCATGCCTCACAATGCCTGAACACTTTATTGTCTTAATATCAGAAATGGGAAGTCACACTCATATTTGGGGAGGGCAGATTGGGCATGGCTCAGGGCCTGGCACTTGGACACAGGGAAGGCTTTAGTGTCCTTTCTAGTGGGGTCTGCTGATTTCAGGGGCTCACCCCCTTCCTGGAGCCAACCTTGGCAGACTTCTGGCAAAGGGTGTAGTGGAAAGGAGACACACTCAGAAGCTGGGTCTTAGCTCCAGCTACAGCATCTCAGGCTGGCTCTGGCAGGACACCTTCCTCTTTCCTCATCTCCTACCCCAGTCAGCGGGACCACTTCATGCCCATTTACAGACAGGAAGGTCAAGGCTCCGTTAAAGTAACTCATCTATGATCACTCAGCCAGTGCCTTTGAATGAATCTTTCCCCTCCCTATCTTATTTTAAAAATCTGTAGCTTTATTGAGATACATTCATCCATTTAAAATGACAGCCAGCCCTGAGTATCCTCATTCAAATGGTCTGCTGTCAATCTTTCTTTAATCTGTACCATTATTGCTTTGCTCCAAATACAAATTGTCTTGCTTCTTTTGCAAAGATAAATAGGCAGCCAATAGTTTTTCTTATATTGAGGATAGCACAGCTAGCCCCCTGGTCTATTCCAAAAATTCCATCTCTCTAAAGACCCTTGATTCTCTTAGCTGACCCCCTCTGGTCCCTGTGGTCCCCCGTGGGCACTCTGCCCTAAGACTTCTGGGTCTGTTCTTCCTTCCAAGGTGCGTGGTGTTCTAGGGTTTCAGAGTTACATCGGTACTTCATGTCACGTGTCTCTGTGGCGACTGAAGCCAGGGCGTTTGGTGGTCAGGCTGCTGTGGGGAATGCACTCATGAGTTCTGAGCACAGGTTCTCCAGTGAATGTCAGTGTCTTCACTATCTGGACTCTCCACTCCAGCTGGCTGCTCAGATTCCTGTTCGTGCTGCCACCATCCTATGCAGGACACCCTAGGTAAATCTGGCTGTGGCTGGATGTGATCACACATGCCTACCATCCTAGCTAGCACTTGGAAGGTTGAAGCAGGACAAATCTGGCTTAGATTTCTGCCCTGAATCAAGGTTTTCTTCTTTCCTTTGTGTTCTCTCCTTGCAGAGGGATGTTAGCCACAGGTTTGACCTCTGTGAACTCTACTGAAGAACAGTTAAGAAGCAAGGGCCTGTTCTGTCCCCCGGAGTTGCTGTGAGAGTCGGGACGGCAAGAGCTCTGCGACTGAGAAACCTGGAGGGGCTGTGGTTTCAGCGGGAGGTCCCCTGCTCAGGGTCCACCCGTGCTGGGCCCCACCGGTGCAGCGATTAAGTCCCTTAGCCTGTCTCCAAGGAGCCCAGGCTTTTGCCTCCAGAGGTTCCTTGGCATCACCCAGAAACATCTCGGGTCACCATGGCAGTGTGTGCTGTGTATATTCATGGCAACTATTAGGTAGAGTTTTGTATAGTATTAAAGGGCCAGCCTTATTATACTACCCCAGGGGCCCAGAAGTGACGCTACCAGCAGCGTGGGAATGAATCTGGATGCCCGGAGCTCTTTCGTCCAACTCGTTTATTCACCCACCACCACCGTTCTGCCATCATAACTCCTCCCGCTTCTCTCGGGACTGGTCTATATCTTTTCCAAGACATCAACTCCTTCATGTTTACAATGCAACATAAGAATTGCAAGGTCCCCACCAGAAGCTTCCTGGCAACTTCTTTTGCAACCCCCAAAGGGGGAGAGAATAAAGGCGGAGTTAGATAGGAGCTGGAATAAATCAGAGAAGGAATTTATGTGCTAGGAATCTATCCTTACTGTGGCTAGGTGAAAACATTACGGGTCCATCATAATGTGCTCCAACTACAAACTTACAGGTGATAGGGTAAAGAAATCTGTAAGTCACTAAAATAAAACTACCTCTGTTTTTCTCTGCTACCAGTTTTCTGACAGGGCGGGGGAGAAGTACTGATAGCTAGTCAATCTGCATCTCAGCCTGAAGCACCTGGTGAGAGGAAACCCCTTGTTCTAAGAAGTTGCTCAGGGGCAGTGGAAGATCTGGACTTGATTTGTTCAATAAACAAAACTATGCATCTAGTGGCCTGTTAGTCTCCTAGGCTCAGAGGGGGAGTTAGTACCTAGTGCAACAGTGTCTGAGAAGCTTAGCTGTTTGCCAAACGGCCTATATATAGTATTTGGACACACAAGAATCTTGTAGCAGAAGACAGCTGAAATATTAAAAACTGGATAACACCAAATATTCATACTAAATGGCTTGCCTTTTGACAGACCCTTGGCTGGTCAAAGTATAGCTTTAATACACAGCTGAATCTCTATAATATATTCTTGTGACCCGCAAGAGTAGAGGCCAGGGGCAAACACTCCACATCACACAGGCCACTTGACAATGAGGAAGAACCTGACCCCAACCGGGAAGTGTGCCAGTGTGCAAGTGGGGAGCTTGCAATGTGTCCGTTACAAGGCATGTGCGTCTATACTCCTGTCACTCCATGCCAGGATTTGAGGTAATTTACAAAGGTACCAACAAAATCAATGGGAAATAAGGAAATTGTGGTTAAAATTAACACAAGGCAAGGACATTAAACCGAACACAGATGATAGCCAGGTTAAGACACACTGGGATGTGCAGAAGTGGGATGTGCTTTGAGTGTCCTAGCAGCCAGAGCAAAAAGAACAGTGCAATCAATTTTGAGATTTGTTTTCACCAGCTTAATGTTAGAAACAGTCAGAGCTCTCAAGGGCTAGAGAACTCAGGCCTGAATTCTCCCGCGGGTCAGAATAACAGGCTGGAGCCGACATCACCATCCTCGTCAGCAGCTATGCAGGGGACATAGCAGGGCCAGCGTGACAACAAGCTGAGCCTGCGGTGGCTAGGTCTGCCACTGTCCCAGCTGATTACAGGAAGCAGGTCACACTATGGGCAGCTCAGAAGAGTGACTGAGCAGAGGCTCTGGAGCCAGATGCCTAGACCTGGGCTTACTCTCTAGTGGCTGTGTGTTTTTGGGACTGTCCCAGAAACTTCTCTGAGCTCAGTTTCTTCATCCATATACTGTAACTGATCACAGCGCCCACCCATTGTGTAAGTAAAGATTAACAGAGTGTCTAAGTGCCTCAGCTGGTCAAGTGCTTGCCTAGCATGCACAAAGCTCTGGGTTCAGTCCCGAGTGCCACATAGCTGTCATACAGCACTAGGGAAGTAGAGGCTGGGGGATCGAGATCTTATCTCAAATGATGGATCTGACATCCTAAATTCAATCCCTGGATCCCACAATAGTGGGGAGAACTGACTCCCGAAAGCTGTCCTCTAGGGTACTCTGTGTTGGGATTCTGCTGCTCCTTCAGCTGCATGGCCGCATACACGCAGTTCAGTAGCTTAAGCAAGGGGTCTTACATCTTACGTCATCAGTGCACTGCGTGATTGGCAAATGCACAGCGCGACCACGCAATCAGTGCATGCGTGGTGTAGCTCCGTAAGCCCACCTGCGCATGTGCAAGGGAATCCTTAAAAAGCCAGACACAGACTCCTCTTCCCTCTTCTCTGTTCTCTCCTCCCGCCACGATCTCTCTCTGCTCTCTGCATGTACTTCTTCCCTAGGCCTGGTTCCCCCCCTTCCTCCTAATAAAGCTCTGATACTGGGTTTTCTCGTGTCTTATGACCTTTTCGCCCAGTAACAGTACCGCTTATCATTTTTAAAAACAACACTCTGTCTCTCTCTCTCTCTTACACACACACACACTAATAATAATAATAAATGATAATAAATAATAGTAAATCAAGAGAAATTTAAAAACAGGGCTGGGTGTGGTGGCACATCCCTGTAATTCCAGCACTTGCAGGCAGAGGCAGGTAGCTCTGTCTGTGAGTTGAAAGCCTGCCTGGTCTACATAGAAAGTTCCAAGCTAGTCAGGGCTAAATAGTGAGACCATGTCTCAAAAACAAAACAAATAAAAATAAACAAAACAAAACCAAGATCCATCCAGTAGCTGAGAGGTCCCTTGGCATTAGGAACCAGGCACCCTCTGCCTCTCCCAGCACACCTTCACCAGCTGCATAATGTGACACTCCTACCCTTTAAAAGTTCCCTGACATCATGGCCATTCTCTCTCCCCCTCCCTCCCCTTCCTTTCTTCCCCTCCCTCCCTCTGTCCCTTCCTCCCCTCCTCTCATCCTTCTCCCCCCCCCCAACACCCTCAATAAATCTCTTGTGTGAGATCTGTTTTGGGGTGTGATTTCTGCTGCATTCCTTGGCTCTGATCCTCCAAAGTACTCTGCTGCCGACCACTTACTATGGCGCTGTGTGACCTAGATCAGACACCCTGGTGCCTGTGCTCCCCACTGGTGGTCTAAGCCGCACTAGGACCCTATCTTTATCTCCAGTTCACCCACAAAAGATCCACCTGCCCACGGATCGCTTGGCCCTCCATCCATCACCAGCAATCTGTGAGTGATCCCTCTCAGTGACGTGTAAATGCTTCCCTGAGTCTCTGGTACTCCTGGAGGAGAGGTACCCACCTCTGACCTTTTCCCTTGGGTGAGGCTTTGTTTTTGAGCTTGGTTTTTGTCTTTTGGTTTCGTTCGAAAGTCCTGGTACCAGGTGCCATGTTTCCTTGGGCTTTTAGCCCTGACCCCTGTCCAGTGAGGTGTTGACCCACTGAATGACTTGTGTCTTCTTTTTTCCATTCCCTGAGTCCTGGGGATGCCTTGGACTTCAGGCCTTGGACCTTCCCCTCTTCCTCAACCATGGGAAATGGTTGCGAAAAACCTCCAGCCTCTCCTGACACCTGGCCTGAAGGGCTCCAAATTTACTGGCTTAAGTTACTGATGATGGATCTGTAAGTTTAGTGCACAGTGGGAGCCCAGAGCTAGCAGGAAGGGAAAAAGCAAGGAAGCAGGCCAGCTGCACCGCGCACACACCCGGCACACACCTGTTCTCCTCTGCGGTGTCGGCTCTGAACCAAGCTGCTGGTCTAACTCTCCTGAGGTATGCACGGATCATTTGCTTGTGAATTTGATTCCAAATTCTAGAGTCCAGTTCTTCAGCTGATGCTTCCCCCTAGCCTGCTGTACCCTCCATGTGGGCACCCATGTGCTCCTCTGGCTCCTGCAGCCTGCCACACCTCTGGCCTGCAGCACCCATGTGGACATCTCCCTCCTCTCCTGCTCTCTCCCCTCCCCCAAGAGCTTCAGTCCACCTGCGGCAGCCTAGGACTCTTCCTTTTGCTTCCTCCCACTCAGAGCTACCTGCTCTATCTCTCTATGTGCCTTCCCGGGTCTTCATTCACAAATTTCCTAGCTCCCTCTAGGAGCTGCCTGCTAAGTCCTGCAACTTCTCTGCACTCTCATGGCTTTTACGATATTGGGAAGAAGTTCAATAAAAATTTAAGGTTATATTTGCTATAACATATATATGTGATTCAACTCTGGTTTAGAATATACTGTATATGATGATAAAATTTTAAGGTTATAGAGGTCTACTCAGATTAAGAAAAATTGATATACTTAATAGGTAGAAGGTCCCCAAACTCTTTAGAGATCTGCTGAATATTCCATTTAAAATGTTTAATAAAAAGGCTTTTGCTAATCTGTGATAGAGAGAGAAGTGCCAGCTCCCAGCAGCAGCTCTCAGATCTCCTCCAAAGAAGATGCTGGGGCACAGAAGAACTCCACCTAGAGCCTGCTGTAAATGTGACAAATCTGGCCACTAGGTGGAAAACTGCCCTTCATCTTGTCTGCTGTCAGAACCCTGTCCAGATTGTGGACAAGCAGGACACTAGGAAATGGATTGCCCCACTTTGCCTAGACAAGGTAGGCTGGTCTCCCCAAATTCCTCCTCCCCAGGGAAGTCTCTTGGATCTTCCGACCTGGCAGCCAAAGACTGATGCTGCCCTAGGACTTCTGCTCCCAACAACCACAGAGGAAGCTGGGGTGATTGTCCAGGAAGGCGGTAAGTCTCTGTCATTTTTAATAGATTTGGAAGCTGCTTGGTCTGTTCTTCCTGCTTACTCAGGTGAAATTTAACCTTCTCGGGTCTCCTGATGGTGTTGAGGACTAGGCTAGTGACAGCTTTGTCAGTTTAACAGCAGCAACCAAGGCTCAGCTGCCTTCTTAGTTCTCTTCATATGTAAAAATCAGGCCACAGGCCTCACTCTCCTAGAGCTACTACTAGGTCTAGACACAGTTTACCTTGCTATCAGACTCTAAAAAGAGATAAACTCCCAAAACAGATTTCAATATAACTTTTTACTTTTCCGTTATTTAAAGGAACTTGCTTTACAATGATTTTTCTCAGTAACCAGTCTTCTGTGTCTCATGGTAAATGATTGGAAAAAAAAAGTGTAAAGTTTAAGGTGTGTAATGCTATTTCTAAAGGTATAAGAAATCAATTGAAGAGCCATTGATCTAGCTCTGGTAAGTGCTGACTACTGTTATCATAGTCACAAGCTTAAGATTTTAAATTTTCCTTGGCCATCTTCTAAGTGCAGGCTTAAAAGTGCTTCTCATTGTGCTAAAAACATCTGTCCAATCTGTATACACCAGTCTTCTAGATAGAGGAAAGGGTGTTCATGTTTTTTAACCCAAAATCACTTGGGTCTCCAAGCTTCTCCCATGACTCAAAGGCATGAGTCTACTGCCTTTCTACAATGTGGATTTCAGTACAGATTGCAAACAATGGCAGTGTTGACCTATGTAAAACTTACCTCTTTTTGTAAACTTTAAAAAAATCTTGCAAGCTTCAGGAAATTGGTTTGAATCCACCTCTTGCGGGTCAAACAGACTCCAGATAAGTATTGTCAATAAACAGCCTGTTTCCCTACCATTCCCTGGTCTTGGGACCCCTTCCCCCAACTTTTAGGACTATGGGGCTGAAAGTTTCAAATGTACAACTAAGGAAAAAAAATCGCCAAACTCCTTCACTTTATCTTCTGTCCCTAGTCTGTCTGTCCCGGATTCAAATCAACTACAGACTGCTCCAGCACCAGCTCCAGATAGTCCCTCAAAGTCTGCATCCCAGACAGCTTCAATTCGACTAGCCCCAGGTGGTCCAGCTTCACAAACTGTTCCAGCTGCTGCCTGCACATCCCTAGCCCTAGATGATCCCACAGAGCCTGGACAGCAAGTTCAACAGCCTGCTCTTCCATGACTTGGCAAGCATCCCCGTTTTCTTGAGTCCCCAAAGATGTCAATGCCCCCAGCAGTCTAAAGAGCATGATGCCCCCATTACCTCCTCACCATCACCCCTTCCCATTTCCTCACTTTTTATAATAAACAAAAGGGAGGAATGTTAGGAACCAGGCACCTGCTCCCAGCCCACCTTCAGCCACTCAGCACCAGCAGCCACATCATCATCAGCTGCCAAATGCTCTCTCTCTCTCATCCTTGCCCAGAGGTGGCCTTTCACCCCACCCCCCAATCACTGTTCTGTTGCATGGTATGATTTCTGCAGCGTCCTTGGCCCCATCAGCCAAGGTACCCTTCCGCCACTAAACCCTAATACTTGGGGTTTGTAACTGCATGGGATAAACTATGAGACGTATGGGAAATGGACAGTGAGTAGAGGGCAGGTGTACTGTCCTCTATGTATCTGTGACACTCCACAGCAAGCAAAACACAAGATTATCAACTAGGTGGATCCCATGTGATCAATGCTCTGGAAAGCTGGTGCCTGGGAAGGAGTGGGGCCACAGTCTACGGCTTTATCCTTAAGGAGTGGCTGCTGGTGGCTTGCTGTGGGGACAAGGGCATCTGCCTCGGTGGGCTGTGAGATGCGTTGGAAGCCCTCAGGTGTGGGCATTCCACTGCCTACCCTCTGGGGTGCTCAGTGATGCCTGCAATGGCTTTCTCCTCTCTCAGCCTCCCCCTCTGTCACGTCCTGGCCCTCCTTGGTTCCCCTTTGTTCTGTCTGTCTGTCTCAGCTCCCCTTCCTTCCTCAGCTGTCTCTCTCACTCTCTTTTAACTCCTGGACCTGCTTCCTGGCCCACTGAACTGTAGGGACCCAGGGCTGAGAAGAAGTCAGGACACACTTTGGGCCGGGGACACAGGAAGTTGACGACTTCCCTCTCTTGCCCTCCTTCCAGGAAACGGGAAGGTCCTGCCTGCCAGTGGGAAGCAGTGCAATTGCCCAGGAACCTGGCCTGGGGTGGGGAGTGGGGTGGGGAGGGTGTCCCTAAGATCTCAGAGAGAAGAAAGACACCAGACCAGCCCCACCCAGCTTTAGGGCACATTCCAGAAGCTGTGGCTACGTTATTAGGGGAACATGGGCGGCCAGTGACGTTAACAGAATTCCTCCGAAGTTCACGGACCAGTCAGTACAGGAAGAAACACGGATCTTCCCACAAGCTGGGTGGCTGTGGGGGGGGGAGGGGGAGGCAAGATCAGGATCCGTGGCGCGTGCGCGCGGTTGGGGGGGTGGGGGTGGGGGAGTGGGGGGAGGTGGGGGGTTTTCTCCTCTCTCTAGGGGCCTTTGGCCAGCTCCTGCTGAGGTCCCACTGCAGTCCTTCATGTCTGGAGGCCAGTTCCTGGAGAGGGAGGGAAAGTCTCTCCGTTTCCTGCTCTACTCTGGTTCCTGACACAGAGAACAGATGTCTTGGATCCCTGGACAGAGATCTTGTCCCTGCTGTGAGGGCGTGGCAGTCCCTTGGAAAGGCAAATGCCTGGCCCCTTTCCCAGCAGTCTGCCTGAGCTTTTCAGCTAGGAAACAAACGTTTCTCAGCAGTTACATTTCTGGGAATTTGCCTAAATTTAGAAAGGGTCCTGAAAACAGAAAGTCAGGTATGAGGTACACTGCAGTCCTGGAAGCTGGGAGGCTGAGGCAGAGGATTGATATGAACTCTAGGCCAGCCTGGGATACAATCTGAATTTCGGACCATCCTAAGTTGCAGAATGAGAACTTGTCTGAACAAAACAAAAAACAAACACTACAAATGTAGAAAGAAAAGAAGAGAGGGAAGAAAAGGTGCGTGTGTGGTGTGTGTGTGTGTGTGTGTGTGTGTGTGTGTGTGTGTGTGTGTATGTGTGTGTGTATGTGTGCGGATGTGTGTGTGCACGTGTGTGTATGTGTGTGTGAATGTGTGTGTGCGTGTGAGTGTGTGTGTATGTGGTGGCACACGCTTGTGAACCCAGCAGTTGGGAAGTTGAGGCAGGAGGATTTCAAATTCAAGGCCAGCCTGGGCTATACAATGAGATTTTTCTCAAACAACAACAACAAAAAAAAAAACAACAACACACTTCTTTAAAAGTAGGGCTGAGGCTGGGGCTCGGTTAGGAGAGCACTTGTCTTGTGTGCACAAAGCCCAGTTGAATCCCTAGTACCTCATAAAGCAGGTGTGGTGTGGCATGCTACACCAACACTCATGAGGTGAAAGCAGGGGCATTAGGAGGTCACCTTTGCTATCCTCAGCTACATATGCAGTTTGAGGGTAGCCTGGGCTTCATGAGACCAAGTCTCAAAACCAACAAACCAAAGCAAAATAACCAGAGAGAACAAAACCCAACAGCCCACATGTGACCGTAGGACGGTGATGTTCACGGCAATGCTGTGTGGATAACAGTTGCTGTGGTGATGAGCCGCCTGTGGACTGGGAGGTCTGTCCTATGGTTCTGTCTCATTGCTCCAGATGGTGGGGAAGGCCAGCTGGGACCCTGGTGGCACTTCCAGGGGACCTGGTCTGTTTTTGGAAATGAAGGAGGATTTTCTCAGAGTGATTCCTGGAGAAGGAGCAGAGGATGTAGAAGAGAAGCCAGGAGACTGTGCAGCCCTTGGGGGCGGTGCTGGCTAGGGGTGTAGTCAGCCTTTCTCACAGCCAGAAGCCCAGCACACAGTCCTTTCCAGGGATGAGGCGAGGAGGTTCATTTGTCCTAAAATCCTTAAAAACAGGCTTCCTCCCCTGCGAAAGCAACGCACGCTCATGGCTTGAAAACGAAGCTGTACATAATTCTGTGAAGTCCGTGGGCCTGACACCTTCTTCCCATCCCAGGGAGCCAACCCTGGGCTATTTGTGTTTTCTCTTTTAGATATTTTGCATTCAAATTTTCCAAACTAAATTTGTTTTCTTTAGCTACACGCCACACAATAAAGAACAAATTTTACATTGTAATCCAGTACGCACAGCTTTGCATATAACTAAAGCAGAAATTTTAGTCAGTGGTGATATTCCCATTCTGTTGTTTCTTTCCATTTACAAAGAGGGGCACTGCACCGGGCAGTGGTGGCACAGGCCCTTAATCACAAGGAGGCAGGGGCAGAAGGGTCTGTGAGTTCAAGGCTATCCTGGTCTATAGAGTGAGTTCCAGGACACTCAGTGCTACACAGAAAAAGTCTGTGTGTAGGGGTGGTGTGGAAATGGCGCTGACCTGGTGATGTCATGGCTCATCACTGTGTGGCTTGCAGAGATAGCTGCCCTGCCGGGTGCTGAGTCACAAGGTTGGCTCTCTGTTCCCTTTTCTGCAACTAGGCTTTGCATGTGGGACTTAGCAGGCAGCCACTTTTCCTAGCATTTCCATGGACGGCCTGGGCAGGCCCTTTCCTCCTCCCAAGGTGGTAGAGCATCTCATGGGGAGCAGGGCAGCAGGGGCCGGGGTGGGAGTAAGGGGGTGGGGAGCTGTGGGTGGGGAGCAGCCTCTGTCTCTTCTCCCTCCACAAACTGTTTACAGACTTCCCCTTGATTCGACCTGTAACACACATACATACAAATATCAACATCGTACACAGGGCGAGGGATGTGGTTCATTGGTAGAATGGTTGCCTAGCATGCGCAAGGCCCTGGGTTCAATTCCCAATACCATGTGAACCAGGCATGGTAGCACACTCCTATAATCCCAACATTCAGAAGAAGGAAGCATGAGAGAAGGACAGAAGTTCAAGGTCATCCTTAGTTACACACCAAACTCAGGTCTTCAACCCCCACACACAGAGCTCAAGGGAGCCCTGGCCCATCTCCAGTCCGCTGGGCCTCTTTAGCTCACGGCTCCCAGTGCCTCCAGGCTGGCCCCAGGACCCTGCTATGGCGCTGAGACTCACCTACCCTGGTTTTGGACTGACAGAGGTCATTCCTCCTTCCTCCTCTCATTTCCTCTTTTGTCCTTTAGGGCTTCGGGGAAGCGACCCTTGGTAACAACCTTCCCCATCAGGGAGCGGAAGTGGCTTCTGATGCTCACGCACCGCACCGGCAGGAGCCCAGAGGCTACAGGAAATGAGTGGACACCTCCCCTGGTGTCCTCTTGGCTTCCAAGTCTGTCCTCGTATGTGAGCAGAATGTTTATGTTTCCTGCTCAGGGAAGCCCATCTGGGCTCTAGCCTTGCCTTTGAACTACCAGCTGTGTGACTGTGGGCAAGTGCCTGACTTCTCTGAGCTTTCATTGCCTCGGACAGGTAATGATAGCTGATGCCTCATGCTTTCTCCTGGGGACTAAGCAAGTTGGTAGGGACGAGGCTGACCCTTGGCTTGTGTCTGTAGCCATTGTTATTTTAAATGTTTGATTTCTTTTTATTTGTGTGTATGAGTGTTTGCCTGCATGTGTGCCCAAGGTGGGTCAGAAGATGCCATCAGATCCTCAGGAACTGGAGTTCCAGAGGGTTATTAGCCACCCTGTGAGTGTTGGGAGCCAAGCCCAGGTCCTCTGCATGATCAGCACTGCCCAGCCCTCTCTCTAGCCCATAGTATTACTTTTTAAAATAAGCATTTGGAGCAATATACAGCCCAAGGACCATTTATAAATAAAATTTTATTTATTAAAATTTTTTAACTTTTTCCTTCCTTCCTTTCTTCCTTCCTTCCTTCCTTCCTTCCTTCCTTCCTTCCTTCCTTCCTTCCTTCCTTTCTCTCTCTCTCTCTCTCTCTCTCTCTCTCTCTCTCTCTCTCTCTCTTTCTTTCTTTTGGTTTATTTGAAACAGGGTTTCTCTGTGTAACAGCTCTGGCTGTCCTGGAACTCATTCTGTAGAGCAGGCTGGCCTTGAACTCACAGAGATCCACGTGCTTCTGCCTCCCAACTGCTGGGATTAAAGGCATGAGCCATCACCACCCAGCTACATTTTTTTTTTTAATGTGTATGGGTGTTTTGCCTGCATGCACACCTGTGTACCAGGTTGTGCAGTGCCTATGAAGCCAGAAGAGGGTGTTAGATCCTCTGACACTGGAGTTACAGATGGTGTCAGCCTCCATGTGCACCCTGGGAATTGAATCCTGGTCCTCTGGAAGAACAGCCAGTGCTCTTAACTGCTGAGCTATTTCTCTGGCCCTTGTGTAATTATATTTTTTATTTTTGCAGTGCTGAGGATGGAAATCAGGGCTTTGTGCATGCTTGGCAATCTCTCTACCACTGTACTACACCTCAGCCCAAAGAGACCTCCCAAAGAGCCCACCCCCCATCAGGTTGAAGCACCTGTGAATGAGGGGCAGTGGAAGGGGGCAGTGGAAGCCAGATGTGATGTGCACCTGTAATCCCAGCACTTGAGAGGCTGAGGCAGGAAGCCTGAGCTACATAGTGATACTTGCTTCAATAAAAACAAGGGGATACTGGGTGGTGGTGGTGCAGGCCTTTAATCTCAGCACTTGGGAGGCAGAGGCAGGTGGATCTCCAAGTTTGAGAGAGGCTAGCCTGGTCTACATAGTGAGTTCCAGGACTGCCAGGATTACACAGAGAAACCCTGTCTCAAAAAACCAAACTGAACAAACGAAGCAAACCCCAAGGGGGTTAGAAGTTACTTAGTGGGTAGATGCTCACCCAGCATGAACAAAACCAAATGTGGTGTTGCACATCTGTAATTGTAGTCGGACTTTCCTTTGAGGGACCACCAGCTCACCAATAAGGGCACAGGGCTTATTATTAATTATGAAAGCTTGGTCTTCAGCTTAGGCTTGTCCTACTAGCTCTGATGACTTAAATTAACCTGTTTCTATTCAACTATGTTCTGCCATGTGGCTTTTACTTCTCTTCAATTCTGTATATCTGGCATGTTCTGCATCTCACTGGTGTCTTTCCACTTCATTTCTTCCCAGAGTTCCTCTCTCTCCCCAGAAGTCCCGCCTATTTTCTCCCACCTAGCTATTGGCCATTCAGCTTTCCATTAAACCAATCACAATGACACATTTACATACAGTGTAAACAAATATCCTGTAACATGTAATCTTAGCAGTGAGAGGTAAAGCAGAGAATCAAATGTTCAAAATCACCCTCTGCTGTAAGCTTTAGGCTAGCCTAGGCTACATAAGACCTTTTCTTAAATGAAGGAGGGAGGGAGAACAGCAAGAGTATTGGAGGAAGGAGTGAGGTTTCACTACTCCTCACATTACTGCTCAGGCTGCTCTCCATCCACTCATATGTGTGCCAGGCAAATGCCAGCCCTTGGGACTTATCAGTGAACCAGTGAATGTAGCCAGGGCTGCCACTCCAGCTTACAATCAGCTGCAGACAGGAATGAGAATTATAATGTGGTCCGTGAGCAGGTCGTTAGAGCAACAGAAAAGGGGCAGCTCTCAAGAGGCCAAGAGTGGGCTGTAACTTCGGGTGAGGTGCTTAGGGAGGGTCTGGGTGAGAAGGTGATGCTGAAGCAATGCTTGAGGGAAGGAACAAGCAGTATGGTACCTGGATGCCAGCAGGCCAGGAATCAGGAGCAAGATGCAAAGGTCCTGTGGTAAGCCAAACTAGCACAAGGACACTATGTGGCTGGAGTAGTGAAACATTTATCTAATTATTCTTTATTGATAAAAATGCAGGAGTCACCGTGTGGCTGTGGTGCATGCCTTTAATCTCAGCATTTGGGAAGCAAAGCCAGGTGGATCTCTGTGAGTTTAAGGCCAGCCTGGTCTACAGAGCGAGATCCAAGACAGGCACCAAAACTACACAGAGAAGCCCAGTTTCAAAAAAAAACCAAAACCAAAAATAAAATAATAATAATAATAATAATAATAATAAATTAAATAAAAAAATAAACTCAGGAGTCAGATATCGCCTTTGCTCATTTTTTTCTGTGACCATAACCAGTAACAAGTTGCAACCAACCACCCTAAAATGATGACAAACATCCATAACAGTGAATGACCAAAAAACACCCACTCCATCTCTTGGGAATGTGGGGATTGTGTTCTTAAAATTACTTCCTGCTGTGTGGGGCAACAGCATCTTTAGGGGACCCTGAGAAAACTAAGATCATGGTCAAGTCCCTGGAAAACCAGCTGTAACATTTGTTGTCCAGTCTCTGTACAATGGGAAAGTGCAGGGCTTTTCTGAAGTCCTGGCTGGAGTAGTCTGTGAGGCTGGACCCTCTCAGCTGCTTCTGTACCAGCTGTTCTAACACCTGTAACTTTTCTGATGTCAAAGGCCATTGTTCCACCCAGACAGGTTTGTCAGTTAACCATTTTAAAGGTAGAGCTGTTGATACTTCTGAAGAATCAGCAGCTGTTGTGCCCTGCTTATGTACAGCCTGAATGGTTGTTGACTGTTATTGATAATATCTTTTAATATTTCTCTCAGTGCATTCTTTATTTTACAATTTGTTTCTGAGATTGAAGGAATGTTAATCTGGGTTTTCCATTGTTGTAACTAATCATGTCCCCATTAATTCATTGCTATGTTAGCCACATATGGCTTTAATTTTCCTCTCTGTCCTTCTGGCCCTATATACTCAACCCACCTTGTACTTTGTTTTACCTGAGATAAAAGTCCAATCCTTAGAAATTGAATATTTACCTCCTGAAGAGGCCAATTTGGATGCCAAGATTCTGGTGAAATTATTTTTAATCTGCACCTGTGTCTACCAAGCCTGCAATTTCAAAGCCATTTATTTGTATTTTTAGCCTTGGTCTCTGATCATTCATAGCAGTTTGCCAAAATATTTGGTTTATGGTCTCTCCTGAAAATTTTGTTTTATCTAATGAAGCTGTTCTGTCATCCAGAACAGTATGGCTTTTAACAATAGGCATTAAGTCTTTCAATTGCTCTGTGGAGGAGTTAACTCAATGCTGACAGGGAATGATTGAACCAAATTTGACATGGAGGCCTATCAGAGACCTCATAAGGTGTTTTCCAATGGCAAAGGGTTCTGCTCCAAACTTCTCTCTCTGTGTGTGAATATTTTTCTTAGTTTCATTAGTAGGTCTTTCTAAGGATTGCATCTTATCAACAATATTTAGTATTTGGCACTGGTATCAAACTACTTTGTTTGTTTGTTTTTTGTTTTTTGTTTTTTTTCAAGACAAGGTTTCTCTGTGTGGTTTGGTACCTGTCCTGGATCTCGCTCTATAGACCAGGCTGGCCTCAAACTCACAGACATCCACCTGCCTCTGCCTCCCAAGGGCTGGGATTAAAGGGGCGAACCACCACCGCCTGGCTCAAACCACTTTTTAAAGGATAAAACATGAATTACCATATTGATAATGATTATAATCGACATTATGTCAATCTCAACTAAACTGATTATCCCTTCATATAATTTTTCCAATTTTAAGTCATCCATTGTGGAACCATGCAAAGACCCAACTCCCTGCATTGTAATATTGTTCTTCATTCATAACATGGGAAAAACTTTTTTTTTTAAACTAATTCCCCTTAAGGATTCCCAGGTGTCTCATCAGATCTGCTGACAATGACAGCGAAGTGTGAGGCTGGCTGCCACTGTGCAGCGCAGCTGGGTAGAGAACTCAGGTGGTTCACGGCCTGGCTGAGGGCCGTTGCAGCTGCTTGAGTGTAGCCGGGGGCTGAAAGTGCATGGCGTGGCAGCAGCAGTGAAAGCCTGAGCTGGGGTCATGACTATAGATGTAACCATCTTGTTAAATAAGAAACACAGAACCAATGCAGAGATGAAAGCCCAAGAGGTCAGAGTAATAGCTAAGTGCTAAAAACCTTACCCTTCACTGCCGCTGCTGTCCTACCTCTCCGCAAGAGAGCTACTTCCTGTGTGTTTGTCCTTTTTATTGACTTTATATTCTGCCTTCTCATTGGTTGTAAACCCAGCCACATGACCTCCTTGTCACTGCCCATCTATATAGACCTCCAGGTCTTCTATGGTTGGTATTGAGACTAAAGGCGTGTGTCTCCATGCTGGTGGTATCCTTGAACACACAGAGATTTGCCTGTCATGTGATCGGGATTAAGGGCGTGTGCTTCCACTGCCAGACTTCTGCTATGGCTTGCTATTAGCTCTGACCCCCAGGCAACTTTATTTATTAACATACAAATAAAATCACATTTCAGTACAAATAAAATATCACCATACATGGCAGCCGACCTGGTGTGGCAGTGGCCTGAGGAGGGGTCCAGAGGAAGCCCACAACCCACAGGGAGAGGCAGCGAGCCACCTGAAAAGCAGCCACAGGGGACATGCAGAAGCCCACATGGCAGGAAGCGAGGGCCCAGGGGCACCTGAATGACAGAGCCCACCAGCAGTGAGCAGCTAACTCCAGTGACATTTGGGGCTGTAAAGCGGGCAGTGAGTGGCCCCCTTGTGATCTAGTGCCCTGTGTTGGATGCCAGATGAAGTGTTTATCTCATTTTTCTTTATCAATAAAACTCAAGAGTCAGACATTGGGGTAAGAACCTGATCGATTAGGGAAGTGGCGGAGAAGTGACCAGTGACCTCTTTCTGTCCTCTATCCAAAAGGGCTGAGAATGTTTCTAAGCCCTTTCCTACAACTTCCTCTGTCTCTCTATATGTCCTTGGTCCTCCAAAACCTCTGTGGCTAATTTGGGTCAGCTAGTAGCTAGCTCCGCCCTCTGAGTCAAAGTAAACTTTATTGGTAGTCTCGGGAGTGTCAGAGTGCAGTCACAATATCCCACAACAGAGTAGAGTGACTATGTCTAGGGTGATGACCGGAGTGAGGAAACAGGGTACTGGTTCATAGCTCTCCCACTGTGGAAAAACTAGTGGGTGAGGCGGGTGAGTGGGTGGGTGGGTGGGTGAGGCGGGTGGGTGGGTGAGGCGGGCAGGTGGGCGGGTGGGTGAGGTGAGCGGGTGGGTGGGTGAGTGGGTGAGTGGGTGAGCGAGTGGGTGAGTGGGTGGGCGAGTGGGGTGAGTGGGTGGGCGAGTGGGCGGGGGGTGGGGTGGGGGGGGGTGGGGGGGTGGGTGAGTGGGTGAGGTGAGTAGGTGAGTGAGTGGGTGACTTCCTTGCCTGGGATCATTTTCTTCTTTGAGGTGGGACATTTAATAAGAAAATGTCCCTGGGGCCAAGGCTGTGCTTAGCTGGTAGATTCCTTCCTCAATCTGCATGAAGCCCTGGGATCTATCAGTACAGCTGGACGTGGCGGCACATGCTTGTAATCCCAGGCTTTTGTTGTAGAAGGACATCTTCAAAGAGAAAGTCACAGAATTGCCTCAGAGTGCAAGCTTTGTGTCGCCAGGACCCCCTGTCCCTTCACAGCAAAGATTCCAGGACCACTGAGAAACTGGACTTCGGGGAGACTGACCTGAGCGACAGCTAGAGACCATCTTCAGTGGCCCCCTACCGTTTCTTCTAGACCACTTCCTAACTCCCCAGGAGCCTGGCCAACCTGAGGCTTCCCACTGCCTGTCCCCACCTGTGCTTCTCCTGGCCTCTGAAATAGAAACTGGTCTTGAACCTCCAGCTGCAGGTGCCCTAGGGTTAAAGGACATACACTGACATTTAGGGTCAAATTACAAGAAGCATGGCAGTGACATGGCCCAGCCAGTTATATCCCAGAGACAGCCCTAGAATGAATGTCCCTCTGTAAGCCTGGCTTGGGGGTGCCCCAGCAAAATAGGCCCAGGCCGTGGAGAGACTGTGGGCCCATGAAGCCCCAAGGGTGCTGAGGTGTGTTCTCAACTCCTGCACTGGCCGGGGCACAACACCTGCCCTACCTGGGCCCCAGCTGTAAAGCAATGAAGCTAGGCTAGCTGGTTCTTGACAACCATGTGCCAAACTGCTCCCTTCTTCTCTGTAGGTTGGGACCATGGGTGAGATGGTATTGCAGGGAAAGGTCCTAAGGTCACATGCCCCAACAGCCACAGGTCTGGACCACCCATAAGCTCTGATAAGCAATCCCTCCACAAGCTGGTATCGATGTGGAAACAGATAGCCTGGGTTCAAATCCCACTGCTAGCATGCAGTAGCTGTGTGGCCCTTGACAATTTGCCAGACCTCTTTGGGCTTCAACTGCTAACCCTGTAAAGGAGAGCTATTTCCCTTGTAGGGTTGTTGAGACAGCAGTGTGTGGTGGAACATGTGACTGTTTATGAAATAAACATGGTTCCATGAGTCATGCTTCAGCCACCCCCCACCCCTTCAAACTTGCTCCCCTCTAGATTGGAACTCAGAGGATGAAGTTCAGCTGGACCATGTGATGCATGGTTCCTGGAAGCTACAGGAGGAGCCTGCTGATGACCTCAAAGTCACACAGTACTCATTTACTTATTTGCTCATGTTTTGCTGTGTTAGAGGTGCAAGCCGGGGCCTCACACATGCAAGGCAAGTGGTCCCTGCTGAGCTGCGCCCCAGCCCCCCTTTGGGATTGATGTGGGATTGTCCTCCCTCATGCAAACCAGAATATAAACTCTTTAGATCAGTTGGACATTCTGTTGATTTTCAGTCAACTTGACACAAGCCAGAGTCATCTGAAAAGAGGGAATCTCAACTGAGAAAATGTTCCCATCAGATTGTCCCTATGGGGAAGCCTGTGGGGGCATTTTCTTGACTGATGTGGGACCCAGGCCACTGAGGGCAGTACTGTCCCTGGGCAGGTGGTCCTGGGCTGTATAGGAAAGCAGGCTGAGCCAACCATGAAAGCAAGTCAGTATGCAGCAATCCTCCACGGCCTTTGCTCCTGCCTCCAGGTTCCTGCCTTGAGTTCCTGCCCTGACTTAAGCTGTAACAAACCCTTTCTTCCCTAAGCTGCTTTCGGTCACGGTGCCTATGACAGTTGTAGAAAGCTAACTGGGACAGAGGGATTTGTAGTTCCCCCCACCAGCCCCTGACATAGAGCCCAGGGCCTGAGACACATAAGCGATAAGCAGTTGGGGGCGGTGGCGGGAGAGAGGGAGAATCTGAAGAATCAGCCCACCCCACCTGGCTCAAGCCTGATCTCCAGCCACCTCCTTGTTGTGAGTCCCAGGTATGGCACTGGACTTCTCTGGGCCTCCTTCTCTCTCCTCACTTGGATAAAGGGGTTGTTGCCAGGAGAGCTCACACCTCCTTCCTTTTGTGCCCCCCCCACATTGCTTTTCCTATCGTTTGGGGCTCACACTGTATCCTGTGCCATGGTGTGTGTGTGTGTGTGTGTGTGTGTGTGTGTGTGTGTGTGTGTGTGTGTGTGTTTTAAATACAAACAGAGGCACACCCATAACCTCTGTGGCCAGGGCAGGACCCCTGGGTGCCGCTGCCTTCCTCTGGCCCTCCTACCTAGCTTCAGCCCTGTCTGCATTAGGGGCAGAGGCTGCCCGGGGCCTATGGGCAGAGGGTCCTTCTGCTCTCCTACAAAACCATAGATGGCTTCCCTAACCTCTTAGTGTCACAGGCTTCTCCATGGGCTTTCAAACACAGCGGCTTATAGCTCCAGGCCCTAAGGAAGAACTAGAGCCTGTCTTTCAGAGCCAAGGTTCTGTGTGCATACATTGGAGGAAGTGCTGTTCTTCCAGCCTGAGGCATCTGCTTCTAGGCTCTGGGAAGGGAGGAAGGCTGCTCCAGGCTTGTACTGCAGCTCCAGGAGCTGGGTCTTGGTTCTCAGGGACTCTTGCCACTGAAAAGGCTGTGGTTCTTGGCTTCAGGGCCCTCCTTCCACGTCCCTAGCCACTCTGAACTCTTCAGCTCGCCTCTGCTTAGAAGAAAGTTGCAGTTCACAGAAAGGAGCTGTCATGGGATCACCCACCCTTCAGAATGACATTTAGACGTGGGACCTGGAAGGGGCAGAGCAGACTTTCAGGTCTGAAGAGAGGTTTCATTAGGACAGACCCAGCTTCCAGAATTGGCAGCCACAGTGGGGTCCCCAGAGGAGCGAGGGCGCAGTCCCCTCAAATCTAGAGAATGAAGTGGATTTCTGACTCTTACATTGTTTCAGAGGAGTTGGCAAGCCTCATACCATGTGACCTAGCCTGGCCTACATGCCAAGGGCAGTGAGGCAAACGAGGGGTAGAACCACAAACCTGTGAGTACAAGGCCACAGCATCCTCTGTTGGTGCTTTTAATCAATTCTCTGTCCCAGAGAGATGGACAGGGCTGCAGGGGCTTGATCTGGCTTAGGTTGGAGGGAGAGACAAGGAGGGAGAGGAGTTTATAGTTTAATGTCTTGCTGATGCTGGGTGGGTCTGGGGCTAAAAGCCTCAGGAACTTTTCTGGGTTTTGTGTAACCAGCTCAGCCTCTTTGCCTGTGATAAAGGCCATGTGCGGTGGGGAGATGAGAATCAACTCACCTTTCACATCAGAGAGGCACGGGGAGGGGTTCAAAACATCAGATGCACACCGGCTGCCCCTCCCCCTCTCCCACAACCCCCTGAAGTGCTCAAATTCCCCCCTCCCCCCCCCCCTCCCATGCTGTACTGTGGCCCTCAGCCCTCCCCCTTGAAGGTCCTATCCAGTGTCTGGCTTCTTGTCAGGCAGGTTTTTTTGGACTAAATCACATGGTGCGGAATTTCCCACCAAGCCCAGGAAACGTATAAAACTCAGAGACCCCTTTATTTCAGAGTTCTCTGGTCTGCTTCTCCTCCCAGGTCCCCTGTGAGGCTGCCCACGATGGCTGTCTTTTTTCTCTTCCGCTTTAAGCTGTCACTCCTAATGCTCTCTCAACCCAACAGCTCTATTGTTTTGAATGTTTTATGCAGGAGCTCATGTAGCCCAGGCTAGCCTCATACTTCTTTTTTTAAAAAAATATTTTATTTATTTATTGTCTATACAGTGTTCTGACTGCACACCAGAAGAGGGCACCAGATCTCATTATGGATGGTTGTGAGCCACCATGTGGTTGCTGGGAATTGAACTCAGGACCTCTGGAAGAGCAGCCAGTGCTCTTAACCTCTGAGCCATCTCTCCAGCCCCCTAGCCTCATACTTCTGTGTAGTGGAGACTGAAGTGTGCAACATCATGTCAAGCTATTTTTAATTTAATTTATTTTTATTTATGTATGTGTTTGTGTATCCACATGCATGTGGGTACCTGCGGAGGTCAGAAGAGGGTGTCAGATCCCCTGCAGCTGCCTGACACAGGTGCTGGGAACTGAACGTGGATTCTCTGGCCGAGTAAGTGCTTTTTACAATGGAGCCACCTTCCCAGCCCCCAGGCTATTACAAAACATTTCTATTCATTATCATTCTTTCTCTCTCCAGAACTGCACCCCCCATACACGCGCGCGCGCACACACACGCACACGCACGCGCACGCACACGCACACGCGCGCGCGCGTACACACACACACACACACACACACACACACACACACACACACACACACGCATTCATACACAGGGGAGAGAGAGGAGAACTTTCAGGAGCTGGTTCTCTTCCTGCAGGTGTGAGTCCTGGGCATTGAATTCAGGTTGTCAGTGTTGGGGTAAGTGCCCTCTGGCTAGTCCTGCATGCTGTTCTTGTCTTTTTTTCTTTCTTTCTGGCTCTTTTGTCTTTTTTTTTTCTTATCTTTTTTTCTTTCTTTCTGGCTCTTTTGAGGCCGGTGCTTGGAGATGGAAAGGTGCTATGGAAACATTGGTTCCCAGGCTTTGGTGGTGACGCAGACCCCTTTGCAGATTGTTTCCGGAAGTTGTGTCCTCCCACCCCATCCTCACCCCGAGACAGAGTTTCTCTCTGTAGTCCTGGCTGTCCTGGAACCCACTCTGTGGACCAGGCTGGCCTCAAATCACAGAGACCCTCCTGCCTCTTGGGTGCTGGGACCGAACGCACACTGTCAGCCTTGGCAGCAAGTGCCTTTGCCAATGAGCCGTCTCATCAACCCTGCTTCTGTTATTTTTAGACAAGTAATTTGGGTTTTCTTATAAAACATCCGAAAATAAAAAAAAATTCTTTGATTCTATTACACAGATATCACTATTTATAGTCTCCGTTATCCTTGGAAAGTGTGGGAACTTTCCAGATGTGTCTGTGTACTTCCCCCTCGCAGACATGTATACATGTAATTTTTATTTAGGCCACGAAAGGCAAGGCAGGATTGTTCCACATTCTGTCAGACGCCATGCTTCTCTCCCTGACGCCATGCTTCTCTCCCTGACTGCTGCCGTTTCTGCAGCCCCAGAGGAGACGTGGCTCTTCCTCAGCCATGTGAATCTTGAGGCTCTGGCACCTGCTGTGTCTTGGCCTCTCCTGCTCTACCATGTTGGATCATGGGCCTGCTCTGTAAAAAGACTGGTCACTTGGCCGGGCAGCAGTGGTGCATGCCTTTAACTCCAGCACTTGGGAGGCAGGGGCAGGTAGATCTCTGTGTTCAAGGCCAGCCTGGTCTCTAGAACAAGTTTCAGGACAGCCAGGGCTACACAGAGAAACCCTGTCTCTCCACAGGCCAGGACGGCGTTAAGACATGCTCTGTGGCTTCACAGGCCCTAGTTTACTATCCTACCCAGGGCCTGGTTTCTCTGTCTTCTTGTCACATGGCCTACGCTATGTTGAAACAAACCATGTGGTGTGGGACTTCCTACCACCCCCTGAAAAGACGTAAGGGTCAGATGTTTCTTTGGTTTAGGGGATGTCTTAGTCACTGTTCTATTGCTGTGAAGAGAGACACCATGACCAAGGTAGATCTTGTGAACGAAAGCTTACAGTTTCAGAGGTTTAGTCCATCGTCATCATGGCAGGGAGCACGGCAGCATGCAGCAGGCATTGGCGCAGTAGCTGAGAGATTCATTGTGATCCATAGGTAGAGACAGAGAAACTGGATCAGTCATGGGCTTTTGAAACTTCAAAGCCTACCCTCAGTGACACACTTCCTCCAACAAGGCCACACCTCCTCATTCTTTTAATCCTTTCAAATAATGGCACTCCCTGGTGACTAAGCATTCAGATGTCTGAGTCTCTGGGGGCCGTTCTCAGTCAAACACCACAGAGGATTTCTCTCTGAAGGCTCTCCTGTGTCCCCCCCGCCACACCACCTTTTCTCATCATCCTCTTCATCGACAGCTCTCTGTGGCACTCCTTTCCAGGTTCTAAAGAGAGGCCTGTCTTCCTTTTACAGTTGGCGGGCTGTCACTGATAAGATGTGCTGTCCCTTTCCAATGCTTGTCCACACACACCAAGGTCTGATCACGGCTGTCATGACTTCTAGTCCCCGTCTCTTAATAAAACTCACTTCTGAAAGGGGTGGTTTGTGTCTTTCCCACATCAACCAACTGCTCTGTTCTCTTCTTATCTAATCCCCTGTCCAGCGCACCTGATCGTGTGTGTGGTTTTTTTTTTTTTTTCTTCGAGACAGGGTTTCTCTGTGTAGTTTTGGTGCCTGTCCTGGAACTCACTCTGTAGACCAGGCTGGCCTCGAACTCACAGAGATCTGCCTGCCTCTGCCTCCTGAGTGCTGGGATTAAAGGCATTCACCACCGCCGCTTGGCCTGATTGTGTTTTTTAAAGAATTGAGAGGCTGGGGACGTGGCCTAGTGGGTAAGGGCACCTGCTACTTGAGCCTGAGGACCTCTGTTTGGATGCCCAGCCCACATTAAAAAAAAAAAGCCAAATGCGGTGCTGGGGGAGGCAGAGATAGGTGGGTCCCTGACACTCATGGACCAGCCACCCTGGATGAGTCAGTGAGCTCCTGGTCTAGTAAGAGAGCCTGCTAAGAACATCAGGTGTCTTCCTGGACTGTCCCCCACCTTAAGGCAGCCTCTGGCTTCTTTACACCCCCCCCCCGCGCGCGCGCGCGCGCGCGCGCGCACACACACACACACACACACACACACACACGTGCACTTACTTTCATGCACAGCCATACAGACAAATAAACACACGTGTACACTCCACCAACACACAGTGAGATAAAAGCCAGATGTGGTAGCAGATGCTCTGGGGAAGCTAAGGCAGAAGATTGCTGTGAGGCAGAAGCCAGCCCGGGCTACAAACCAATACCCTGTCTGGAGAAGAAAGGAAAGAAAGAAATACGGAAGTTATTTCGTCTAACACAGAGTTTAACACTTTAACCACTTTTGACTGTACACTGGTGGCATCTAAAGTATTCAGTACTGTGCGCCCATCACCACTACTTCCAGAACTATGTTATCATCCTGTCAGTGGTCTCGTCTCCCCCTCTTGATCTTTCCAGTCCGAGCAGCCACTAATCAGCTTTGTCCACTGATTTACCTGTTCTGGGCATATTTTATGTAAATGAGACCATAGGTTAGGTGATGATTTGTGTCTGCCTTCTTTCAGCTTACATAGTGTTTCGCGAGGTCTCTCTGGCTGTGGTGGGAACCTGTGCTTCATTCCCTTGTGAGGTCTGAGTAGTACTTCCTGGTGTGGCTACGTCACATTTGTTTATCCACTGATCGGTTGGCCGTTTTGGTTTTTACCCACTTTGACTTTGAATAGCTGCCCTCAACAATCTTGAACAGACGTGCAAGTTGTTTTCAGTTCTGTGTGCTACTTAGAAACAGGGCAGCAGCTGCACCCTCTCACCGTTCTGGACTGGCTGTTCCGGAACTCACTCTGTAGAGCAGGCTGGCCTCAAACTCACAGAGATCCACCTGCTTCTGCCTCCTGAGTGTTGGGACTAAAGGCATATGCCACTACCACCTGGCTTCAACACACATTTATTTATTTACTGTGTGTGAGCACACATATGTACACATGCACAGATGCATGTAGAGAGGCCAGGAGCCAATGTCACATGACTTCCTCAGTTGTCCTCCATCTTATTTTAAGGGAGAGCTTGAATACAGTCTGCACCTCCCCCCCACCCACTAGCCCCACAGCATAAATTAAGCAGTTGCAGTCCCCACGTTTGGAGAAATCCTAGGATCAGCACATGAGGAATACAACGGTGAGCCTCCCCTTGGGAAAAGCAGTCACATGACCATGGTATGCTATCTCCCCTGCCAGGAAAGTATACCCTACTTTTTTTTTTATAGAATCTCTTACTGAACCTGATGCTGTCTGGTTCTGCTAGGCTGGCTGCCAATGAACCCAGGCATCCTCCTGCCTCTGCAGTCCTAGCACTGAGGTTACAGACTCCCTCTGCCTCACCCAGTTTTTTTTTTTTTTTTTTTTTTTTTTGGTTTTTCGAGACAGGGTTTCCCTGTGTAGCTTTGCGCCTTTCCTGGAACTCACTTGGTAGCCCAGGCCGGCCTCGAACTCACAGAGATCCGCCTGGCTCTGCCTCCCAAGTGCTGGGATTAAAGGCGTGCGCCACCACCGCCCGGCTGCCTCACCCAGTTTTTAAGTGTGCTAAGGATTGAACTCAGGTCCTCATGCTTGCACTCCCCGCCCCCCATTTATTTTCTCTTATGAGAACATTCTACAGCTCTCACAGGGGGATGTGGCTTCTCACTGTCGTTTCCATCACATTTCCCTGATGACTGAGGAGCCTGTAGGCATTTGCACACATCCCTCCGTTTGCTTGTCCATAGCTTATGATAAAACACTCTCCAAAATCGACTCGGGAGGAAAGGGTTTGTCTGTTTGTTTTGTTTTTTGAGACAGGATTTCTCCGTGTAGCTTTGGAGCCTGTTCTGGAACTCACTCTGTAGACTACAACGCTGCCCTCAAACTCACAGAGATCCGCCTGCCTCTGCCTCCCTAGTGCTGGGATTAAAGGTGTGTGCCACCGCCTGGTTTAAACTGATTTTTAAATATAATTTAAAATATGTGTTTATTTGTGTGTGTGAGTTTGGGCATGTGAGAGTCATGGTATAGGTGAGTGTCATGGGAAAGGCACATGTGGAGGTCAGGGGACAGCTTTGGGTTCTTTTCTCACTGTCCACCTTGTTGAGCAGAATCTCGGCCTCTTCTGAGCTGCCTACTGTAAGGGGCGGCTGCCTGAGCGCTCCCTGGCCGGGCTGTTCTGCATCTGCTCCTCTCATAGCAGGATTCCTAGGATGCAGATGCATGCCACTGAATTCAGCCTTTTTAAAAAAATATGAGTTGTGGGGATCTGAACTTTCACCCACAAAGCCATCTCCTTGGTTCTAGTCCCCTACCTCAGCCCCTTGGGTTTCCTGAGATAGGGTCTTCCTAGGCAGAGCAGGCTGGCCTTGAACTCGAGGAGGGCCCGCCTCGTTTTCTCCATTGCTGAGATTACAAATGTCCACCACCACACCAGATCCCACTGCCCATTTTAAAACTGAGTTGTCTCTTGGGGTGGGTGGTGGTGGTGCATGCCTTTAAGTCCAGCACTCTGGCAGATTCTAACACACACACACACACTCAGACATGTATGTTGTAAGAGTAGTTTTCTTTTTGTGTGTGTGGGATGGGTTGAGACATGGTCTCACTGTGTATCCTAGGCTGGGTTCAAACTTCCTGTCTCCCAGGTTAGCCTCAACTTCTCCATAAACTGTTTCTCGGCCTTCCCAAGTGTTGGGGTCACAGTATGTGTCACGATACTCATTTATGAGGCACTGGAGACGAACCGAGATTTTCATGCACGATATACCAGCCCCTTAACAGCTGAGCTGCAGCTCTGCCTGATTTTTGTTGTCTTGAGACAGGTCTTGAGACACTATGGAGCCTTAGCTTGCCTGGAACTCACTGTTGTAGATCAGGCTGACCTCAAACATATGCCTCTATCTCCGGTACAGTTCTTTATATAATTTGAATATTAGACCTTCATCAGCTACATGACCTACAAATACTGTCTCCCGTTCTGTAGGTTGTCTTTATGCCTTTTTGAGGGCGGATGTGTAGTTGGGGTGTTAGAAACAAAGAGTAACCTCCTCGCTCCGCCCTCTCCCAGGCCTCCGCCGCTGGTCTAGTCCGCCTCGCTCTGGACCCTCTTGGCCCCGCCTCCCCGCGCCCCGCCTTTTGCGAGCCCCTTTAGTCGCAGTTTCCTTCCCACCCCGCCTGCAACCAGGCTGTCGCCCCGCCCCTCCCAGGCCCCGCCCCAGATGGCCTCCCGCCCCCTCCAAGCCACGCCCCGAAACATCCCCGCCCCCGGCTCGCGCTGCCTCCCTGGATTCCTCCCGGCCCGCGCGCGCGGCTAGTGCAGACCTCCCGGCTCGACAGGCGGCGCGGGCGGCGGTGAGTGTGGCGCTGCTGGGTGCTGCGTGGGGAACGCCAGGCTCGGGGCGCAGGGCGGCTTCCGAGGCGAGGGCCGCGCTCTGGCACCTGCCTAGAGCCCCGGGACACCGCGCTCTCCGCGGGTGGCGGGTGGCGATGTCGCGGGACCCGGGTGGCGCGCTCTGGGCGGGATTGAGGGTGAGGGGTTCCAGCCGTGCTCTGGTAGTCTTTGGTCCGCAGGCCCGGAGTGCTCAGCTCCCATCTGAATCTCTCCAGATGATGCCCCTGGGGCTTATAGGAAACGGCGCGGTTTTCTCTAGTAACCTCTAGAATCCAAGTTGCGATTTGGAGAACGATCGCTTGCGGAGTCTGAAACCAAAAGTGAACAGACAAAAAGTAGGACAACTTTCCAGATGCTCCGTAGCTGCTCCGGGTCCGCGCGTCGGCATTTTTGCTCTTATCCCTGTGGGTTTCACGCAGGTTCCCAGCAGGGTGCGGGCGTGCCGGTGCGCAGGGGATCCGGTGTGATCGCGGAGCTCCTAGCCCAACGGCCACCGGTAATGACGGTGGACGTGGCCCTGACTGCCCAGCCAGCCCAGTTCTTGCTTCCCGAGGGGTTTCCAGTCAGCGTGGGTCCAGACGGTGCTCTTAATCGTTATTTGGTGTTGTGCCCATACCTTCCGTTCAAGCTTAAGAGGAAGGGGTTAGAGGGGCATGGGTGTGTTCTGGAAAGGCGGAGCTACAGTGATCAGGCCGCTTGGAACTTCCCTAATATTGTCGGGTTTTGTGCTTCCGGATAGTGGAGCTGATGTCACTTACTGTTGATTGAGCGGTAGTCGTTGGGAAATAGTTTGTGGGAGCCACAGGCGTTCTGAACTCCCGTCAGCTTGTTGTTGTTTTGAGTGAGACAGGGTCTTATGTAGTCCAGGCTGGAATCCCAACTCCATATGTAGCCGAGGTTGGTCTTGAACTCCTGGACTTTCTGCCTTCACAGTGTTGAGATTACAGCGTTGTGCCATCCTGCCCGCTCCTCCAGCCTTTTCAAAATCTAACCGCCCTCCCCTTGGCGTGGTGAGCTGGAGCTGGTTCAGGGACTCCTGGACTCCATATTGGAGTCCTTTGAAGGAAATGATTTCCACCAGTAGGTGCTTGCCTGCCTTTCTGGTCTCCACTCCAGCCTTCCCAGATTGGCTCTTTAAAACAACTAATGTAGGTGGCTGTAAAGAAAGGCACTGGGTGGTATTGGGGATTCCTCCTGTGTTTGGCTTAATCAGTCAGATCAGGATCCAGAGGGTGTGTCACTTGCTCTACCTGGCCTAGAATACACCCATACTTCACCTGGCTCTCTTCTCAGCCAGTCCTTGCTTTATATAAGTGTACGTCTAAGAAACGTTTGCTGTAGGTCTACTGTGGGAGAGGCCCATTGTTCTCTCTTTCCTGTTGCACTAAAAGCATTAATAATGAATAGTTTTATTCCTGCCTGGAAAAAAAAAATCTGTGTGATGTTTTTCCGGATTAAGTGACCCAGTGATTGCTCTAAAATCTCTCATCAGTTTCTTGAGCCTCTAAAATACTAGATTGAAGTAGCTCTCATGTCTTTGGCACATATGTTTCCTTTGTCCTTCCTTATGGACTGGCCACGGGAGGGTAGAGGACTACACCTTGTTCTGTAAAGGTGCTGAAAAAACGGCTCCTGGTCCTCAGTGGCTTATGCTATGGGTGGAGATCAGGCATGCTGTGGAAAAGTGCAGAGCTCAGCTCAGAATCCCACTAAAGTTGGGAGGCATTCCTAGACAGGGAAAGTTATATGGAAAAGCTGAGGTCTGAGCACACTGCGCATAAGCAGAAGAATCCCAGCAAAGCTTCGGTGGAGGTGCAGATAAGTCCAGGGTCAAAGACGGAAGGAGTTGGCAGGCATTCCCAGCCTAAACTGAGACGATAAGCTGTTCCTGCTTTTCTACCTTAATCTAATCCCGTCATCCCTGCTGATGGGGCATGGCCCAATGCCACAGTGAGAATGGGCAGGACCCCTTCCTTCCCCCATCTCTCTTCCGAATTTCCCTGAAGGGAACTGGGAAGAGGAAGCCCTGGAGTGCTGGCACCAGTCTCTCCTGTTCTGTTTGTTTTGGCTTTCTGCTGCCATGAAAATAGCCCGGGGAGCCAGGTGGCCTGAATCCACAGGTAAACAGGCTGCTCTCTGCTTCTGTCTTGCAGCCCGTTGGCCACCATGGCTGACTCTGAACATGACTGGTGTTTACTTACCGGGGAACTGGTGTTTGAGGTCAAGTGCTGCTTTCCAGCGGTCCTCATAACTTCATTTTATTGTTGAGCATTCATTGGCACTCTGGATAGACACAGTGATGACAACGTTAGACCCACTGAAGTTGTCACTTGGCTACAGGTCTTTGGAGATTTGTGTGTCATTTCGTTAGGTTTGTAGACACAGAAAGGTATGGCCCTGTCCCAGCAGTCTAAGAGTCACGTCCAAAATGCCTTCAACAAAAGAGAAATTAACTACAGAAAAGTATAACAAGTCCAAGAGTTTTCATATATGAAGACCAAAGACCCTGAGATAGATGTTTATTGCTACAAGGATGATAGATGATGGGGCTGACACAAGTCTGCTCAGTCTTTTCCGGTATTCTGTGAATTTCTTTTTCCTGGGGTAGGGTAGGACCTCAGGTTTTAACAACTATGATCAGGCAAGAGAGGGATTTTTTTCTTCTTCCTTTCCCTCTTCTCTTTCTTTAAATTCATGTGCATGGGGTCTGGAGCAATAGCTTGCTGCTATTCCAGAAGACCTGAGTTCAGTTTCACCACCCATGTTAAGCAGGTCACAACTGCCTGAAAACTCTAGCTCCAGAGGATATTGTGCCCTCTTCTGGCCTCTGTGGGCACTGCACTCATATACACATACCCACACCTGGACACATAATATATACATAATTGAAAATAAAAAATAAAACTTAAATAAGTTTTTAAGTGCAGGTAGGTTCATGTAACCATGTGCACAGAGACTAGAGGACAACTTGGGGACTTTGGGTCATCTTCTGGAATACTGCCTACCGCCTTTGAAACAGGATGTCTCATGGGCCTGGGGCTTACCGTTTAGATTAGCTAAACTCACTGCCTGGTCAGTGAGTATCAGAGACTGTAAGGCTGTCTCCCCAGCGCTGGGGTTACAAGCGTGTGCCTCCATGCCTGGCTTTTTCTGTAGGTCCTGGATATTGAACCACATCCCCAGGCCAGCACAGCACGGTTGTAGCCAGGTGGCTCCTGCAGAGTTAGAGTAATAGCCCCAGGTTCTATGACAGCCTTGGAGAGAAACCTTGGTTCCTTGACCTGCCGGTGGGGAGGGAAGGCAGGAAGCAGTCAGAAGAAGGAGGCTGTGCTTCTGAGGCCTAGCCAATTCCCTTTCTGTGCAGTCACCAACATGCTGTGTGTTATCCTTGGCGACTTTGTTGTCTGCGCGTCAGCGCACAATGGGCAGCAGCTCCCTCTCCACTCAGCCCCACACCATGTAGAGCGCTAACTCCCCAAGGTCCAAAGCCTAGCAAGTGTGTCTGGCGCCATTACTGATACCATCTACAGAGCTCACATGGGAGAACCCTGCAGTCAGGTTACAAAAGAGGATTATGTCAGGTCTTATTCTCCCTGGGGTGCAAATGGCCCTCAGGACACAGGTCGGACACACGTGGAAGACCTGCGAAAATGTAAGCCATTTGACCTGTGGAGCCTCTTGAGCGTGTGACCGTGGAGTTTAAGATATCAGTGTTAGCGGACACGAGGCTGCACACCTCTCATTCCAGCCTCAGGAGGCTGAGGCCAGAGGATTGTTATATGGCAAGTTTGGGCTGCTGCACAAGGAGACCCTGTCTCAGGAAACCAAACTAGCAAAAATAAAAACAAATCCTGAAACGGCAACAGAAAACTTAGCATTGACCTGCTCATCTCTGATTCCAATGGCATTTACGGACCATGTACTGATATTTGAGAAATTTATATTAAGAACCAGCAGTAGGACTGGCAAGATGTCCCAGCAGGTAAAGACCTGCCACCAGGTCCTGTGATCTGAGTCCCGCCTCACAATCTGTGTAGTGGAAGGAGAGAACTGACTTCCACAAATTGTTTTTTGATATCCACACTTGCACTGTGGCACACATACGCACAAGCACACATACACACACACTAAAGAAATGCAATATAAGAATTAAAAATAAATAACAAAACCCAGCAGGATTTCAGGAAATGTGGAAGATGAAATCAGACATAATTTGAGCGACGATTTGAAGCTGGTACCCGCTTTCTTTGTCGGTGGCCCTGTCTTTTGTCATTGAACCGTCCCCACCCCACACCCCGGCACTAATCAGGACACGCAGGATCTGATAGCCTGGCGCAGGCTTATTGATGCTTTTGGTGCCATTTCATCAAAAGCTGGCATTCATGGGGGAGCCTGGGATGTGGTTTCACCCGGGATCCCCAGGGAAGCGGTCCACACTGATGGTAGGGTGCAGCTCTGCTTGCCGTGGAACATTTTCCATTCCACAAATCAATGTAATTTGTAGTTATGCTGTATTTGAACCTGACTTTAAGCTTGTGGTAACTTTATCTTTGACTTGTGGGACATATGACCCTGCAGAAACCACTGAAATTCAGAAGATGGAATTTGAAAACATTTCTCTGAAATAATTTACTAAGAGCTTTTGAGTTCCTCCAAGGTGTATGGAATCAAGTTTGTCAGGGCAGTTAGACACCACCCTGCAAAAGCTGTTTTTTCTTCCTTCCCCAAGAGGCTTAGCCTCTAAACCACAGAGGGCCCTGGCTTGCCCTGTTGTCTCAGTCTGCTCCCCCCTCATTCTGTGGCATGTGAGAAGCCCCGTTCATTCTCCTTGAATGGCCGGTGCTCTGCACTTGAGAATTGTTAAGCAATGTTTGCTCTCATGGACATCCAGTCCCGGGTTTAGTTCAGTCCTGCTCCGTTACACACACACTGTCCTAAGGAATACTTTGCTCCTTCTTCCAAGACCTCAGACCAGACCGGTTGGCCCTCTCAGCTGGTTTCCGTCTTGTTTACAAACTATGCCGTTTTCTAAGGCTCCCGTCCATCTGCGTGCCAGCTCCTTTCCCTTACTGCGGTCATTTCTGTGATCTCCATATTAATACCACCCAGCCTTGTGCATCCTTTCTAGGGCTGGGGTGGTGGGCAGTGGGCACGGAGTGAATAGAAGAATTCTTTTTCTTTCTGGAAGAATTGGTTGTAGGGGATTACATTGGTAGTTGAAAGCCGATTCATCTCTGTGAAGGCCTTGCACTTTGTGTGTTGATCTGATACCTAAATCTAGGAAGCCATTCTCTACCAGGGAGCCTGTATTTCCCACAGCATGTACCACCCAAACGTGGCATGTACCACCCACGCATGGCTGAAAACGGAGAGTAGGAGGTCCAGGAGACTGTTCAGCTTGGACAGGCCTTCCTTTTGCTAAATCCTAGGGTCTTGTCTCTTTTAAATTTGTTTTAAACCTTTTTTTCCCTCTCTCTTTTTGAGACGGTCTCATATAGCCCAGGTTGGCCCAGGTCTAGCTAAGTTTGAACTCCGGATCCTCCTGCCCCCACTTCCTAAGTTCTGAAATTACAGGGATATACCACTAAACATGGCTACTTTTCTTCTTCTAAGTGTGTGTATGTGTGGTGTGAGTGCATGTGCATATTCCTGTTCATGTGTGTGTGTGGGTGCATATCTGTGTGGGTGAGTGTGGACACCCAAAGTTGATGTCAGACTTCTTCCTCACTTGACTTCAACTTTAGCTGTTGAGGTAGGGTCTTGTGCTGAACCCAGAGCTCCCCAGTGGCTAGCTAGCCAGCTGCCCCAGCCCCACCCTCAGCCCCTGAGTCTGACTCTGGAATGCTGGAATTACAGGCAGCTGCAATGCCTGCCTTTTTTACATGGGTTCCGGGATCTGAACTCTGGTCCTCACACTTGTAGAGCAAGTCTCTTTCCACTGAGATATCCCTCCAGTCCTTACTTCTCTTCTCTTCTCTTCTCTTCTCTTCTCTTCTCTTCTCTTCTCTTCTCTTCTCTTCTCTCTCTCTCTCTCTCTCTCTCTCTCTCTCTCTCTCTCTCTCTCTTTCTTTTACTTCTTCCTTCCTTCCTTCCTTTCTTTTGAAACAAAGTCTCTGTTATGTAGCTCTGGCTGTTCTAGAACTTACTCTGTAGACCAGCCTGGCCTCAGCTCACAGAGATCCACCTGCCTCTGCCTCAGAAGTGCTGGGATTAAAGACATGCATTCATCAGTACACCTAGATTAAAAAAAAGAAGCACACAGTTTTAAAAATTTGTATCTGTTTGTTTGAGACAGGGTCTCTTTCTTAGTTAGAGTTTCTATTTCTGTGAAGAGACACCATGACCACAGAAACTCTTATAAAGGACAACATTTAACTGGGGTGGCTTACAGTTCAGAGGTTCAGTCCATTATCATCAAGGTGGGACATGGCAGTGTGCAGGCAGACATGGTGCTGGAGAAGGAGCTGAGAGTTCTACATCTTGATCTGCAGTCAACAGGAGGTGAACTGAGTACCCTGAGTGCTTTGATCAAAGAAGACCTCAACCCCACCCCCCCACCCCCCCCACCCCGTGACACACTTCCTTCAATAAGGCCACACCCACTCCAAAAAGCCACACCTCCTAATAGTACCACTCCCTATGAACTATGGGGGCCAATTATATTCAGACTACCCCAGTCTCCCTGAATATCCCAGGTCAGATTTAAATTCATTATCCTCCTACCTCAGTCTCCTAAAAGCTGTGATTATAGATCTTGGTCCTCCTGCTTGGCCTAAAGAAAATGGCTTTTAAAAATTAACTTAATTTTTTTTTTTTGTTTTTTGAGACAGGGTTTCTCTGTGTAACAACAGTCCTGGCTATTCTGGAACTCACAGAGATCAGCCTGCCTCTGCCTCCTGAGTGTTGGGATTAAAGGTGTGTGCCACCATGCCTGGCTTAATTTTATTTTTTGTGTATGAGTGATTTGCCTGCGTGCTTGTCTGTGTATTGCTTGCGTGCCTGGTGCCCACACAAGTCAGAAGACGGTGTCTGATCCCCTGGAAATGGAGTTACAGACTGTTGTGAGCGGCCATGTTGGTGCTGGGAATCCAATTCAAGTGGGCTCTTGCCCCAGAGGAGCATAGTACAGTCCAGTTGCAGAAGCAGAACCTGCCTAGAGTAAGAAGCAATTAGGGCCCAGGAGGCAGTCATGTGCCATCAGGACTGGTTGTGTGTAGGTGGCCCTGGGAAGTAGGGTGGGCCTGAAGAGAATGCTGGATGCCATAGGTGTTTTCACATGATCCTAAGTCTTACTAAAGGCATCCTTCCCAAAGCCACCTGGTTACCTGCAACCTGGAATCTGTCAACACTGGGCTAGGAAGTAGATGTGAGACTCCACAGCACCTCAAATATTAGGGAGCTGTTAGATGTTTATAGGCTTGTGGGACATTGTAGCTGGACCCCTCCCTCCTGGTAAACAGTTGGAAGAATGGGCCTGAGTCCTATCTCTGGCCCTGGAAGGCCATACTAGATAACTACCTAAACCCGGTTCCAGGATTCCAAACCCCTTGGATTACTGCCTAGCAGGACTGGCTGGCTTTCCTTTCTTCCTTCCTTTCTTTCTTTCTCTCTCTCTTTCCCTCTCTCCCTCCTTCCTTTCTTTATTTCTCTCTCCCTCCCTCCCTCCCTCCCTCCCTCCCTCCCTCCCTCCCTCCCTCATTCCCTCACTTCCTCCTCCTTTCTTGACAGGGTCTAATGTATTCCAGAATGGCCTGATGCCTCCATCTACTGAGGTCTGGGATTGAAGAAGGCTACCTAGGAGGCTCTGAGAACTGAGCGCTACAAGGTACTTCAAATGTGCCTGTCAGTCACCTGGACAGGACAGTGCCTCAGGAAAAGCTGCTGGTTCTGGGGCAGGTGAGGTGGCTCATCAGGTGTGTTTGCTGTGCAAGCCTGTCGACCTGAATTCAATCCCTGACACCCACGTAAGGTGGAAGGAGAGAACTGACTCCAGAAAGTAGTCCTCTGACTTCCACACCAGCTCCCTCCCCACCCCCATAATAATAAAAGATACGTTTTTGAAAACTGTTCTAGAGAGTTCAGAATAAGCTAGGTGTAGTGGTGCACACCTGTAATCCCAGTACTGGGGAAGCAGAGGCAGGAGGATCACTGCAAGTTCAAGCCAGGCCTACTTAGCAAGACCATTTCAAAATAAAATATTTTTAAACAAGGAAAAAGACTCCAGTAAGGCCTGCAGAGGTGGGGCATGGTCCCCTGGGCCGCTGTCAGCTCGTGCTTGTCCAGTGTGCGCTGTCCAAGAGCTTCCGCTTGTCTGGGTTCCTTTTCATTTTTAAGGTATTTATCTCCCATGTATGTATGCGTGTGAGCACGCATGTGCCTCAGCCTTGAGTCATTGTGTAGCCCTTGATGGTGGGATTACCAGTGTGTGCCATCATGTTGGGCTCTCAGCTGAATGATGTCAAGGGAGATCTTGGGACCCTGGGGACTAGAGATCCCAGTGATGAGAGCAGATGGCCATCTGGCTCCGTCACTCCCAGGAAGTACTACAGGGCAGGAACAGCTTTTCTCTGGCAGGAGGAAATGTTTACAGATAACTTACACTGTTGGGATATGCATCACAAGAAAGAGAAGCAGGCAACATCTAGTCACGCCCTCTAGACGTGACTATGGGGACAGTCTGTGTAACAGGTGACAGCTAGCCTGTGACAATGTCCAGCCACATGTGGTATTGACTTTTGGTCATCTTTCCTAAGCTGTATGTATGAGCCTGTCTGGTGAGGAGCCTTCCTGGCAGAAGGCCAGAATGATGGAGTCTGTCAGATGATGGAGTCGGTCAGAACACTCCTGCTTTCATGGAAAAGGCCTAGTCCTGAAACTCCTTTAGGTCAAACAAAGAGCTGGGCTTTGGGGGTAATTTTTTCTTTAAGTGTGTGTGTGTGTGTGTGTGTGTGTGTGTGTGTGTGTTGCATACAGTGCTCTTAGAGGCTTCAAGAGGACTTGGAGTCCCCTGGAACTGGAATTACAGGGGTTTTGAGCTGCCAGATGTGTGCTGGGAACAGCAGTCAGGGTCTTTCACAGGGGCAGCTGGTGTTCTAACAGCAGAGTCTTCTCTCCTGCCCCTTTGCCTTTGAGACAGGATCTCATGTAGCCCAGGCTGGCCTCAAACCCTTTGTATAGCTTCGAGTGACCTTGAACTTCTGATTCTCCTGGTTCCACCTCCTGGGTATTGGGATTACAGACCTGCACCACTAGGGTTTGTGGGGATCGAACCCAGGGATTCATGCATGCAGGGCAATCACCCTACCAACCAAGTCACACCCTAGCCCCGACCCATCAGTGTTTTGAGTCACAACACTAGTAACTGTTTGTATAGAGTTCTTACACACTTGGTTCTGATGGGGTCCAAGTCCTCAAAACTTCATAGCAGCATGTTGGAGAAGGTGGTGGTGGTGTACTGCCATGGCCCCTGGTGTAGCCAGGGGTGAATTAGAACCTAAAAGTGTGGACAGACCCTCTCTCTCGCTTCTCCCCATCTTTTCATTCCCCATCTTCTCCCAGACTTAAAGAAAGCAGAGAGAAATATATGGGGTCAATTTTAGAAGAAAAGTTAAGATACTGTTTTGGGGAAGGAGAGATGGCTCAGAGGTTAAGAGCACTGGCTGCTCTTGCAGAGGACCCGGGTTTGATGTTTGTCTCTGTAGCCCCAGTTCTAGGGTGCCCAGTGCCGCCTTCTGGCCTCTGCAGGCACCAGGCGTACATCTGGTGTACATACATTACATGCGGGTAAAACATCCACACATAAAATCAAAATAAATGAGTCTTTTGAAAAGATACTGGTTCACCGGGTGGTGGTGGTGCACGCCTTTAATCCCAGCACTCGGGAGGCAGAGGCAGGCGGATCTCTGTGAGTTCGAGGCCATCCTGGTCTACAGAGTGAGTTCCAGGATAGGCTCCAAAAGCTACACAGAGAAACCCTGTCTCGAACCCGCCCCCCCCCCCAAAAAGAAAAGAGGTTTGTGGAAACATTTAAAGAGCTTGAGGGCAGGACTGAAAGGGTAGTACAAAGTTCTGGAGCCTGGGACTCCTGCATTTGTGAGTGGTGCCCTTGGCTTTTGATATGTTTTGTGTTGTCGTGAGTTGCTGGGTGGCTCCTGGCATTCTGGGGTTGGAGGGTTATTTTGAGGATCTGAACTCCCTTCTTGATAAGGGTTA
The DNA here is from genome assembly GCF_007827085.1 of Peromyscus californicus insignis. NCBI lineage: Eukaryota > Metazoa > Chordata > Mammalia > Rodentia > Cricetidae > Peromyscus > Peromyscus californicus. The sequence goes on along the minus strand of NW_026294551.1, from coordinate 102,650,031 downwards.
AGTGACTTGGGGAACTGCTGGATCCTCCAGAGGCCCAGACTGGTACCTCCTTGATGCGAAGGCCCTGGAAACTGGACTGCACCTGCCTGGCCCACCTTCCTGCTGCCCCCCCACCCCAGGACATGCTGCCTTTGGGCAGATGCCCACACTACTTATCGCCTTTGCCATCCCCCAAACTCCCTCCTCCTGTGTCTACTTGGGTCTGTTGGTTGTTAGCGTTTGCCTCCCTGCAGACTCCTTAGGCCAGCAAGGAAGGTGCTCAGCTTCCCATGCCTCACTCACCCTTGACCCTCTGAAGTCTCTGCGTGAGAACAGGCCATAGCACAAAATACCAGCAGAGGCGGTGGTGGCCACACCTTTAATCCCAGCACTCGGGCGGCAGAGGCAGGCGGATCTCTTTACAAGACCAGCCTGGTCTCCAGAGTGAGTTCTAGGACATCCAGGGCTACACAGAGAAACCCTGTCTCGAAAACAAAAACAACAACAAAACCAGCAAAGAAACTGCAAAGTGGGAGAATGATAGAATAAGAGTCCTCTTGCTAAATGATAAAACTGCTCTTTAATTGTAGGACTCCTTGACATCAAAATTTATGGGTGCTCTGGCCTCTAACCAAAAATAAAAAAAAATGGTATGGTACTTGTGTTGAACCTACAGATTTCCCCCACGTACTGTTAATCATCCCAGAAACCTCTCTAATAATTACTTATAAGACCTAAAACAAAGCCAGATTGGTGTCGCCTGCCCATAATCCCAGCACTTGGGGAGGCTGAGGCAAAAGGACCAGGTTCAAGGCTGTCTCAAAAATCCAAAAGAAGGGGTTTGGAGAGGTGGCTCAGTGGTTAAGAGGGCTTACCACCTTGCCAAGGATCAAGGTTCAGTTCTCAGAAACCACGTTAGGTGACTCATAAGTGTCTGTAACTCCAGCCTCCAGGGATCAATGGCCTTTTTCTGGCCTCTTTGGGCAACTATTCTCATGTGTGAATATATCTGTATATATGTGTGTGTATGTAAAAAATCCTTTTTTCAATCCAAAAGAAAAAATGCTAGGACAGTGTAACAGTGGGTAGGTAATTATTCTACGGTATTGTCTCGGGGATAATAAGAAGTGTGTGCATACTTATGCAGCTGGTCTGGGTTTTTCCAAATGTCTTTAGTCCATGGTTGGTTGACTGTGCGGATGTGGTCACCACAGATAGGTTCTTCCCTCAGCCTGTAATTAGAGCCTTCCGCACTCTGCAAACAGGAGGGACCTGAGACACAGTTCACAGGACAAAGGGCTGTGGTCATGTTACTTTAGCCTAAGAGAGATGCCTGGGAGTGGGGGCAGGTAGAGACAGGTTGGCTGAGGACATTGTATTCGCCTAACAAAAGGATTTATTTGTTGGATGTGATTATGGCTGTGGCAAAGGTTGGTCGCCTCCCTCCTCTGCCCTCCTGCTTCCTGCAGGGACCCTGCATCATTCCTTGTGTCCTCTCAGGTGTGTTACACGTGTGAGAGAAGGACCTATGAATGATGAAGGTGGTGGCACCTTGTGGCCGTTCTGCCTTGTTCACAACACAGCATTTCTCAGAGATGTGTTTCTGCACACAAAATGTCCTGCTTCTTCTTTGAAGGCTGTATACCACGTCCTTGTGTGGCAGGGTGACTGGGCGGTCCACAGCCCTGTCCAGCAGCTCTACAGAGAGAGCTCTGGATTCTGGTGGTCAGAGCCATGCCAGGTTCACCACACAGGTGGGGAAATCCATGGCCACAGACTCATGTACGTTCACTTTCAGCCACGAGCCTCAGTTTGCTGTCAATGGAGGCCTTTGTATCTACACCCCAGCCAGCTCCACATGAGATTTAACCAGGTTGGGGTTTTTTCCCTCCCAGATAAGCTTTTTAGTGTGTGTGTGTATGTGTGTGTGTGTGTGTGTGTGTGTGTGTGTGTGTGTGTGTGTGTGTGTGTGTGTATTCATGTTTGTGTATGCACAAGTGTGTGCATGTGAAGGCCAGAGGACAACCTGGATGTATGTTATTCCTCAGGTGCTGCTCACATCTTTCTTTTGCAATAGTGTCTTTCACTAGCCTGGGGCTCACCAAATAGGCACCACTGTTTGCCAGAGAGCCCAGTGCTGGGCTTACATGTGTGCGTTTGAGGCAGGGTCTCTCAGTGAACCTGGAGCTCATGATCCGGGTTAACAGAACTACCCAGTAGTTCCAGGGACCCACCTGCTTCTGTCCCCCCAGCTCCGGAATTACCAGTGAATGTTGCCACACTTTATCTGTGCTTGTCCCCCCCCCCCCCCCCGCCCCCCACCCCTGTTAAACTCAAGTCCCTATAATTACAAGGCCATCGCTTTACCTGTTCAGCTGTCTCTCCAGCCCTGAATAAACATTTTACTTTAGAATAGCTTCAGATTTACAGAAAAGCTGCCAAATTAGTCCAGAAAGTTCCTGTGCACCCTTAGCGCACTTGACTACAGTAAGAGGCCGAGTGAATTGGAACAAATAGAAACATGTCTGCTTGGGTCAAGAGGCTGAACTACAAGATTCTGATTGGTGCCCAGTGAGGGAGGGTTTTCTTTGTTGTGCCCTCTCAGGGTCCCTGTGGGGACTGGGGGGTTATAAAATACATTCAGAACACAGTGTTCCGCTCCTGGCCCCTCACATGTCCCTGTCACATGTGAAATCCATTCCATTCCCATAGTGTCAAAGGCTTGTTCAGCCCAGCTCTAATCCACAGTCCATATCTCACTGAAGTCAGGTATGGATGAGACTTAGGACACAAACTCAGCAATTTTCTTTCCACTAAAAGCCTGTGAAAAAGTTGTGGGTGGAGGACATTCCCTTAGAGAGGACCGGGTAAGAAGAAAGGAGTGCCAGCTGGCTTGAACCTGCTCCTCACGATCCCAGTTAACTGAACTGTCCACCAGCTCCACGGTCCGTCCCACTCCGTCCTCCAGTTCTGACATCACGGACTCGGATCCCTGTGCTTGCACGTTGAGCTCTGACGAACCTTCTCCCAAGCCAAAAGTCGTGGGTTTGTTTGTTTGTTTTTGCTTTTTTCAATGATTTATTTATTTTTAAATTTTGGGTGCGTATGAGATTCCTGGTGCCAGTGTCTGTGGAAGCTGGAGGTGTTGGATCGTGCAGAGCTAGTTACAGGCACCTGTGAGCTACTTGACGTGGGTGCTGGGATTGAACTTGGGTCTTCTGCAAGAGCAGTGAGTGCTCGTAACCACTCTGCCGTCCTTCTAGCCCCCAACCCCTTTTTGAGACAGAGTCTTGCTGTGTATCAAGCTGACTTTGAACTTGTGATTTTTCTGCCTCTGCCCCTTAAGAATTAAGATATGAGCATAGGCTCATACCCCCAGACTTTTTTTTTTTTAAATATACATTTCTTTCTCTTTTTGAGACATGGTCTTATATAGCCCAGAATGGCCTTGGACTCCTGGTCCCCCTGCATGCCTGCATGCATGCATTCATTCATTCATTTTTTTGTCTGTTTGTTTATTGTTGTTGTTTTTGAGACTGGCTTTCTCTGTGTAACAGCCCTAGCTGTCCTGGAACTCGATTTGTAGACCAGGCCTTGAACTCACTCACAGAGATTCCCCTACCTCTGCCTCCCAAAGGCATGCACCACCATACCTGTTTTTGTTTTTTGTTTTTTTTCTATAGGCAAGCCCTGCCACACCTGGCAGAATATTCCTTCCTTCCCTGTGCCAGCACCTGAAGTCCTGGGGCAGCCATGTCCCCTGCTTCCCCCACTGAGCAGCTCTCACAGGCTCACTGGTGGCTTCACCCTGTGGTTCCACCACTTGTCAACCTGATGGGGACTCACAGTGGTGTCGCCTCTGTGACACCTGGGGAGCACCAAGGTTGCCTGTGTATCTTTGAGGTATAGGTAGGTGGAAGAAGCTATGTGCCAACCCTACCCCATATCTGCTTCAGCACCTGCTGGATTGAGGGTTCCTCACTAGAGTTGGGGTGAGGTTATCTTGAGGTCTTCTAGGCTCTTCTGGAAACCTGGCCTTGAGGTCCCAGCTTGCCTGGATCTCCAACATGCCTGCCTGCTGTCATTGTCCACTAAGCTGTTCTCTTCAGAGGATGGTTCCCGGCCACACCCTCGTTCCTCTGGGGATGCCATGTGTTTATCTAGTCAGGCTGAGATTCCCAGGCTCCTCTCTGGCTCCGCTCCACTTCCGCGAAGTCATTTCTTTCTTCATTTTGCTAGATGTGTTTAAAAGCAGTCACATAGCGCTTCAACATCTTCTGCCAAATGTGGCTTTTACATTCTCCCTCCCATAGCTCCTCAGGGTATGCCCATGGTTCTGCCAGCTTTTACTGCTTTAGAACAGGCGGGGCCTGCCTGCACTCTAGTTTTCCTCTGAGGTCTCAGCCAAAAGGCCTCCCGGCTCTGACTGCTCTGGTGACTTAGGATGGTCTCACTCCCTGCAGTCTCCGTCTGAGGTCTCACCCAGACGTCCCCTTAAAGTCACTTTTCTCTCCCTTTTCCTGGCTGCTGGCCTCCCCACCTCTGCCTGTTACTCAGTTCCAAAGAGGTCTACATCTCAGCCATCCACTAGGCCAGCACCCACCCCCTCAGTCCTCATCGTGTGCTTACTACAGTAAGAGGATACATGAAACTCCTGTAATTAAAACAATCCATCTCAGGGCTTTGTGCATGCTGGCCAAGCATTCTGCCAGCTGAGCTCTAGCCCTACTTTATTTATTAATTGTTTGTGAGACAGGGTCCCTCTATATGTAGCTTTGGCTGGCCTGGAACTTGATGTGTAGACCAGGCTGGCCTTGAGCTCACAGAGATCTGCCTGCCTCTGAGTACTGGTGTTAAAGGCGTGTGCCACCAGTTTTTTTAAAAAAAGCTTTTTTCTTCTCTCCCTGTCTCTCTCTCTCTGTCTCTCTCTCTCTCTCTCCTCTTTCTTTTTCTCTTTCTCCCTTGTCTTCCCTCCTTCCCTCCCTCCCTCTCCCTCTCTCTCTGTCTCTCTCTCTCTTTCTCTTTTTGAGAAACCGTCTCACCGTGACTCTCTGGCTGGCCTTGAGCTCCCTGTATAGCTGAAAATGACCTTGAACTTCCCATCCTCCTGCCTCCTCTTGTTTAGGTTACTGGGGACAAAACTCAAGGCTTCATGTACGCTAGGCAAGCACTACCATTGAGCCCTGTCCTTCTCCTGGGACAGGGTACACTTATAATGAACAGAAACTGGTTCACAGTTATAGAAGCTGGAAGTCCATTAGCGGATGGTATCTGGTGGGGGCCTTATGCCGTACCACGTGGCAGAGGCCTGAGGTAGGGAAAAAGGGCACTAGCCTAACTTGCCTTTTATAATGATTCTGCACACTAGAATACATTGATCTGTTCGTTAGACCCAGATTCCCAGAACTAAAGTTTTGGGGATCAGGTTTTCAACACACTGTTTTGAGGACAGGTTGGACTCAGTGCTCAGCGTTGTCTGTTGTTAGGCTTACCTCACCAGGGGACATCTCCTGACGGAGGAGCTGACATGGGCATGCCACCCTTCAGCTGAACCCCATATTTCGTTTGAATGTCGCCAGTTCTGCTGTTCCGAGGTCCTGTCCAGGATCCCACATTATCTTCAGCTGTCAGGTCTCGCTCCACTGCCAGAATGGTTGTTCTGGCTCATTGGCTGTGATCTGGACTGTTTTGAGGTGTGCTGACTGTGTTCCCCGTGATGGATTTTTTTATGATCCAAATGTGCCAGGAGTGTGGAGAATGGAGTTGTGGCATTCTCTCCCACTGTGACAACAGGTTCATGGAGCCCACCTGGCTTCTCCTGCCTGTGAACTCTGGTCTTCTGGAATCTCTGTTTTGAGAGGGATGGAGCCTGCTTAGAGGGTTGGAGACGGACGCATGGGCCCAGAGAAGGACTGTGCTCCATTGGTGGGGTTTGAGGTTGAGCAGTGAAGGAACCCCAAGTTCTTGGAGACCCACTTTGGAACGTCTGGGTCAGTGTGGCATTAAACTGGCATGCCACTGTGGCATTATCTTGCTAGGAGGATGTGGTCTCCAAGCCTGTGCTCAGAGCCTGAGGCAAGCAGAGACCAGGAAGAGGATGTGACCAGGGAAGGAAGAAGCCTTGTGGAAGGTGGACCTGTGAGAGAGGCAGGTGGCAGGGCCAAAGACTGGACTTTTCACTGTGACAGAGAAGAGGTGGGCCCCTGTGAGGCCTGAAGACCACAGAGGAAGGCCAACCCACGGCTTAAAATGGAGCTGGAGGGGGCTAAGAACATAGCTCAGTTGGCAGAGTGCTTGCCTAGCATGTATAGACCTGAGTTCAAGCCCGAGCTGTGGTGGTGCAGGCTGTTATTCCAGTACTAGAGAGGTAGAAGCAAGGAGGGCCAGAAGTTCAAGGTCATCCTCAGCTTCGTAGTCAGTTTGGTGCTAGCCGGGGATACATGAGACCCTGCCTAAAAACAACAATAAAAATAACTGACAGCTGGGGATGGCCGGGGACTAGACACACCCTCAGGTGTCGCCTTGGGCCAAAGTTAGGTGCCCTCTTGGCTTTAATCCGGTGGGGAGTGTCTTTTGGGCTTCCCTGGCTTCTGGGGTGGGGGCTGGGACTCTACCTTTGCCTATGGCCTCTGACATGCCTTCCCTTTATAAGGGCATTGGTGATGACCTGCAGCCCTCCACACACTGCCTGCAGGAGCATCCTGGGGTACAAGCTAAAATTTCAGGATTTACTTACGCCCCAGGAAAAGGCAGGGTCAGTTCAGAATGGCAGGCACTTCTGAGCAAAGTAGGGATCTACCAGGAGGAGCCTACTCTTGAAGGGATCTCATTGTGGGGCTCAGAACAGGCTGAGTGGTGGCACTGGGGTGTGTTGAAAGGCTTTAGCCTAGGACATTGCGGGGCTCAGAAGTCCCTGTCTGCGCTCTGGTACTTTGAACCGGTTTTTGCCCCTTGGACCCTCATGCAGAGAGGAAGGGTCAAGTCTTTCCACCCCTCCCTACATTCTTCCCATTCTTCCTAGAACCGAGGGTGGGTGGAGGCAAAACCTAGGGAGAAGCCCCTTCCACAGAGCTGGAGACTTGTGTCGCCGCGACCTTTCATGAGGGATGACCAAGCCTGGAGGCTGGTAGACTGGCATTTTCCTTTTGCTTCCTCTGGTTTCAACTTGCTCCGCCACCTCCACACTTCCTTGTTCCACGTCTGTCCACCCACATCGCGACTTGACCTCCTACCTGGACATTCCAGGGCACCCTGTTGAGGCGTATTCCACCCTCAGGAATCTGGAGGGTGCAAGGGGCTGCTGGCTCAGTTCTGAAGGTGGCCAGCCTCACTGCCGGGTTGTAACTGGATCCTCGTGTCTGAACGGAAGTGTGAGGGTGTGAGGGTGCCTGTGTGAACGCACCCTCCCTCTTCTTAGCTGCTAACGGCTTTTGTTTCCAGATCACCCATTGTGTCTGTGTGCTTGCATGTGGAGGCCAGATGTCAGCCTGGGCTGCAGTCCCCAGGAGTCATCCACCTTGTGTCTTGAAACAGGGTCCCTCACTGACCTCGAAGTCACCACGCAGGTTAGGCTGGCTGGCCAGTGACCCGGAGATCTGCCTCTCTCCACCTCCCCAGTGCTTTATCACAGCCGTGCAGTAGTACGCCTAGCTTTTTTGAAACATGGATTCTGGGGATCAAATTCAAGACAGACATATCACCAACTGACCTATCTCCCCAATGTATGCCACCCCCTTTTTGAAGAGAGTCTGTGTAGCCCAGAATGGCCTTGATCCTCTTGCCCAGCCTCCTCAGGAATTACAGGCCTATGCCACCACACCTCATTCTCTGCTTCTAAATCTCGATGTTGATGGAGCTGGGTGACATTTAAACATGGCTACTGTCCTCTTCAAGTGTTTCCTACGTACCACTGGGGGACCCTCTTGTCCTGCGTTGCTTGAGACTTTCCTGGATTTTGTACCCAAAATGTTCCCTCTTCAGGGAAGCCCTCTGCCCCAGATAAACTGGGGTACGGCTCACCCGTGCATCACCATGATGTTTGGCTGTGGTTCTAGCCAAACATTTCTGTTGTTGCTCTTACAGAACCCACGGGATAGTCAGGAAGACAGATGAAGAAAAAGTGCCCTGGACAGCTACAGAAGAAATGGGGACAGCGGCAGCTAAGGCAGGGCACCGGTCCCGTGTGCTCTGGGTGCTTTCCTCAGATGGGCTCCTTTACTTCTAAGAGGAGAGGAAGCACCTACCGTATGCCTCTTTTACGGGCACCCATGCACTAACGTCCCGCCACAGGGCACAGGAGCCTGGGTGTGAGCCCTGCCCTTGCTGCGCTCTGAGGCGGCCAGAAGGCTCACAGTGCCGGCCTGGGTGTAGGGAATGAGGAGGGGCTGGCCCAGCCATCCAGGGGGGTCTGTGGAGGCAAAGTGAGGAAGTCTGCGTGGGGACACGGAATCAAGAGTGCCAATGCAGACGTTTGCAGCGATGACCGATGAAACAAGAGGTCATGTGGGCAGTAAGGGAGACCCTCATGGTTTTGAAAGCCAGGACATTGATCACCCCAGTCAGGGCATGGTGGGGGTGGTCACTGGCTTGGCTTCAGATTTTTCAGTCCTTGGAAGGCCTGAGGACCAATATGCAGGCTTGAATATTAAGTTGTGCCTGGAACATTCTGGCAATGTCTTCATGCTCCTGCTACCCCCAGGGGCGGAGATTTTAGTAAAGATATTTTAATATATGCTTAAGCACAAGGGCTAGGGGAAAAGAGAAGAAAGTAAAACACACCCAAAAGACAGAGTCACAGCAAGTAAGACAGACACTGGGTACTGGCTCCTCAGGGCTGAGTCGCCTGATTTTTCCAAGACAAGACCTCTTTGTGTGTGTGTGGTGATGTTGGGAGTCCTCCTTCACCTCTCCCCACTTCATCGTTTGAGATAGGGTCTCACTGAATTCAGAGCTGCCAGCTGGCTAGACTGGCTGGCTGTGGCTCTCTGGGGCTCCATTCTCCACCTCTGTGGTGACTCCCTGCAGGCTTTACAGCAGGCAGGGACAAAATGATCCTCAAAGAGACAAGAATGAAACTCAGCTTAGCCTGATTTTATTGTGACCAGTGCTGGACCAGGACTTCTAGGGTCTGGCCAGATCATTTTGCTTAAGTCATATTTAAGCACAGTACAATTTTTGAAAAAAGTATTCAGCTAACAATTAACTCAGTCCCAAGTGCACAACACTTTAAGACATGTTTACATTGAGATTCCTTACAAAGTACACCTGGCTTCTTTCACAAGAATGTGTACTGTTGACTCAGATGTTGCCCAAGATTTAGGGTCTAGGGAGTTTGACTGAGGTAAACATAATGCCTGTGGGTGTCAGGGTTGGCCTGGCCCTAAGATAACATAGAAGTCACTTAGGCTGTTGTAAAGCGCAAGTGACCTCACTCCTAAGAGTGGGTTTATGGTCTAAAAGCATTTTAGATTTCAAGATTTAGGGGAAAGGGTCTTGGATAAGTAAAAACCTGAATTCTGGGAGATACGGTCAGGGCCTGTCTCATCGGACTGCAGAGGATCACCAGGTTGTAAAAGGACATCATTCCCAGTCTTCCAGGAAGAGCAGGTGTGCGCCTCATTCTGTTGAAGAGGTGAGCTGCGTGTTAAACGTTCCAGGGCTTCTCCAGGGCGCAAGGCTCTGTCCTCTCCACACCTCCTCAGTGCCGGGGTTACAGATATACGGGTGCTGGCGATCAGAACTCAGGTACAGACAGAGCCATCCGTCCTGCTCCTAGCCAGTGCTTTTGCGACAGGGTCTCACTGTGTAGCCCAATCTGGCCTTGGAGTTAAGGTCCTCTTGTCTCTACTGCCTGAATTTGAGGTTATAGGCGTGTACTAGTATGCCTGGCAGAATTAACCATTTAAAGGCAACAGTGGCTTTTTATACTTCACCATGTTGTGTAACTATCACCTCCATCTATCATATCTCATCACCTCCAAAAGTGCCCCATTTCTCTCCCATGCCATCCCGCAGTCCCTGGCCCCAGCCAACTTGCTTCCCGTGTCTTCGGACTTCCCTGTTCTGGGCATTTGGCATCAATAGGACTCAGGGCCAGGGCCTTTCGTGTCTGGACTCTAACAGAATGATTTCGAGGATCATTAGCAGCCATGACTGGGAACCCGAACCACTAGTGAGGAGCCAGTGGCCTGGCAGCTTCTCAGCCTTTGGCAGCCTCATCTTTAGCTTAAAATTGGGGGCTCGACTGACCTGTGTGGGGACAGCCAGTCTGGCTCAATCAACACGGAAGAAACGTCTGCCGTAACTGAGTCAGTCTCCTGAGCTGTTGAGGACAAATTCCTTAGAAACAAATCTGCCTGAACATGGGGTGTCCCTCCACACCCTGACGCTCGCTGAGCATAGTTGAGAACACTAACGATCACTGGGCCCGATAATGCAGCGTCTCCCCAGGATTTGGGGGTGTTCTCCTCTTCAACAGCATTGCCAGTCTGCTCTCCGGGGAGGGTCCCCAGAGCCTTTGGCTTTTTGTCTCTGAAGCAGATGGAGAGGTACCAGCCCTGTGAATTTTGCATCTCCCCACCCCCAACCAATCCAGACCCCTGATTCAGAAGAAGCAGATAATTTTCAATTAAAAGTGCTTGGTGATAAAATTGTTGAAATTTATACTTGGTGAGGAATTTTTATATCCTGTATGGGTGTGTGGAAATCTTACTTTACCATACCAAAAAACTTTCTTTACTAAAAATAAGTCGTGTGTTAGAATGGCGGAGAAAGCGGTGCCCTTGCTAGTCAGATTTGGGGCTGTCACCTAGGTGTTGGTCAACTTGTACAAAGTAAGGCTGCCGCTTCTGATGTTCTCCCGGGCTGGGAGGGGCTTCGGTAAGGTGTAAAGAGCTCTGGAATCTAATGGATGTGGTTCAAGCCCCAGCCTCTCACCTTCCTCCCTGTGTGACTTCCAATGAGCAGCTTAACCTCTCTGAGCCCGTTAGTTCAGGTACAAATTGGGATGATCGTAATCATCGTAATATTCTGTCTCACCGACTCATGTAAAGGGCCAAATTAGTCTGTTAGGTAACACAAGAGGGAGGCGAGGTTCATCTTGGTGTTTTGTCTTGTTTTATGGTGTTAGAGGTGGAACCCAGGGCCTGAACACATGCATACTCCACCACTAAGTCACACCCCAAGCCCCCATCCTGGTGTGAATCCAGGAGAAGAATGGGTACCGAAAGAGATGAGTACTGTAATCGATTTGTCCAAGCCAGAATCTCAGTACACAAAGGAAATGCCTAGTAGGACTCAGTTGGCCAAGTGCCGCTGCACAGAGAGTGAGGGCCTGAGTTCAGATCCCCAGAGTCCATATAAAAGCCAGGCATGCCTGTAATCCACAGCACCAGGGAGGCGGAGACGGGAAGCTCCAGGGCTCGCCGGCCAGCCAGTTAGCCAACCTCACTGAGCATCGGGTTTGCTGAGAGTGACGAAGAAGAGACCCCGACGTCTGATCTCCGTGGGCACAAGCACACATGTATGTGCACACACATGCACACACAAAATAAATAGCAATGTTGGGAGCCACCTGGCACTGCCTTCCTCCTTCTGGTGCCAAGCACAGTGTTTTCAGTGATGAAGACTGGATGGTGACACTGAGGAGTGACTCAGTGACAGGGTGGAAGTGGACACCAGCCAACCCAGTTGTGCCTGGCCCCAGAGCAGTAGAGGGGAGCGTTCCGCAGGCCCCATGTGTCTGTCACCACAAGTGTGCTGCGACTGTCCTGGAGAGCCTGGACTGGGCAGATGGAAGGAGAGCCAGGTTCAGTCAGTGTCGGAAGGGTTACATCTGTGACAGCACTGTGACATCCCTCACCGGCTCAGGGACAGGCTGACCGTCTCAAGAGTGCACTCACTAGGGAGTGACAAAGGATGAAGACAAAGTCATAATAAATATGACGGTGGTGTGAGGCCCTCAACTCTCCCCAACAAAATCTTATTTCCTAATTTTAGTTTCTCTTGTTAGGCAGAAATTAAATTATATCTAATTAATTAATTGAGTTAAACATAACTTAATTATTCTGCTTGGGATGGAGTGGCAGTAAAGAAAACAGGCCTGAGTGAGAAGCCCTTCTCTGTAACACGTTCACTTGAGTCTCCTAGACACAGCCCTGCAGGCCAGAGATGACTGTCACCCGTGTGTCCCCATCCTCCCCGGTGTCATTTAAGATGCCATCTGCGGGCTGGAGAGATGGCTCAGAGGTTAAGAGCACTGACTGCTCTTCCAGAGGTCCTGAGTTCAACTCCCAGCAACCACATGGCGGCTCACAACCATCTGTAATGAGATCTGGTGCCCTCTTCTGGTCATACATGCTGTATACAAAATAAATAAATCTTTAAAAAAAAAAAAAAAAAAGATGCCATCTGCCCCAAAGTGGATCACTGAGGCCCGGACACGAGGGATTTTTAAGTGGTGGGTTTGGATAGGACAGGGGCATTCTCAAAACGGGCCCAGTCTCCAGTTCTTGCTTGTCTGCAGCGGAGGTGGGAGTTGGTTCCCCAATTTCAAGTCCTCTACAGTGTGTTAACACAAAGCCTGGCCTCAAAAGTGGCAAGAATTTTATTTAGGGTGGCCACACAGGGACATTGTGCCAAGCATGACTCTCTAGGCCACTGTTTCTCAACCTTACTAATGCTGCTGCCCTTTAATACAGTTCCTCATGTTGTGGTGACCCCCAATCTTAAAATTATTTTTTGTTGTTACCTCATAACTGTAATTTTGCTACTGTTATGAATTATAATGTAACTATCTGTGTTTTCTGATGGTCTTAGGCGACCCCTGTTAAAGTGTCCTTAGATCCCACAGGTTGAAATCTGTTGCTCTGGGCCCTTCTAAAGCAGAACCTGGAATGTCTAGGCAGCTGGCCTTGTCATCCCCCACATTCCGAATGCCACCCCTGAAGCCCGCCTCTCCACTCCACCTCTCACCTTTACGAAGTAGATGTGGAGTTAGGCATGGTATACCCCCTTAATCTCAGCATTTGGGAGGTGGAGACAGCTGGATCTCTGAGTTTCAGGCCAGCCAGGGCTACATAGTGAGACTGTCTTCAAAACAAAAAAAACAACCAAACAAGCAAGATTTGGACTTGACAGGTTTGTACAGGAATGCCTCCGTCCAAGTTTGGGACTTGCTAAGGACAGAGGAGTCCTTCCGAGATGGTGGGACAGCCACTCCAGCTCCCTGTGATTTCTTGGTGAATGCTGGGAGAAGGTGAGTCTGAAAGATCTTAACGACAGTTAAACAATGGGGAGGAAGGAAAGGTACAGCCGTATTTCCTCCACACAGCTCCCAGTAACTATGGCAACCAGATTCTGTCAGGATCACCTGACTCAACTAGTGTGGCCACTCGACGGCCCAGGGCCACCAAAGAGGTGTTACAAGGCTGGACTTCCTTTAGACAAACAAAATTAATTTATTTTGCGAGCGGCGGGGCACACTTACGTCATGGCTAGCTTTGGTGTGGAGGTCAGAGGGCAGCTTGCAGGAATCGGTTCTTTCCCCGACATGTGGGTGGAGGAGCCAGCCTTTGGGGCAAGCGCCCTTTCCGTCTCAGCCCTTTGCTGGCCTTTGCTTTTCTTTCTTTTGGTAGAATTATAAATGCGTTTATGCATCTGTTGGATCCAAAAGCAGTGCCCTGGAGAGACAGGGTTTGTCTGCATTTTCCGGAAGATTCAGTCTGAGCACGTGAATGTGACTCAGTTCATGAGAGTGTGTGTGAGGGATCGGGGAGTCAAGGCCCTACTCTCCAGGCCAAGAAGTTCGTCCCCTTTCTTCCTTTGAAGGTGATGGTGAGAACCCCACCCCCCTCATCCCCAAACCTGGAGGTCAATTCTTTTAAAATGCAGTATAAAGCCAGGCATGGTGATCCAGGGCTGTAATCCCAGCCCCTGGGGAGCTGAGGAAGTGGCAAGTCACGGGTTCTAGACCAGCCTGGTCAACACAGAAGTCTTGTCTCAAGATGATCAAAATCAAGTGCAGGTACCAGGACGACTCTCCAGCTGGAGGAGTCAGCTCAGCTGGTGGTCCCAGGCCAGCTTCACAGCTGTACGCCCTTCCTCCCCCCAGCACATTGACCCCCATGCCCCACCCCCCTGCCAGGGGCAATTTTAGGATTTCTGAACACACCATCTTGTAATTTTTTACGTGTCCTAATTTTCATAGTAAATCTTTGAAGCAGGTTTGTGGCTGGCTGTTCTTGAACCAGGAAAGGACAGCGCGTCCCTCACATCCGTCCCTCCCATGGCAGGATAATGTCTGCTACTGCCAAGCAGGAACTGCATTACCTCTCTGTCAGGAGTTTCTGCAGGCTGGGTCAGTGCTCGAAGCAGATGGGGTGGGGTAGATCATCTTCCAGATGATCAGCCTGTCACCTTGCCTCTGCATTTCTTTTCCTGTCAGAGGAAACCCACAGAGCATCTCAAACTGCTTGTGGGCCCTGTCTCATTCTTTTGGTCTTTTTATTTCTAGCTCTGAAGTGGTTTTCACAGCACGCTCCTGTGATCTTCTGAATCCCCCTTCCTTCCCTCCTGGAGAACTTGGTGCCTTCTTCTCCCTGCCACCTACCTGCAGGGCTTCTGGTTTGCTTCGTGTAAGATGTCGTCTTGAACCATGTAGCTCACTTCAAGTTCTTCCATAGCTGTGCTCTTAAAAAGACACCGATGGAGCTGGAATTAGCTTAATTCCATGTGTAACTAACATTGAACATGTAACCAGTGTTTAAGTTGCTGATGGGCTGTCTTACGTTAGTCTTGTGTAGTAAGTTTTTAAAATCTAGGCTGTACTTTACTTCGACATCCTACCTGATATTGGATGTTAATTTTGTTTTTTTGCTTTTGTTTTTTTGAGACAGAGTTTCTCTGTGTAGCCCTGACTGTCCTGGAACTCTCTCTGTAGACCAGGCTGGCTTTGAACTCAGAGATCTTCCTGTCTCTTCCTCCTAAGAGCTGAGATTAAAGGCGTGCGCCACCACTGCCCAGCAGATGTTAATTTTTAAATACATATTTATTTATTTATTTATTGATGGTGGGCATACATTGGTTAATTAATTTATTGGGAGTGGGCACACATCTATGTATGTATGTATGTATGTATGTGTCTATCTGTCTGTCTGTCTATCTATCATCGGTGGCCAGCACATATGCCAGGACATGTCTGTGGAGGGAGGCAGGAGAGCACAGTTTGCAGGAACTGGGTCTTTTTCTTCACCATGTGGGTCTTGAGGACTGAACTCGGATCATCACACTTAGCGTGAAGCACCTTTACCTGGCTGTTTTACCAAGCACCCCACCCCCAGCCCTTGCTTCTTGCCGGCACACTTTGAAATACCCTTCTGAACCTCTTCCTGCAGCACGGCCCGTCTCTTTGCTTCCCACACATTCTGCAGCAGGAGCTGGTTTCTATGGATGGAGGTGTCAGGACCGCCCAGCCCTGATGCCATAGCACACCGTCCTCAGTCCTGGCTGCCCATGTCTCCTGAGACAGGCTTGAATAACTCTGCTAAAGCTGCAGAGCCTGTCCTGTCTGGTTGGGAAACAGGCACACAAAGGACGGCCCTGTGTCCCACCGAAGCTGCCCCATGACTGCACCAGCAGGCCAGGGCACAGCCTGGGTCCCGGAATATGATTCTGGGCAGGTAGCAGTCCAGGCAGGTAACAGTTCTGCCGGGGTCGGAAACCTTCTCCCTCACTTGAAGGCACTCTATCCCTAGCTGCCCTGGGGTTCCACTTTCCAAACAAGAAGTACTGTGATGGGGGTAACTCTGGGGCTGTTTTGAGACAGGATCTTGCTGTGTATCCCAGGTTGTTATGTATGTAGCCAATGATGGCCTTAAACTTCTGATCCTCCTGCCTGTCTCTCTGCCTCTCAAGTACCGAGATTACAAATATTTGCTGCCCTATCATGTTTTTGAAATGTTGGGGATCAAGCCCTGGGCCTCACGCATGCTAGGCAAGTGCTTTACCAACAGAGCCTCAGCTAATATGCTGAATTTTAAGATAAAAAAATGATGTGTTTGTTTGTTTTGCCGGTACACATCTATGCATCACATACGTGCCCTGTCTGCAGAGGCCAGGAAGAAAACACCAATCCCCCAGAACTGGAGTTTCCGGTGATTGTGAGCCTCATGTGACTCCTGAAAAAGCAGTCCTCCTTTACAAGGAGGCAGCCTAGGACTGGAGTGATGGCTCAGTGGTTTGAAGAGCATACATTGCTCTCCCAGAGGATCTGAGTTCAGGCCCCAGCATCCATGGCAAGTGGCTGAAAACTGTCTGTCACTCCAGCTCCAGGGCGTCTCATGACCTTTTCTGGTACTGCACTCACACATGTACAGAAACACAC
The DNA here is from genome assembly GCF_007827085.1 of Peromyscus californicus insignis. Lineage (NCBI taxonomy): Eukaryota > Metazoa > Chordata > Mammalia > Rodentia > Cricetidae > Peromyscus > Peromyscus californicus. Next base: position 102,633,671 of record NW_026294551.1, on the reverse strand, counting down.
ACAATTAAAAAGAAAGATTTTAAGAGTAAATAAAAAAGAGGCAGATTCATTGGGCACTTTGTTATGTAGCTGAGGTTGTCCTTGAACTTGCCTCTTCCTCCCCAATGCTGAGGTTACAGTGTGGACCACCATACCCTGCACACACATTCACTTTGAAAACAAACACAACGAAACAACATAAACGGTCAAGTCTCGGTTGTACAAATTGAGTTTTTATAAAGTGAAAAAGACTCTTGTAACAAAGGAGAGCATGGCCAGCCTTTTAAAACGCCCTTCCTGCCCCCTTCTAGGTTTCTCCCCCCGATATTGGATGCCATGTGTTTTGGGGCACCAGGTTTTACTCACACCTTCTCATGGTTGGTATTTCAAAGCTGCCATCACTTCCGTCACTCATGACACATTGGTTTATCAGAAGAAATGCTGGTTTGGAGTGTGTGGCCTGAGGGAGCTCCTCAGAGGCAGCTCGGGAGCGTCCAGTCATCCGGGCCAATAACTTACTTTTTGTCTCTGCTTGAAAGGCCCTTGTGAAGTTGGTAGCCTCCTTGGTTGTTCTGTTTGCCAGATTAGAGATTGAAAACTTGTTCTGTGGGGAATGGGCAGGGGGTACGGGAACATCTTCTTTCTCCCTGCTCCCTTTAGAGTTGTTTTTGAGACAGAGTCTTAAGTAGCCCAGGCTGGTCGCCAACACTTGTTGACAGTGGGGGATGATCTTGAATGTCTGCTCCACCTCCCCAGCACTGGGGTCTCGGGCATGCGCCACCCCCAGGTCAGGTGACCTCCTTACGGTGTCTTCTGCCTTTGCTTTAGGTAAAATGTCGGCTCCAGGACCTTACCAGGCGGCTGCAGGCCCTTCTGCAATGCCCACTGCACCCCCAACCTATGAAGAGACAGTGGGTGTCAACAGCTACTACCCAATGCCCCCAGCACCTGTGCCGGGGCCAGCCACAGGGCTCATCGCAGGCCCAGATGGGAAGGGCATGAATCCACCTTCGTACTACACCCAGCCTGTGCCTGTTCCCAATGCCAATGCAAGTACGTATGTCCCCCAGTCCTCTTTGCAGCTCCTCAGTCACCAAGCCTGCGGACCCTGAGAGGTAGAGGACCGCAGTAAGGTGCCAAAGTGTCAAAGCCAAGTGACAAGCACTGTGACGTCCACCCCACCCTGGTTTCTCATCGGATATTTCAGATGTTCCATTGTTGAGGCCTGAAATTCCCCTATTATAGAACACATTTAGTGGCCGGCAAGACGGCTCAGTGGTTAAAGGTGCTGGCTGCTAAGCCTGAGTTTGCTCCCCAGGACTCGAATGTGGAAAGAACGGCTCCCCAAAGTTTCCCTTTGACCTCCACATACACATGCACAGACATTAACAATAAATGTAATCAAAATAAACAACGATAACAAAAATCCCCAGCAAAATATGTGGGATCCTCCACATGCGGTCTGGGCTCCCAGCACCTCACCACCCAGAGAACTTGGGAGTGGTAGTTTATGAGTTCAGAGCCAGGGGTGGATAGAGAACTCCTGTCCTGAGGCCAGCTGCGGCAGGAACAGGAGCAGGAAACAGTGCTGAGTGAGAAAAGGAGGCAAAGCTGCTGCCCCTCTGTTGGGCCGGGTCTCGCCTGGACCCTTGGAAGGTTTCTCCAGAGTCCTTGTCGTAAGAGTCCTCGCTGGCCAGGTGTGCGAGTGTGCACTACTCACCATCGTAAGCTGATGACAGCCATCTGAGAGAGCAAACCTGTGACTCAGACCAGCAGAGCTTGTCCCCTGCCCTTCTGTTTTCAGTTTTGTTTGTGTGTACCTGTGGAGGCCAGAGGTCAACCACAGGAGCTATCCACCTTGTTCTGTAAAAATGCGTGTGTGTGTGCGTGTGCGCGCGCGTGCGTGCGTGTGTGTGTGTGTGCGCGTGCGTGCGTGCGTGTGTGTGTTTGCGCGTGCTAGCATGTATGTATGTGCACCATGTTGCGTGCCTGACACACAAGAGGGCCCGAAGGAGCCTTGGATCCCCTGGGAATGGACTTGCAGGTGCTTGTGAGCCATCATGTGGGTGTGGGGACAGAACCCGAGCTCTGGAAGAGCAGCCACGGCTCTTAATGGCTGACACATCTCTCCAGCCCCCTTACTCACCTTTCTAATGGCTCGGTTTCCTCATCAGCGCGTCCCTGAGTTAGTGGGTCATTCTGTTAAAATTAACTTCCTGGGTCATCACCTGATAAGATACTGGTCATTGTGTCCAGTTCTGACTTCTTGGGGTGGAGAGTGAGCTAATAGCTTTTTGGAGACAGGGTATTACTATGTAGCCCTGTTGGTCTGGAGTTCAGTATGTAGACCAGGGTAGCCTCAGACTTCTGGTTTTATTATCTCTAATTCCTAAGTGTGTCACCATGCCCAATTTTTGAAATCCTGGGGGTTGCACATGCTAGACAACCACTCAACCAACTACCCATGTCAGTAGCCTGCTACTTTAGTCTCGTCGACCATCCTGTGATCAAGAAATAACTTATTCTTGAACCAAAGCAAAACTTCTGTATAACTGAAGTATGCTTCTTCCTGCTTTCTGGAAGCAGTCTTGGTGCTGGCGAGTGAATTCTCGGTAGATAGTCTCTGGTCCCCTAGCTCCAGGTTATGTAAATGACATCCCAAGGGCCTAGCAGTGGAGGGGGGTCACTGACAGGGATACAGCTGAAGCGGCCTCAGGACCTCTGTCACGGAGATTGTCTCCTGACCTCCATGAGTGTCTTCTCCTTGGCTCATGGCTCTCTTAGCAGTGTTTGACTTGTGTGTCAGCTCAGTTTGCTGGCTGTTTCCCAGTTGGCAAACTTCATACCATTATCATCAGGTGTCAGAGGCCAACCAGGAGTCGTGGTGTGTATCCCTCCCTCCTCTTAGCTTCTGGCAGCCAGGCTTGGCTAACACCCATCATGTCTCTGCCTCTCTAACCCCTTCTGCCAACCACCTCAGTAGAGCCATCTGCAGAGCTCAAGAAGTAGTTTGGGGACCCTGCTGCTCACGCTTGAGTCCGACCGCAAGGCCCAGAGCCTGGGAACTGGCATCTTCAGTAAGAACCCCACAGGACAGGTGCTCTAGGAGAGCCAGGACCCACCAAGAGGACACAAAGTCTTTCTTTATTTCTTTTTTTTTTTTTTTAAAGATTTATTTATTCATTGTGTATACAGAAGAGGGTGCCAGGTCTCATTACAGATGGTTGTGAGCCACCATGTGGTTGCTGGGAATTGAACTCAGGACCTCTGGAAGAACAGTCAGTGCTCTTAACCGTTGAGCCATCTCTCCAGCCCTCTTTATTTCTTTTTTATAGACTTTTAAAAACTCCTGAAAATCTGTCACTGTTTTCTATCTCCTTTTTTATTCTTTCTTTTCTGTATGTGGGTGTTTTAAATGTGCATGATACTTAGGAGGCAGAGGCAGGAGAATTGCCACAGATTCAAGGTCAGCCTGGTCCATGTAGTAAGTTCCAGGCTAGCCAGGACTACATAGGGAGGCCATGTTCCATCCCACCCCTTCCTAAACAGTGTGTACACACAGATTCAACACCGCATAAAATCTACCATTTGACTACATGGTAAGTCCAGAACTGAGGAGGCTGCTGAGGCAGGAGGATCACAAATTGAAAGATAGTGTGGGCTATCTGATGAGATTCTCATGATCACAAAAAAATGGAAAAAAAAATCAACCATTTTAATTATTCCATTTAAAAAATAGTACTTGTATTTAGAACATTTCATGAATATATATGTATGTATGTATGTTTATAGTATATATACTATGTATATTACATGCATATATATTTATAGTCTTGATCGTATCCACATTCATTCCCCTCTACCTCCCTCTGCCCTCCCCTCACTGTCCTCTTCCCAACTTCAAGTCCTTCCCACCTCTTGAAACATCTGAAAGTGCACCTCAGTGGTGTCGGGTAAACACACGTTGTCCACCTCCACTCTTAGTCTCTGAACCTTCCGTCTTCCCACCCCACCCCCTCACCCCCAGGCGCTGACTGCAGTGGGCTCCTGTAGGCATCTCTGGGGTCACCCGGTGCTTGTCCTTTGGTGACTGGCTTATTTCACTCAGCACAGTGTCCCTTTAAGGCTGAGCTGTGGTTGTCCAGGCAACTACAGTTTACTTATCCTTTCATCCTTGGGAGCCACAGGTGATTTAGTGACAGCGTTATGAGCTTGGGTTCTGGGGTACCTGCTGTAACTCTGGTTCTCGTGTGGACAACAAGCGAGCGCTCCTGTCCCTGTTCACTGACCAGTGTTGTCTTCTACCATCAGTTGCCGTACAGACAGTGTATGTGCAGCAGCCCGTCTCCTTTTATGACCGCCCTGTCCAGATGTGCTGTCCATCCTGCAGCAAGATGATCGTGACTCAGCTGTCCTACAATGCCGGCGCCCTCACCTGGCTGTCCTGTGGCAGTCTGTGTCTGCTGGGGTGAGTGTACCCACTTAGCCCCTGGAGGGTTCCCACTATGCGGTGATTGATATTCAGTGTGTGTGTGTGTATGAGCGTGGAGGCCGAGGTTAGCTGTTTGACTTGTCTTTTGAGACAAGCGCTCACTGCTCTTAGACCTGCCAAGTGGGTTAGGGTTGGCTGAACAGTGAGCCCTGGAGAGCCCTCTGTCTCGACTTCCCAACCCCAGGATTGCAAGCTGGTTCCTTACCATCTCACAGACAGTTTTAAAACCACTTCCCTTTTTCTTCTTTGTGTGTTCATGGACGTGTACCATGGTGCACATGACGAGGTCAGAGGACAACTTTCAGTGGTCGGTTCGCTTCCACCTCTTGGTTCAGGGGACTTGAACTCAGGTCCTCATGCCTGCAAGGCAAGTTCCTTACTGACTGTGCTATCCCCCAGATTCCTGTAGGAATTTTTTTCTTCTGTTTTTATGATACTGGGCCCAGCAGCAGCACTCAGGACCTGCATGCTAGGCTAGTTCCCTGTCTACACACCCTCAGCCTGTGTAGGATGCTCAAGGCTGAGCATGGTGGCATACTCCTGTAATTTCAGCACTAACAGGAGGTGAAGGCAGGAGGAGTGAAGATTTGAAGGCAGCCTTGGTTACAGAGTGAGACCTTGTCTCAATAAAACACAAAACAGGACTGGTCAGATGGCCCAGCAGTTAAGGGTGCTTGTCACCAAGCCTCACAATCTGGGTTTGATCCCCAGAACCCACACAGAGAGACCTGACTCCCAAAAGTTGTCCCCCAACGTCCACATTTGTGCTGTGACACATAGGTATTCACCTCTACACAATGAATGAATGAATGTGAAAATTAAAAATGAAAGGCTGGAGCAACACCCCTGGGCTTGGCTTTCTAGACGTTCATACTGCCCCCTCCCCACAGGGCAGCCACCAAAAATTACCCTGGATCTGCAGGGTGCCTCCAGGTGGGAACTCCGCTCAAACACATGTGGAAATCACCTGGCATGTTCATGTAGAGACCCACGGAGCAGCTGTTCACATCTGCAGAGGGTGGGATCCTCGGGCTTCTTTTCTTCTAGAATTTCATGACCTAAATAATAATTTTTACGTGACCCTGAGCGAAGCTTCAAACACTCTGTACACTAACACACATTATGGGCCTCTCCTCAGCCATGCTTCTCCCTTAAAACCCTGCTATTTTCCCGTTGCCTGTGCAGGGGATTACATAAATATTTATGTCTGCCCTGGTAATAGCAGGAGCCTCACCCTTTCTGGCCCATGTCCACTTAGAAAGCCACTGCTACATGCGTTTTCCTGGAAGAGCAGGTACCTCAGCTGCTAGGTGACTGGCCCACATCTCCTCACTGTCTGCTTGTGACTTTAGGTGGAGAAGGAAAAACATTGTTCTTTATTTCAAAGGAAGCCCTCAAGCCTCTGCTCTCTGAGGAAGAAGTGGTCTACGCAGGCCTGTCCACCCATCCTTCTGTCTTGCCTATGCGGCTCCATTGTGGACTCTAATAACATCCATCCTCTGGGCAGACAAGGCTTAAATAAAAGTTCATTGCTAACCAGGTCTGCCATCCCAGCACTTAGGTGTGAGGCAGGAGGATCACAAGCTTGGGCTCTGCCTGGGCACCTGAGTGAGACTGTCCACAAAGTAAAAAGAAAGCCGTGCATAATGGCACACACCTGCACTCCCAGCATGCCGAGGCTGAGGCAGGAGGATCAGTAGTTTAAGGGCAGCCTCCAGCACCAAGGGTGTTTGAGGCTAATCTGGGCTACATGAGACCCTGTTTTCACGGCTTTGAGATATTTGTATTAAGACTACCTTTTGTCTTTGAAACTGGGTTGGGGCACAAGGTCAGCCTCGCCTGAGCCAACTGCTGAAGTGGAAGCTGGCTTTCTGCCTCTTTTATTTCCCAACTTTTTAATTATTTGGAGACATGGTCTCACTATGAATCAGATTCCCTCAAGACAGATGACTTCCCTTCTCTGTGTTTGAGTACCCACATCTGTCTCCTGGGGGTGTGGTGAGGATGAGGTCCGTGTATCTGGGGTTACAGGGACCTCACAGGTGAGAGGAGCGAGCAGGCAGCAGTGTTCCTACCATGGGTCCGAGGCTGTAGGAAGTCCCTTCTGTGTGCAGAAGATGGCTGTTAGGAGGGTCATGTGGGGAAATGGATTTCCTGGTCACTGGAACGCTGAAGACAACTTTGTCCCCAGGCAAAGCTCAGCCCACTCCTGTTTGGATGCTGCCAGCCTCGTTTGTTGGCTCTTCATGGTCATGCTACCAGGAGGGCTGAAGAGCAGGCGAAACGCAGGCCATGTGGCCGTCTAACATGTCCAATACGTGGACTGTGGTCCTTTACAAAGCAGTTTGCCAACCCTCCTCCCCCTCCTCCCCCTCTTCCTCTCCCCCTTCCTCCTCCTCCTCTCCCTCCTCCCCCTCTTCCTCTCCATCCTTCTCGTCCTTCTTTGATATAGGGTCTAGTGTAGCTCAGGCTGGCCTTAAAGTCACAGTGTACCCAAGGATGTCCTTGAACTCCTGATCCTCCTGCTGGGATTATAGCCCTACACCACCATGTCCGGTTTGATGTGGTGTGTGGGGTGGAACCCAGGGCTTTGTGCATGGCAGTCCAGCACTCTACCCACTGAGCTACAGCCTCAGAATGCTCCTCCTAAGGTTTTTTTTTCAGTGCTGAGGCTAGAGCCCAGCCCTCCCACATGGTGGGCAAGTGCTCCACCACTGAGCTGCATCTGAGGGCTGCTGCTCTGTTGCTTTTTGAGTCTCACTGTGTAGCCCAGGCTGGCTTTGAACTCAAAATCTTCCTGCTTCTGTCTTTCTAGTGAGAGGATGGCAGGTATGTACCACCATGCCTGGCTCTACCACATGTCATCTTTACTCTGTGTGGCATATCTTTTTGAGAGGATACCATCTTTGGGTGTAGGGGCCACCTAGAGTTTCCAGCGTGGTCCTGTATCAAGATACTTAATTACTTTTGCAAAGACCCTCTCCCTTCCTTTTTAAGTCAGGGTCTCATGTACCCAACTCACCAGGGAGTCAACAATGACCTTGAACTCCTGCTTCTCCTCCTCTCTCCTGAGTGCTGGGGTTATAGGCTCGCACACTTGATATTGGGGATCAGATGCTGGGCTTCGTTCATGCAGGGACAAATTCTACCAGCTCAGGTCTTCAGCTCCACGCCAGCCCACCAAAGACCCTTCAGGAGGTTCCAGCACAAGGATGTGAACCCATGTTTGGTGTTGGTGACGTGTTCCTTCTGTCTCTGTCCTCCCAGGTGCATCGCTGGTTGCTGCTTCATCCCGTTCTGTGTAGACGCCCTGCAAGACGTGGACCATTACTGCCCCAACTGCAAAGCGCTCCTGGGCACCTACAAGCGCTTGTAGGACTTGGCCAGCCAGCCATAGGGGAGATGGTAGATCCTGCTACCGGAAGTCACCTGACCCTTGCCCAGCTCACCCAGAAGAGGCCCCTTCCTTGATTTCATCTCTTCATGGGCTCCATCTTCTTGTCTTTTGCAGGGTGGAAAAGGTCAAAAAAGTAACAAACCTCCAAACCCCAGAAACTGCTGCTTGGAGTTGTGCCCTGCAAAGACGTGGACCTTGATGTTTCAAAGGCTTACAGCCTGCCCAAGTCACCCCCACTAACTGTGGTTGTTACCCCATTTACCTCGCCACTGATTTGCCATTGGCTGGCTCCTCTTCCTCGTCAGTGGTGGCGGTCTCAAACCCGGAAGCCAGTCTGCCTTATTCTTTGCTGTTGGTCTGATCTTGTCTGTCTCTCCCCATCCCTGATGGCAGAGACCCCGCCTTAAAGACTCTGTGGTTCTGTAATTGCAGACTTCTCTGGCACTCAGAGTCACTTTAATTCCATAGGTTTTTGTTTTGTTTTCCAAGTGCACAGAAGGGCTGCCGACACCCACCAGACACATACAGAGAAGGTCACAAGTACAAAATAAAAAGAACAGTCAGGCTGGGTTTAATCACACGCGTCCTGTCTCAGCCCTGCTTCTGTGTGGTGGGGGTGGGGGGGTCTTCTTCCTCGCAGTTTCTGTGAGCTCCTTTTGTTCTTAAAACACACGTGGAAGTCACTGGCAGGGAGACATTTCTACAATAGCTTTTGTGATCGTCATACAGCCCTCATTTTTTCATTTGCTGGTGTGATTTTAGTTGGTTTTGTTTTAGTTTTTGATATGCAGTCTGGCTTTGTTGCCCAGCCCAGCCTTGAACTCCTGGGTTCAAGTCCATCCTTCAGTCTTCGCCTCTCAAGTGCCCAGGGCTCTGGACACGTGCCGCGGCACCTACTGGGCGTTTGTTTTGTTTTCCAACAAATAGGTAATTTCATCTACTGCCTGCATGGATTTGTGTGGTTTTGAAAACCTTGTCTATGTGGGGTCTCTTTGAGGGGATGAGGGGGTCTCTATCTGAGCCCGTGATACAGTGCTGAGAGCTTGGCCAGAGAGCCTGAAGCATGGCTTTGTTTTTTAGAGATGAGCTGCTTGTGTGGCACCAGCATGGTCTTCAGTTTCAGCGGACCAGGTGGGAGGACGCCAAAGACAAGTCAGGGCTCTTTCTAGGTGACCACTCTGTCGTGTGTAGCGTTGACAGAGCGCAGCCAGCTTTTCAGGAGACCCTGTCTCCATCCCGAACCCACACAGAACTGCTGCAGACAGTAGTGTGTGAAGTCAGCCCGACCCTGCACGGCCTGTTGGTTAAGATGCAGTCCTAACCATTCTCTGAGCTGCTCATGCAGTGATCCAGAGAAACTAGCCATCATGTCTGCAGTGACTTATGGGTACCATATACGACTTTGGTGTTATCTGCTTTTAAACAAATAAAATCTTTGGTCACTCTTGGTGAACGATTCAGTTCACCTGCTGTGAAGAAAGGCCTTGTGTTGTGTTTCCAGGCACTGCCCAAAGAATCTTAAGTTGCTCTGTTACACTAGAAAATCCTTCGTGACCCACACCTCAGGCTTGCTGAACATTCGGCCACAGCAAGATGACCGTTGCTAACAGTGGCGTTCGAAGGTTTGGCTGTTGGGAGCCCACAGGCGTCATCCATGGCAGCAAGCCACAGCTTTCAAGTTTGAATAAAACACCGAGGAGAAAGCTGTCCTCATTCATTCTCTGGACAAAACCCCCCTTGTTCATTGACTGGGGCGGTTGTGGGATGCTGGGAGAGGGGGGTACCAAGCCAGGAGTGGGGGTGCCAGTTCTTCCTCTCTCCCACCTGTGGTGACATGTTGGAAGGTGTGAGGAGAGTCAAGTCATTTAGTCGTGGCTTGTATTGCCACTGAAACCCTATTTATGTTCTTGTGAAATCACTGCTCATGGGATCTCAGTGTGTGCTTTTCTTTACTTTGGTCAAGTTCAAGTCTTTGTAGTTAGAAGTTTGGCTGTCACTGTGATGTGTAACTGATCTCAGCTGGTACTAATTACACATGCAGAGTTTTCCAAACAAGGACCCTGTGTCAAGGACTAAAATAGGTATTGTACAGAGTTTAATGCCAGATGGCTACATACTTTTGTGAATTTAGACCCTCCTGTCACTGTTTCTTGGGGGCTGGATAAGTAATCTAGGCTAGCTGGCCCCTGAGATCCACAGGTCTGCATAGCAGCCTCTGCCTCTTAGCTGACAGTCACCATACATCCTAGGCTTCCTCTTACCACACCCCAAAACAAGATGGAAGCTGAATGAAAAAAAGGACGACTGCTCCTGAGTTGGCTGGAGGAGGTTTATTATAGATTTGTAGGAAAGCATAGCCAGAGGTAGGTGCCTCTGGGAGAGAGGGGGATCAGGTGCAGCAGCCCGGAGGCCCAAAGAGTAGACGAAAGGGACCAGGTAACCTAAAAATGTCTGGACTATATGGGGAAGGACAGCCCAGCCCCTGGGCTGGAGACTTCTGGGGTAGAGAGTGAGGTATCCCAGCATACCCTGTAACAGGTGGGGACTGTGGGATGCAGGGAGAAGCTGGCTGCGGGGGGGGGGGGGGGGGGGGGGGGGGGGGGGGCAGCTGTTTGTCCAGTTTGAGACCTAAGGAGCCCTGTGTGGGGATTCTGCACAGACTGTCCAAGAAGGGGACTTGAACTTGGTTGTCCTCAGTGTTCACTGCCTTGCCTGCTTATACGGAGAGGTGGATGTTTCCTGGTAAGCCTATTGGTGGAGAAGAGAGACCAAGTGAAGCCATGGCCACAACCAGGAGGTCGATGCAGGAAGTGTTGACTGTGGCTTTCAGTCATTTTCTGCTCTTAGGCCACCGCCTTTGACATGCAAGACTGGGTGGGTGTGACAGCATCTCTCTGAGGGTGCCATGATCTGATCTCTGCCATTTCCTCCCTGCTCTTTATTGCCTATCCCTCCCTTACTATTAGGGATTGAACCCAGGGCCTCGCTCACCCTAGGCAAGCGCTTTGTACTGGACGAGGCCAGACTACTGCAGTCCTAGGGAGTTCAGCTGCACCTGTGCGAAGCTCATCCAGCTGCGCCGGCTGCTGACTGTCTACCCGCACCCCATGGCGGGGTGGGGAGGGTCCTGAGACCTTCACCTGACAGCTCCAGCCACTCCTTACCTCCCGTTGTTTGTGTGTAGCCTCAGGGAGATCTGGAGGCCCAGAAAGACTAGGGGCAGGGTCTCTGTCGGTGTGCCTATGGGGAAAACCTAACTCTGGTGTGATAACGACTTCCTTTGCAACTTTATGAGGAGGAGAAACCTTGTTCGTGGCCCCTTGCCTGTGCTCATAAGGAGTTCCAGGAAGCTCATTATGTCCTCAGTGAACTTTGTTGGAATCCTGCCTTGACTTGTCATCTTGGGAGGAGAGGTAGACCTTGCTTATGTCCTCACTGGAAGGAATTTCAGTAACACTGTGATGTCTCGACACTTTGGTTTGACTATTTATTGGTTTTTCTGTTTTGTTTTGTTTTTGAACTGAGTTGTGGTACACAATTCAGGCAAGCAGGGAAGCTCTGGGAGGAGCTTTTCATCTCACCCCCTCCCACAACCCAGTGCTAGGATCTAAGACACCCCCCCACCTCACCCCACCCAGAGCATGCAACCACAACCCCAGTGCTGGGACCTCACCCCCTCCCACACCCCAGTGCTGGGACCTCACCCCCCTCCCACAACCCAGTGCTTTGACGAGACGCATCACCACTCCTGGCTGCTTTGAAAGATTCTAGAATGCAGAAGAGGGCACATAGCAAGACCGTGGGGGTGGGGGAACTTGAGAATGCTTTCCTAAGCTGTAATTTGCATTTTGTGTTCGTGCCTGAAATTAAAGCAGTAGGAAGAATGCTCATCCCAGGCCAAATGGGAGGTACTGGCTGGGGACTCAGCCTTCCACAGGCCTCGACCTAAGACAGTCATGTCTGGCTGAGTGTCTCCATGTGTGCCTTACTGGATGAGTGAATGTAGGTGTGAGTATAGTGGGTGGGGTCTGTTAAGTAAGCTTTTCTAAAATGGACAGGGTAGGCCTGTGCTCGAGCTTTGGGGGAGGGGTGTGTATGTGGCAGTGGGGTGTCTCTGATGACAGTAACATGGCCAGCTCACCAGCTGCACCCTAGGATCAGCTGTTTGTGACCACTGGCGCATGATGACAGGGTCCTTCCTGTGACGCTGAGAGCCGTTCTGTGGTTGACTTGGCTTAGCATTCTCTGCTCTGCTGCTGTTCCAACTTCGTGTTCTTTTGTTTGTTGGTTGGGTGGTTTTTGTTTTTCGGACAGGGTTTCTCTGAACTCACAGAGCTCCCTCCACCTGGCTCTGCCTCCCAAGTGCTGGGATTAAAGGCGTGCGCCACCGCTGCCCAGCATGTTCTCTTGCTTTATGTGCAGCTTGCCATGTGCCTGGTAGTCATGAGTGGGTGCAGGCCTCCACGTAAGACAGTTGGGAGTGTGTCTGTCTGTCTGTCTGTCTGTAGAGGGAGGGACAGGGCTGTTTGCTCTAGATCTGAAGACCAATCCCCATGAGAGAAGTTGACAGGATGCCTTGCTGATGTGGGGACTAAAGGGTGCTTGTGCATGCTCCTGGCTTTCCCTACTTTCAACCTCCCAGTGTAGCCCAGAGTCCCACCCATGGCCCGACATCGTTGTGGGACATTTGATCTCACTGTGACCCCTGAGACTGTGTTCATAAAGTTCCGTGAATAAGGGGCGGAGCCAGAGACTAATTGACAAGAATTAGTCATAGAGACCATGGAGGACCCACATAGGAATAGAAAGGCCCAAGAAGGAGTAGGGAAGGACTCGGAGATTCAAAGACATTTTGTTGGCCCTTTTTCATCTGGGAAGTGTGGGGAGAAGGTCAGCTGGTTGATCCTCTGCCACTTCTGTGATCTATCAGGTTTTCATCCCAATATCTGACTCCTGAGTCTTTATTGGTAACAGAGCAACTAACATAACACAGCATGACATAGTGGGAAAGACTTGCTGGGCCAGGCCAGTGCTCTTAGCCTCAGTTGTACACAGAGCCTGGGGGACCCCCACACTCCTCTAGTGGTATGACTTTTAGACCTGGTACCACAACCCAGTTCAAAAACAAAAGCCATTTCCACAGTGTCAAATTAAAGCAAGCTGTATTTAGAAGTGTACAAGGGACTGGCCAGATGACTGCCTCCCCAAGTTGGGGTTTCCGAGAGCAGCCCCTCACTGGCTTTTGGGGTCCCTTTTATGGGGAAGGGTTAGGGTTGATAGAATAACTGTTGAGTAAATTGGTTGTTAGGACCTAGACAGAAGAGTGGGGACTCGGGGCTCAAGGCTGCCTGTGGGGTATGAGCACAAGAACATGTCATATGGAAGGGGAGTCATCACGGTATTCAGGAGTTTAGCAAGGCTAAGAGGTGGGCATACATCATGGGGTCACAAGTTAAGCGTAGGATGAAAAACATTGCCGGATACATTAGGCTTAGGAAACAGAAACTTATTCTTGTAAGGTATGGAGACTTAGTAACAATGTATGACAATGTGGCTCCTTAACAACACCGTGACTCCTGTCTTGGCTTCACATGACCAGTGTGGGCTAGCTGCCACAGAAATTGCTTTCATTGTATTTTTTCTGTAATTGGAAGGGAAAATGCCTAAATGTGACCACAACAAGCCTTCCTGCCGGCTGAGGAGCTGAGCTACCTCCAGCCCTGTGTGGTGATAACGAGTCCTGCTTGGGCTAGCTCACTTTACAGCAAACAGTACTGAAGAATTAGCAATAGTGCCTTGGTCAGTTTTGGTCACTTGTGCCCGCCCCTTCTTGTTTTCTTTGTCTTTCTTTTCTTTTTGAGACAGTCCTGTAGCCCATGCTGGCCACGAACTTCCCTGTGGCTATGTAACCAAGAACGACCTTGAACTTCTCATCTGCCTGCCTCACTTCCCCAGCCCGGGATACAGGTGAGCATCCTTTGCCAGGTTTATGGGTTCTGGAGGTGGAACTAGAGCCTCGGAACATGCTAGGCAAGCACTCAACCAGCAAACTGATGTGCAGCCCTTCATGGTTGACTTCTGTTTGGGACCGGATAGTGTTCACAGAGCATGGATCTTTCTGTGAGCACTGACTGGGTATGTGCCATGTTCCAGGATGCAGCAATGAGCATGAGGGAAGGCTCTTGTGCCATCAAAACGACGCCACGGACCTAAGAGATGTCTCAGGGTTGCTGAGCTAGACAACCTCAGGTCAGTCCCTGGACTCACAGGGTGGAAGGAGAGAATCGACTCCTGCTAGTTGTCCTTCGGCCTCCACACGTGCACCATGGCACACACTCACAAATACGATAAATAGATGTAAGAAGAAGGTGTTTAAAAAAAGAATGCCATCACTTCCACCTCACTTTATGATGACAACAATCTCACTTGTAAATGCATACTGAGATGCCGTCAATCCTGCCAAGAACTCAGCTTCCAAAAAGAAAGGCAGCCTTCAGTGGCACTTACAAATAAAACAAGGGGACTTGAAGTAGCTGTGCATGCTCGGCATGTTGGAACTGTTCACAGCAGAGGGACTGCAGACTCTAGAATTCACCCAGGGCTACTTAGAATGCAGGTCGGCACCATGGCTGCATCGTTCTGTGTTGTTGGGGTGACTGTGAGCTGTGGGAGGGATGTTCAGCAGCCTCCTGAGTCTCTACCCAATAGTCTCCCATCAGTTGTGGTTAAAAAATATCTACCTTCAGACATTGCTCAGTTCCCCCATATGGGACAAAATCACTCTGGAGCCCCAGCAAAGTGCAGAATCCACAGCCAGCCCTTCCACATTTAGGACTGGGTATCCCTGCCTGGCGTGAGCTTGTGGTTAAACACATGGTAAGTCCCAAAAAAGGAAACAAGTGTCCACACCCCATGGTGTGGGTGAGTCTCAAAAAGCCAGATGTAAGAGGCCGTATACCTAAGACAACTTGAAATGCACAGAGCAGTGCTGGAGATGTGTGTATGCTTACCCAGGATGCACAAAGCCCTGGGTTTCATTCTTGGCACCACGCAATGCACGCCTGTAACCTGGGCCCTCAGGAGCTGGAGGAAGGAAGATCATAAATTCAAGGCTGCCCATGACTATATAGAAAACTTGGGGTCAGGCTGGGCTACATGGGACCCTGTCAAAAGAAAAAAGGAAGGAAGGCGCACACATAAGACAGGCAAATCCAGAGGCCAGCACTGGGGAGGCAAGCGGGGCAACACTCTCCCTGGATACGGGGTATCCCTTGGCAGTGACAGCAATGTCTTGAGTTAGATAAGAGGGTGTGACTGTATTACACCGTGAGACCTTGGGTTCAATCCCCTGTGCTAAATACACCAAGTCCTAGAATTTACTGTAACAATTAATACAAAGGGGTAGAGTGAAGTGTGAATGCAGCAGAAATAAAAATAGGTATTTAAGGAAAACAGCAACCATTGACAAGGTAAAGAGACTTCAACCTACACTTAAATAATGTGTTCAAGGAGTCCATGGCAAGAAGCTCAGCCCGGATCTCAGTACCCATTCTTTTTAAAGTCATCCTGGTGGTGTGTGTTTATAACCCCACTGACTGACGAGACAGAAGCAGGTGGATCCTGGGGATTGCTGGTCAGCCAGCCTAGCCTGCTTGTAGAATTCTAGGCTCCTGAGAGGCCCCGCCTCAAAAAAAAACTAAGGTAGACAAAGCATGGGGAACAACACCGAAGGCTGTCTTTTGCCACCCTTCACACACACACACACACACACACACACACACACACACACACACACTCACACAAATGCACAAACTATATTCTCATGCTCAGCAAGGAGAAGCAGGTGTGTCGGCTCACACCTGTAATCCCAGCATTTGGGGAGCTGAGGCAGGAGCATTACTACAAATTTGAAGCCAACATAGGCTACACGTAAGTTCCAGGCCAGCCTGAGCTATGGAGGAAAATAAAAGTGGGATTTGAGAGCACCATTGTCACCATTTGGGAACCTGGCATGTTGCTGGTTAGAGCAAGTGATGCTGGTTAAATTAAGAGGGACCAGAAGGAGCTCATTAAGAGCAGTGACAGAGGGCTGGACATGGTGGAGCACGCCTTTAATCTCAGCACTTGGGAGGAAGAGGCAGGAGGATCTTTCTGAGTTTGAGGCTAGCCTGGTCTATAGTGAGTTCCAGGCTAGTCAGAACTATATATTGAGATCCTGTCTCAAAAAGAAAGAAGGGAGGGAGGGACGGAGGGACGGAGGGACGGAGGACAGACTGACTGTCAACAGCCACCTATTGGAGCTTTGAGGTAAGAATTCTTTTTTGTGTGTGAGGGGGTAGGGTTCGTCTTACAGAGACTGTGGAGTGTGATTCACCTGCAGCATTGATGCATTTTGTTTCTGAGTCTCATGTAGCTCAGGCTGCTTCCAAATTCTTGAATCTTCTGCTTCTACTTCCTAAGTACTGGAATGGTGGGTGCAAGGCATCAAGCCCTCAATGCAATGCATGGTTTTGAGTATATTCACAGTGTTGTTAACATTTTATCACCCCAGGAAGGAACTTTGAACCCTTGGGTCATGTGTGTCTCCACCCACAGTCAATCTGTTTCCTGTCTCTGTAGATTTGTTTATTCAGGATAGTTCACGTAAACAATCACATGATACCTGGGCTTTTCTGTGTGTCTGGATTTCTTAACATTTTGGAGGTTCATGAGTGTTGTAGCTTGAACATTGCTCCCTTCCTTTTCACTGCTGTGTAATATTCCACCGTCTAGGTGGACCTTATCTATTCACCTGTTGGTGGTTATCTCTTTATCTTTAACAAGCTTATACTTCTAGAACCTGCCACTCTTTGTACCGGCTGCTCAGAAATAAATGAAATGCACATTTCAAATTTGATAGTAAGTGATGGTTTCATGGTGTTTTGTTGGTTTTGAGAAGGTCTCATGTAGTTCCAGTCGTCCTCAGATTTCCTACGTAGCAGAGGATAACCCAAACCTTCTTCTCCCTGGTGCTGCAATTACAGGCATGCATTACTATGCCGTCTTTATTCAGTGCTGGGGAAAGAACCCAGAGCTTCATGCGTGCTAGGCAAGCATGCTATCTACTGAGCACTCTATCTCCTGAGCCACAGCCTGGCCCTACATAGTTTGGCAACCTCCTAATATTCTGCGGAAAGTCTGTGTGGGTGCGATTGCAGATGGAAAGTTATAATTAGCAGGCTTGGGAAGTGGGGCATGGTGAGCGAGGTACACCTATGATTCTGGAACTTCAGAGGCAGAGACAGAAACATCAGGATTTCCAGGCTAGCCTGGGCTACAGTGCAACCCTGTCTCAAAAATCAAAACCAAAAGAGAGCCCGCCAAAAAAATGAGCTCGCCAGACTGCCGAGTGGAGCTGTGCTGGCACAGCTGCTGTGCACATGCCCCTCCCCGGCCCGGGTGGCAGCCCTGGGTTGCCTCACCCCGAGGAGCACAGCTGAAGAGCCCACTTCTAGGCAATGAGGGCCAGGCTTTGGATAAAGACCGTGTGCTGCTTTCCTGGCTTGAGCACACAGGGTTGCAGGTGGTCTCTTGCAGTCAGGGTGCGTGGCCTGGGACAGTGAAAGGGATGGGGTCAAGGGTCAGCCCAGCAGCCTATGCTCTTATGAAAAACTACACCACTAGTCTGGTGCCTCCATCTCTGGGGTGTTTTTTTCTGAGGGTCTTGGGCATCCCATTCTCTTCACATGTCCCTACTGAGACCTTCTTATGGGAGGAAGGAGGAGAGGTGTTTTCTAGACCTTTCTCCTGGCTGGGGACTCTGCACTTGGTGCTTGTCCATGCCTAGGACCCTCCCCATATAACTGCTGAGAGCCCCTCAACATCTGGATGGCTGGGCACCTAGGAGTGTCCCACAGGGACTCCCGCCCCGCTGCAGTGAGGGCCTGAGGCCGTGTGCCTTCCTGCCTGCTGCTCCGCCCGGCCAGCTCTGGGTGCCTCCCCCAGCCTGGCTGAGGTTCTAGTAGCAGCAGGACCAGGAACTTGGCCTCTGATTGGGAAATTGTATCAGCTGGCAATGAGTAAGGGTTCATTATCGTGTTTGTGGGTGTCAGACTGTCATTAGGGGTCATTCCAACACCCCCACATCAGCAGTGAGGACAGTGTGAACAGGCTGCACTCTGCTGCTGTTTAGCGAGTGTCTCCTTCCCTAGTAGAGAAAAATACTGCAATGCTCAGAGTTAAGTTATTGATCCAGGTTCCAAGTGAGCCCTTCCCGAGACTGTGGACTATCATGTTAACCCTGAGACCCTGCACCTTTTTATCCTTGCATGGTATTTCACTTCACGGACATACTCCAGCTTGTTCATATCCGGTTACCTTTGGAGGGGTGTGTGTTTGTTTGCGTTGTTTCCAATTCTATGCAAAAGAAGCAGCCGTGAACATTCGTGTAGAGTGAACCTGTGCATCCCCCATTTATTTATCGAGTGTGTGATCATGTCGGCACACGTGCACCACAGTGCACTAGTAGAGGTCAGAGTACAGCTTTCAAGAGTCACTCCTCTCGCTCCACTGTGTGCGTCCTGGGGACGCACTGCCAGGCTTGGCGGCAGGTACCTGTGCCAGCTGAGCCTTCCGACTGACCCCGTGTGCTTCTCTTTTTGTGGGTTAATACGTGGGAGTAACACGGCGGGGGCCAAGGTACATGTATGCTTGTGGAGAAACACACAGCCGCTAGCTTTGATCTGTATTGCTTTTGTGCCCAAGCTTGAGCAACTTCGGTCACACAGATCTCCGCCGTCTGCTGGTGTCTGATGGCCACACCATCACACCATCTGTCTCCCAAGTCTGCCCCTGCTGAGTTCATCACGTGACAGCTCTTGTGCATCTCTCTCCGCTCTGGCCTTCACTCTCCACCTAAACACAGGAGGAAACACTTTGTGAAACGGTTTCCAGTCCTTTGATTTTCACCAGTGAGTTAATGAGTTCCAGAGAGATGAAGAAACTGATTTTCAAAGGTCACACAGTTCACTGAACAATTCAACAGAAATGAGTCACATCCCCTCCCTCACCCCTGGTCTTCTCAACTCACTGTTGATGAACAGGGGACAGATTCTCCCTGGCCCCTTTCATTTCAAAGGTAACAGATATGGCAGCATTTCCACAGACAGCCCCATCAGGCTCCAGCAGCTTGAGGGCCCCCTACTGGTGAGTTTTTCTCTCCCGTGGGGCATCCATGTCTGTCTCTGCAAAGGAATGCTAGGGGTGCTTATAGTTTAGTGGGTAGAACGTTTGCCTAGCAAGAGGGGAGCCCTGAGTTCAATTCCCAGCTCCGTAAAGCAGTACATTGTGATACGCAACTATAATCCTAGCACTTGGGAGCTGGAGGGCAGGAGGATCAGACCTTCTCGGTTAGCCTGGGCTGCATAAGACCATGTCTTAATAAACACATACACACAACAACCCATCTCTTCTTTTGCTTGATTTTGCTTTTCTGAGACACAGTATCACCCAGGCAGGTACTGAACTTTTGATCCTCCTGCCTCAGCCTCTTGAGTTGCTGAGACAATAGGCCTGCACCATCACCCCCGGTTCAGAAGCAGCCCCCTTGTAAGCCTCATGTTTTGGTGGAATGTGCACCTGCGTGTCCATGGCTCTTAGCACCTGGGGCTCTGTGGTGTGGACTGTGGAGTGTGGGGAGGCTAGAGACATGAGGAGGGATGGGTGAGAGGCCCTGCCTTTCCTTCAGTTTTCTGTGAACCTAAAATTGTGATAATATTGTCTTGGAAAGAAATAAAAAGCAAACAACAAACCTGGGGTCTGGAGAGATGGTTCAGCAGTCAAGAGTGCCCACTGCTCTTACAGAGAGCCAGAGTTTGGTTCCTAGGACCGACTTTGGGTGGCTCACAACTGCCCATAGCTGCAGCTCTGGGGGACTTGGCACTCGATTCTGTGCTCTGTGGGTACCCACACATGTGCTGCACATACGGATGCTCAGGAACACACACATACCCATAAAATAATAAACGCTCTTTAAAAAGAAACACAAAAGTTAAAAACAATGCCAAAAGTGTCAGACTGGGACTGCAGATGTGCAGGGGGGACTTGCCTCACGTGGCCAAGGCCCTGGATTCTGTCCCCAGAACCAAGAAAATACATCTCAGAAAGATGAGGACTCCCGACCTCCAATAGTCCTGGCCCACGTACAGGAGGTCTCTCAGCCTCTGGTCATGTGCAGCAAGTGGAAGCAACATCACATTATCTCCAGCGTAGGGGAGGGAACACGCGGAGGCACTTGTCAGGAAGACTCGTGTGAATGCTGTCCCACACCCTGAGCCCCGTGGGGTTTGGCCTGCAATACTATAGACATGAAGAGGTGAGGCCGGAGGCGTAGAGCCCTGCCTGGCAGACCACAGTGGCCTGGGGTGACAGCAGACCCAGTGAGGCACCAGATGGCTGAGAGGAGGGAGGCAGGGCCACCCGGGTGGTTCTGTGTCCGGTGTGGGGCCTGGGCATCAGTTGTAGGCTGCCCATTCTGTCAGCATTTCCGTGTGGCCTGGAGACCACACAACAGAGATGGCGAAGATTGGCTCAGTCTCCTGACCGAATGGGGGATCCAGGCCACAGGCTGAGAAGCAGAATCCCAGGGAAGAAGGCGGGAAAGGGCTCAGAAATGCCACAGAGTTAAAAGAGCCAGGCCACTGCAGCCAGAATGGGTCAAAACCTCAGAGGCTGTGGGACGTTGGGGGAGTGACTTACCCTCTCTGAGGCCTGAACCCTCAGAGGCTGTGGGACGTTGGGGGAGTGACTTACCCTCTCTGAGACTTGCTCCACCTCAGAGTGGGGGACTGCTGGGGAGCTGGTGGAATTAATCCATGTGAGGGCTTCATTGACTCTAGACACAGCTTCCTGAAGGCAGTGCTATCATTTGATTACTGTTGTGGTCCGTTCTTGGCGGTCACAAGAAACTCCTCATAAAGGAGAATTCATTGCCCAGCACTGTTTCAGTGTGTGAATGTCATCTGCAGATGCATTCCATGCCCACACTGGGGCTGTCACCCCTCAGGCCAGCCTTCTGGGACTCAGCTTCTCACTCTCTGCTAAAGTCACCCTGGAAAGTGCCATAGGCCTGCCAGAAGCTGTATTCTTCAGCCTTGTGGCCAGGGCTCTGGACAGTAAGATGTTTGAGATGGGGACATCACCTGATGGAAAAGAAGCCAAATGCCAAGACTATGTGCCAGGCTCTCCTGTGTGTGTGAACTCTCCTGGAGACACACCCACAAAAATAGAAAGTGGAGGTGAGGGCCAGAGACAGGCGGAGTGATGGATTAATGGCTGCAGGGTTTCCTTTCAAGGCAATGAGAATAGTTCAAAATTGTCTAATGTGATGGATGCACAGCTCTGTGAACACACTAACGTGCAGCAGGTTGTCCACTGTGTCCATGTCCATGTATGCACGCACAAGTGTGAACATATGAGTGGAGGGGCATCAGATAAGCCTTTAGTCACCTATTTTCTTTTTCAGATTTTATTTGGTGTGTGTGCATGTGCGTGTGCACACATGTGCTCGTGTGCCACATGTGTGTGGGTGACCACAGTAGCCAGAGATCTCCTGATACTACAGGAGTTACAGGCAGTTGTGAGCTGCTCAAGATGGGTGCAGGGATCTGGACTCTTTCCAGACCCCCACCTTAGTTTTTGAGGCTGAGTTTCTTATTAAATCTGGAACTCACTCATTTGGACTAGAGCAGCTGGCCAGCTAGATCTGGGACCCTCCTGTGTGGACCTCCCCAGGAGGGTTGTAGGTGTGAGCCACGCACCTGGCTTTTATAGGGGGCTGGGGTTGAATGAAGTTCCTCAAGCTTATGCAGCAAACACTTTCCCCTCCAGGCCCTGGCCAGCCTTGGCTGCCCACTTTGAGTGGTGGGGCTGGACTGTAGATGTCCTACCTTAGCCAAGCAGCTCAAGAAGACTGTCTTTGCCACAGGCTTGACCTCAAGGCTGGACTTTGACACCTGGAGGTAGGCAAAAAAGCTGCAGTGGAGGGAACTCCAGGGTGAGGGAAACTGAGGCCAGCTTGGGGAGCACAAGGTAGATGTGAGCGGGCCTGCTCCCCCTGTTCCCTGGGACTGAGTACAAAGCTTGGCAGACATTCTTCCCAGCACCAAGACAAGGCCCTGTAGATCTGCCTCACAGTCACCTGTCTCCTCGGCAGAGGAGACAGCAGCCAAGCTAACCAGCTGACCACGAGCCTGTCAGGTGGTGACGGTGGTTCAGTAGCTTAGATGTCCCTGAGCCACTGAATTATGTGCATTATGAAAGTCAGTTTTGTGTCTTATATGTTAGATTACAACAAAACAAACAAACAAGAACCACACAGGGCCAGTGAGATGGCTCGGCAGGTAAAGGAGCTTGCCGCCAAGCTGGAGCTCAAACTCTGCATGGTAGAACTGACTCCTGCAAGGTGTCCTAGGACCTCCACATGCATGCTGTGACACACACGTATACAGACACATACACATATATGCAAATAAATGTTAAAAACAGCAACAAAGCCACACAGCTACATGGTACCACCTGCCCTGAGACCTCAAGGTTCCTAGTGCTTCCTCCAAGGCAAAACAGGGCTTTCCCCTTAGTGATCACAAGCCCCCTCCTCCCTCTTCCCCCAGGGAGCTAATGGTGTCCCCACAGGCTTCTGATTGGCTATGCCCCACCACTCACCTCACTCCCTCTCCCCTGGTCTGAAGGGAGCTGAGCCGGCTCCTCTAGGGATCGAGCTGAGGTTTCTGGGCTCCCCTGTCCCTGTCCCTGGAGGATGCTGATGCTGGTACCCACCGGTCTCCTAGCGCTGGTCCTGCTCTGGGTGCAGACAGGAGTGACTGCAGGGAGTACGTAAACATGCAGCTTTCTGAGTCTGAGTGGCATGGAGAGGGCAGCCACCCTGATCTGCAGGAGTCAGGTTCGCCCCAAATGCCCTTTTGTCTGGCCACCCCTGTTTGCTTTACTTTGCTGGGAAAGAGGATCTAAACTTACAGGCAGATTCCTGTCTCTCTCTCCCTCTTTTTCCTTCCTGGAGCAGGTAAGGTAGGGTTTACAGAAGCTGCTGGGGGCTAGACCTGAACCCCGAGGGAGGGGCATGGAGGCTGGTGTGCAGGGGTGTATAGTTGCTCTCCCCCGCTGGGGTGAAGTTCTGGAGGAGGCTGAGACAGACTTGCTTGTGCTACTTGACTGCTGGGGCACACAGAATGGTAGGAGAGTAGGAGACAAGGGGGCCAAATGGGACGGCAACTTTCCCAATTTAACGTTTAAAAAATACGAATTTTAATAAGTTTTTTAAACTCAAGATTGGCAAAAATAAATATTAGAAAGCATCAAATGTCTGTATAGTTCCATCTTTTGAAATCTAATATTCATTTTCCATTTGGTGCTTTTTCAACTTTTGGTTTTTGAAACAAGGTATCAGGTAGCCCAGACTGACCTCAAACCCACAGCGCAGTCAGGTTCTATGGCCTTGAACTCTTTTTTATTGTTGTTGTGGTTTGCTTGTTTTGTTTTTTGAAACAGCGTTTCTCTGTGTATCCCTGGCTGTCCTGGAACTCTATAGACCAGGCTGGCCTGGAACTTACAGGGATCCACCTGCCTCTGTCTACTGAGTGCTGGATTAAAGGTGTGCGCCACCATGCCCGGTTTTTCTTTTTTTTTTTTCTGGCAGGGTGTGTGTGGGTGTGTGTGTGGGTGTGTGGGTGTGTGTGGGTGTGGGGTTGGGGGGTGGGGGGACTTGAACTCTTGATTCTTCTGCCTCCACCTTCCAAGTGCTGGGATTACAGGTGTGCACCACCACACCTTCCTAGTTTTTTCAATTGGGACACTAAAGTTTCATTGAAAATTTTTTATTTGTTTTTAGATTTAGGGAGGAGGCAGGCACTATTGTTTCCAACACGTTCCACAATGTTCTAGTACCTGAGTTGAGTATCAGATTTTTGTTTCAGTTAATTAGAAGTCCCTCACACGCTAGTGAGGGTTCAAGTGCCCAGGAGCCAGAGATGACTGATCAGTGGGACACAGGATGGTGGCGATCTCCTGTCTTCACTGGGGATTCAGTATATCCTCACTAAGTGAGTGTAGAGAGGTGGATCTACACAGACACTGGAAGTGAGAAGACATTCAGGCTGTAGTGCACACGTGGATTTCAGTCCATTTCAGACCTCTTCTCAGAGGTTAGTGAATGTGAACCAGGCATGCTGGAGCACACCAGTTGAGGCTGGAGGACCACAAGTTCTAGGCCAGCCTGGGCTACATAGCAAGACCTTGTTTCTAAATAAATAAATGGGATCAGTGAGATGGCTCAGAGGGTCAAGGCGCTTGCCACCAAGCCGGAAGATCTGAGTTTGATCCCAGGACACACATGGCAGATGGAGAGCTGGTTCTAAGTAGCTGTCCTCTGACCTCTACATGTGTTGTAGAACCCGATGAAGACTCTGCCTTGTGTGTGCCTTTACTTCTTGGTTACTTCTCATGGATTTGTTACCAATGAACTTCATTCTCATAAACCTTTTTTGTGAAGTAACAGTGTGTTTTGATTTTAAGTGCTTGAGAAATGGGAAGGGTTCTTGGAACATGTGCCCCTTCGGGAAGGTCAAGGCGTTCCTGTACTGACTGCAGTGTAGCTTTGTAGGGAAGCAAATGGAGCCGGTCCTCATGGCTCCCAGCAGGAGGCCGGGGCTGTGCGCAGGAGGAGTTGGATGATTGTGCACAAGTATGTTAGATGTTGTGCCACTGAAACCATGTCTTTAAAAGGGAGTTGGGGGTGTCCCCACAAACCCACTCCCCTGGCATCCAAAAACAACCAAACCAACCAAACAAAAACCAATTGCTGGGTGTGGTGATGGACCCCTGCAATCCCAACGCTTGGAAGGCTGATTGCAAGTGTGCACCCCCGTGCCTGACTTTGAGTGTGGTTCTGGGATCCAGACTCCAGTCTTCACAAGTGTGCTTTACTGACTGCGCCGTCTCCCTGTGGCCATGGGATAGTCAGAGGACTCTCCTGGTGTCTAGGCAAGAGAAGGTGTAGCTTTGCTGGAGCTGGCCCTGTGGATGGGTGGGCAGGGGAGTGGAGAGAAGGGTGTAGAGAGGGAGGGAACAGAGGAGGGAAGACTAGTGCAGTTGGTGGAATTGACAGAACTCAGGGTGCGGATGCCTCAGAGTCGGGAATGCGGCAGAAGAAAGCAGAGACACACAGGACCTCCAGGCCACCTGCTTGAGCCATCGGGGGCATAGGTACTGGTGTCCGAACTGGGGAAGGGCGGGCTGGCTGGAGGGCAAGGGGCTGGAGCGCTCCCCTGCACCCCCCCCCCAGCAGGTGGGTGGCCTCACCTTGTACTTGCTCTGATTGTGCTTTCAGAAATTGCAGACTCACCGACCGGACAGGAGGTGGCCTGCATGGTGGCCTGCAAAGGTGAGTGCGTCTCTCAGGGACACTGAGTCACGCCTCTAACCAGAGTCTTAGGCCATTGAGGCAGAGCCAGAACAAAGCTGATGCAGAGCATGGCAGAGCTACAAGGTGGGGTGAAGAACAGTCCCATAGGGCCTTTGGCTGTGCTCCCAGAAACCAGTGGGAGGAGAGCCAAGCCACCTACACATTAAGTTTCCAACAGCAAGCCACCCCAGCCCCCAAGCCATGCTGTCCTTCTGCCTTGGAGTTCCCAAGTGGATAACTGTTTTTGGGCCTGCATCCTTTTGTGTTTTGGGGTAGAATAGATTGGAAAACTCTGGGAGCAAATTGGTAAGAAAGAGAGACGCATCCTGGGGACCTGAGGCTATGACGGAGTGACACTGGACAATGAAATGTTCACGTTTCTCCATCAGGTGGGCTTAAAAAATTCCAGTCACCTCAATTCCTTACACCCTCCCCATCCCCAGCAAGACGTCCCAGTCCAGGCTGGCCACCTGGATTGTTACTAAAATGGAGCTAACAGCCCCATTCTTACTTCATATTTATCAAGGTAGTAGAGGAGGAGCCAGGCTGCCAGGGTTGTTCTGTTTGCTTATTTATACTATTTTAAAGTGTGTGTGTGTGTGTGTGTGTGTGTGTGTGTGTGTGTGTGTTGGGTGTGGTGCATGCATGCTTATGTGTAGAGGTCAGAGGACCACTTCAGAGAGTCAGTCCTTCCCCTCTACCTTTGGGTCCCAAGGATCACACTCAGGCTTGTTGGCAAGGGCCTTTGCCCTCTAAGCCATTTTATTGGCTGGAGACTACTGAGGCTTGAATGTAGCATTTGCTAAGTTTGTTAACCACTTTGAGTCTCACATCCACTTTCTGTAAAGTGGTGAAGGTAAGGAGCACCCCCTTGAGGAGTGGGTGGCCGGGAGAAGCTCAGTCAGTAAAGTGCTCACCAACACACGTGAGTATTCAAGTCCACTGCCAGAGTCCACACAAAACCACCCAGGTACAGTGGCTCGCCCATTGCCTGGGTCCTGGGCTTGCTGAGCAGCCAGCCCAGCTGAGTCAAGGACTCCTGGCCTGTGAGGGATCCTGTCCAAAGACAAAATTAGGTGCCTGAGGAACAACAGCCAAGGTGTGCTCTGGCCTCCACATGCATGTGCATATACACACACACACGCACATGTGTGCGCATATACCCACCCATCCTGAAAGAAGAGAGCCTAGCCAAGGCTGAGCACATTCTGTGAGTGTCTTTGTTTTCTTCTGAGCCTTTCAGGGGGTCTGCTGCTCCCTGGCTTCTCCAAGCCAGGCTAGCATCTTGGGGTCCACATGGAAAGAGGAAGTGGGAACAATGCTGGGTGGCATTTGCTAAGGTGACATTGTTCCTTCCATCTGGTTCCAGAGACAGCAGAGCCACACCTCCCTGTGGGCACCAGATACACCTACTATTCTCCAGCAACACCAGCACCAGCCTGAAGGGGGCGCCACTGGAGAAGAGTGGCCTGGGCCTCCAGGGTTTGACTGTCCTCGAAGTGCTAGGCCCATGCCAGATGACCTTATGTCTGCGTAGCTGGGAGGCTGTGATGGCACTAGGGAGTGGACACTATCCCTGAATTTCCACTGTAGACTCAGGGGGTGAGGTTCCCAGGGAGGGGTGTATGGAAGGGACACCGTTTTGGTTGCAGGTGATAACTCAGTGACCTAGCAGGAAGAAACAGGTACACGGGATATGGAGACAGCTTGACTGAGGGTCAAGTGTGAAGGTCCAAGGTGTGGGTGAGTCAAACCAAGGCAAATCCTTTAGTCAGAGTTGGACCTGAGTTGGGGATTGACTCAGTCGGTAAAGTGCTTGCTACATCCCCAGCAACCATGACACAAGTCAGGTGTGGCTGAAACCTGTAACTGGGCTATGGGGAAGCAGAGACAGGAGGTTCACGAGCCAAATGCACAAGCTTCAGATTCAGTGACAGACGCAGTCTCAAAAAAAAAAGTGTGTGTGTGGGGTGTGATAGGAAAACATTCAAAGTTGACCTCTGGTTTACACACACACACACACACACACACACACACACACACACACACACACACGAACAGGCTGGTGGAAGTATGTCAGACGAGCCTCTAGGCCTGCCCTGTTAATCCTGCTGGACACTGGCCTTGCACTTCCTGGGCCACAGGCTTCGGATAAGGTGAGTAGTCCGATGCAGTGCGGCCAGCCCTGGCAGAACAGTGAGTTCAATTCACTGGGTGGCTAAATGTTTGTTTTCCTTGTATCAAAAGCTCCTGTATCCGCATAAGGGGAACTGCCCACCCATTCCTGTGTGTCCTTCTACGATGACTGTCCCGCTTCTTAGACAGACCTTCCCATGCGTGCACCTGCCTGGACTTGTGCAGCATTCTCGAGCTGGCTGGAGCACTTGCTGAGTGTCTCAAAAACTGTCCTGGATGTGTTCATGTGGACCACAGGACGGGGGGTTTGTGATGGTTCTAAGTCAACTCCAAATTCTTTGTGTTGTTGTTTTGTTTGTGTTTGAGATAGGGTCTCTCTATACTGGGATGTGTAGGAGCATCACAGACCTGAGAGATCCCTGGGCCCCCTGCAGCCTGTGTTGCACCATCCCAACCCCCTGCTGCTCCTTGCATGACCTACCAGAAGGACTCCTTTGACCCTCTCTTGCAGGCCTGGCCAACATGAGCCCACGGGTAGCTGTGAATGTGGCCCAACATAAAACTGCAAACTTACTTAAAACATTCTGAGATTTTTTTTTGCATTTTTTTGTGTATAACTTGACTCTGTTGTTTAAAAGTCTAAACTTCGTAAATAACAAATATCAAAATGTTGGACACCCCTATAAGTTTAATGGTATTATGCATGCTTTTATATTTTATGTCTAGTTATTTTACTGTGGTAAAATATACACACTATGAAATTGTCTATATTAATAAGTTCCGTGGCACTGATTACTTTTACACTGTCCATTTCTAGAATGTTCTCAGACCCTTAAACAAGAACATCAGTCCGAGCTCCCTGAATCCTCCCTGGCCCCACCCATCTTCTCCTGAGTCTAGGGATTTTCCTACTTCTGGTGCTCCATGTAAGTGTAATCTCCTGGCTGGCAAACCCTTTTCTGGCTCCTTTCACTGATTAGGATGTGTGCAAAGTGTATCTGTATTCTAAGTTGTATTAGAACTTCATTCCATTAGGTGATGTCTTCTGGGGATCTTGTAAAATGCCTCAGTTGGTAAAGCACCTGCTGCACAAACTTGAGGACCTGAGTTCAAATTCCCAGTGCTGCAGGGGGATCTGGTCTGTAGCTCACACCCGTGGTTCTAGCCCTGCAAATGTGGAGAACAGAGGATTCCTCAGGGCTCTCCAGCAGCTTGTCTCGCCCATTTGGTAAGTCCCAGATTCAGTGAGATATTCTGTCTCAAAAAATAAGGTGGGAAAGATAGAAGAAAACACCTGACGTCAACCTCTTGCCCAGACACACACGTGAACACTCCCCTCCCCCAGACACACTCCTCTTCTGGGATTAAAGGTGTGTGGCACACCTGAAGAGTAAATACTTTTTAAAAATTCCTTTTTATTTTCTCCCAGTGTTGGGGATAGAGTTCATGACTTCGTGCATTCTAGGCAGTCAACCACTGAGCTACATCCCCAGCCCAACTTTTAAAATTACTTCTCCCCTCTCTGCCAGGTATTATGTAGTTTAGGCTGGCCTGGAATTCAAATGTGACCCAGGGTGGCCCTTGAATCCACATCTTCCTGCCTTAGTCATCCCCTGTCCCACCCCACCCCAGGGCTAAGATTACAGGCACGAGCCATGCTTCTCAGCTTTACATGTTCTTGTTTAAGGGTCTGAGAACATTCTAGAAATGGACAGTGTAAAAGTAATCAGTGCCACGGAACTCATTAATATAGACAATTTCACAGGGGACACCTGATTCTCGAAAGTCAATTTTTTGTTGGAATGAATACCACCACCCCCGGTGATGCCCGGCCGTCCAGTGGCACACCACCACCCCCGGTGATGCCCGGCCGTCCAGTGGCACACCACCACCCCCGGTGATGCCCGGCCGTCCAGTGGCACACCACCACCCCCCGGTGATGCCCGGCCGTCCAGTGGCACACCACCACCCCCGGTGATGCCCGGCCGTCCAGTGGCACACCACCACCCCCGGTGATGCCCGGCCGTCCAGTGGCACACCACCACCCCCGGTGATGCCCGGCCGTCCAGTGGCACACCACCACCCCCGGTGATGCCCGGTCGTCCAGTGGCACACCACCATGTTTGTCTTTGGTGAATGTTTGCATATATTTAGAACTGGTTATTTTCTGGGTTTGTCATTAGCCCTCTGCAGTAGCAGTTGACACTGTTGGTCACTTAAACTTGTGTCCTTGGCAGAATCTTTATTGTTCTCTGTGTGGGCACACTGCAGAGGTAGGAAGCCAGTTCTCCCCTTCTACGTTGTGGGTCCCAGGGATCGAGCTCAGGTCATCAGGGTTGGCTGTAACGCCGTTTCCTTCAACCGCTCGGTCCCTGCTTACTTTAGGTTGTAGGGTCCTGTTCCAGGAATCCTTCTACCAGACTTTAGGATCTTTCGGGGTAAAATGAGAACAAACGTAGAGCAGGGAGCATCTGGCTGTTTCTGTTACTTACGAGTCTCTGGGTCTCCGGCACCAGGATCCAGAACCTCCTCTCTGAGGAAGGAACCATGGCCTCTAACCTCAGGGAGCATCGAGGGGCTGTCAGTTCAGTGTTTTGTGCTTCAGTTTCAAGACTTCCAGGTGACGTCTGTTCTGCGGCCCCAGGTGAAGGTTCTGAAGGAATCAGAGAGTTTGAGGTAAGACCCTGGCCTGGGAGTTCGTGTATGGGCCCATAACCCCTTCTCAGGACTAACGGGCTTTGGAGACACTAAGCAAGCCAGAAAACCCAAGAAAGGGGACCTCATGCTGAAGAGATGTCACTTTGGAGCGGTGGTCAAATAAGGGTTTAATCTTGTTTATCCGGTTTTGTTTGAAAACAGGGTTTTATTGTAGCCCAGGTTGGCCCCAAATTTGTTACATGGCTGTGGTTGGCCTTGAACTCCTGACGGTCCCACCTCTGCCTCCTGAGTGTTGGGATCAGAGCTGTGCACCACCACACCTAGCTATGTTCATGTTTAGACTCTGTCAAGCCATCGGGCTAGACCGCCAATGAGACATCAAGCATTTTCATGATGCAGGACCCTCAAGTGACTCCAAATGACATCATCAGATGGCTTCTTTTCTGGTGGAGGGGCTCCCTACTGCTGCCTGCCACCCACTTGCTGTAGGTAGAGAGTTCATGTCTGCTAGTTACCCAATGGGCACAGCCCCTGTGTGGGGTTTGGATGGTTCTGATCTCTGTTCCCCCTGAGGCCAGCTGGTCTCCTTTCCCCCATTGTCTGAGGAGGTAAAAGGCAATGTCCTGCCTGCCCCAAGCTAAGCTGCCCTTTTGTGACCCAGCGGAGCCTGGATCTCCACCTTATGCTGCTTTCCCAGGGCTTCCTGACATGGGCTGAAAGCTGCAAGGGCAGCCAGTCTGAAGACGGCCGGCCGTCTAACAGATTCCTCTTCCTTTTTATTGCAAATTCATTTGTTAAAAAAATAAAGCCTTTGTCCAGGAATACAGGGACAGGGGCTGGGAGATACTGGCCAGGGGCAGATGGGTCCCCTGAAAGGCTTAGGCTGTCTCCTCTAAGGGGCCTATTGTCCCGCACTCCTCATCAGGAATGCTAAGTCAGGGGCCCTGGGGGTTGTCACTTTCCTGGGACCAGACTGACACTTGTATTCTGAGAGAGGCAGCACCATTAGCATTTCTGTAAGCCCAGGGTCTGAGATCCCAGGCGCTTGCCTTAGGACCCCCAGCCCTGACACCAACCGGAGAAGAAGGGGACAAGGGCCTCCCTGGGAGATGGAAATGGGGACAATTTTGTTTGCTCAAGGGCCTGCATTACTTACTGATTTGTGGGTTTGGAGTGTGGTCATTCCCCTTCGTCCTGGACCATCTTGGTCTCCCGTATCCACACAGGGATGCAGGCCTCAGCATCCCTCCCCTCCCCTCCCCACTTCCTTCCAGGGACCAGCCATCCTACAGATGAGAGCAGGGCCCGGAGGCACGGGCTCAGTCCCGCTCCCGGGGCCTCCCTGCTGCTGTGTGCAGCCGCATTCCTGGTTGCCTAGTCTGAATGATTGTAACCTGAGTTTGAGGGTAAAAGCCAGAGCTGCAGCAGCCCACAAGCTGAGCTTGGCCACCCATCCTGGTACACCAATTTGAGAACTGAGTAACTGTGAAAAGCAGAGAGGTAGCCTGGTCAATGAAGCATGCTGGGAAGAACAGATGTGGGGCCAGAGGACCCACACCCATCTTTTGGGTATTGACACGAGCTTTAGAACTGGGGTACAGAAAAGGTCTGTATGACCAAGCTGCCCCAGGCAAGGTGCGGCCTTGTCTCAGTTCTGGTTCTGTGAAGGTGGTCTGAAGAAGTCTTTACCTTGGTCAGCGTTTGAGGGGAGTGCTTGGTCCCCAAGATGACATCCCTGCTCTGTCACAGGCTAGTTGCCCTCTACTGGGAGTGATGTGCCCCACTTGAGGAGTTTATTGTTTTGTTCTTGGAATCCAAGGTGAGTGCAGGCTTAGAGCTGACCTACTGCTGTGCCTCCAGCCCTGACAGGGACAAGATGGTGGTCCAGTGTAGCACGCTCTTCCAGTCTGTGCCCTGTAGCTGTGATCAGCACTATGACCATAGCCACTGGGGGAAGGAGAGATTGCACTCCTCAGGGCCATCACGGAGGGAAGTCAGAGCAGAAGCCACTGGCGGAACACTGCTTACTGGCTCACTCGGTAGCTCCCTATAAGGTGCTGTACAAGGTTCAGGCCCATCTGACTGGGATGCTGCCACCACCGTGGGCTGGACCCTCCCATATCAATCCTCAATCAAGAAGGTCTTTCAGGCCAGCCTGATCTGGGCAATTACTCAATTGCTCCCACTTCCCAAGTGACTCTAAGCTGTGTCAAGTTGACAACAGAAACTGACCAGCACACGTGCTCCCCGGTAGAGCTAAGCGGGTGGGTCCACAGTGAAGAAGTCCGATAGGACAATCATGCTTTGATACTACGCCTAGTTTCCTTTGGGCCCAAGTCTGGAGTCAACGCTGATTTTCCAAGTCCTGTTTCACAGTGACAGAATCTCAAGGCAATTCCCATGGTTCTGAGGCCCCTGACCTTGGAACCAGCTGTCTGGGTCCAGATCTTAGCCTCCACTCTGGCTCCATGCTGTCTTGTCTGTACTGAAGTGTATGTTTGGGGGGTGAGTGACTCTCTGTGTATGACAGGAGACTTTGTCTCTGCGCTAGCCAACTTTGTAGCTGAATAATGTACGTAGGCAGATAAGAGAAGAAATAGCATATGCATTCAGAAGCCACATGAGCCCCAGAGCACTGAAGTCCGGGGACAGGAGAGGGAGAGGTTGTAGGTTTTCAGGAAATGCAAGTGGGCCTGCAGAGGAGGATGGGACCAGGTAGAACAAGCCTGTCATCCTAGCTACCAGAGATACTGAGGCAGGAAGGTTGCTAGTTCAAGGTCAGCCTGTGCTACGTAGTAAAACTCTGTCTTTAAAAAAGAAAGCGGGAGAGATGGTTCATTGGTTAAGAGCATTTGTTGCTCTTCCAGAGAACCCGGGTTCAGTTCCTAGGAAACACAAGTGGCTTACAACTGCCCTTGATTCCAGCTGCAGGAGATCTGAAGTCCTCGTGTGGCCTCTGTGGGCACCAAGCGCACCAAGCGCATACACAGTGCCCATACATGCAGGCAGGCAAAAGGCTCATACACATCCAATTAAAAAGTAAATCTCTAAAAAAATAAATAAATAAAAATAAATAAAGAGGAAGTGGGGAGGGAAAGGGTGCTGTTGTCGCTCGGTGACAGAGTGCTTGCCCAGCAGGAGCGGCCAGGGCTCAGTCCTCAGTAAGGCCGTCCCCACTCCCCAGCCACAGTAATGTGAGTAGCTCAACTGGAGGAGTGTTTGCCTAGCATGCGTCAAGTTCTGGACTCAGTCCCCAGCACCGATAAGGCAGGTGTGGTGACACTTGGAAGTAGAGTCTGGAAGATTAGGAGTTCAAGGTCATTCTTGGCTACAGAGCAAGTTCAAGACCAGCTTGGTGTACGAAGCTCTGTCTAAACAAACAAACAAAAAAGAAAGAAAATAAAGGAAAATGGGGAGGTACGGTTTAGGACAAAGTCTGTCTTTCTCCCCTGCTGGGGAGACTGTTCTCTGCTAGGTGATGCTGTGGTGGGGACTGGTAATAATCGGGCTCCTAGACACCTCGTGGGTCCAGTGAAAACTTGTCTGACATGAGCGGATTTCTAGGGCTGGTCTGGGTGCCCTTGGGGTGTTGGCTGGGGCAAAAGATTCTGAATTCAGTGGGAAGCTTCAGAGCTCAGACAGTTCTCGAGAACCTCTTTTATATGAACTCACCTACCTGTGGGTTTTTCCCCTTGCTGACAAGCCCAGGAGTCACCCTGGAGCAGAGAGATGTGGGAAGCAGTACCCAGGTGTTCCCTGTGGGGGAAATCTGCAGGACAGAGTCACTGTGGCCCATGTGACCCCATCCCTCCTTCCACAGTGCTGCTCTGGGCCGCAATCCTCTTGGCTTCATCTTCAGTGCTGGGCAAGTGGTCCACTTGTGTCCCCACCGCTCTGAGCCACGCTGGGCCTTGAACGTGAAGCGATCAGTTCTGAGCCTTGTGCAGAGCTGTCCAGGGGTCCACGAGTCTAAGACCTTTGAGGAGGTGAGGCCAGAGCCAGAAGGGAAGGACCGTGGAATGGAGGTGGTGCAGGGGGCTGACTGCTCTATTGGACATCCCAGGTAAACATCCAGGACCGGTGTCCCACCACATACCAGAGCCAAGGGGATCAGCTGCTCAAGACGAAGGATTTGGCTCTGTGCTCCCTGCACACAGCCCCCTCCTCCCTGTACAGTCAGCCCCTGCCTGGGATGGTGAGCGCACCCCCACAGTTTCCTTCCCTTTGTCAACCTCTCCCTGTCCTTTTCTGTGGCCCTCCTCCAGTCCCTTCTCTCCCTCCTCTCCTCCTCTCTCCCCTCCTCCCTTCCCTTCTCTCCCTCCTCTCCTCCTCTCTCCCCTCCTCCCTTCCCTTCTCTCCCTCCTCTCCTCCTCTCTCCCCTCCTCCCTTCCCTTCTCTCCCTCCTCTCCTCCTCTCTCCCCTCCTCCCTTCCCTTCTCTCCTCCTCTCCTCCTCCCTCCCTTCTTCAGTTGCTCTGCCTCCCAAGCGCTGGGACTAAAGGCTTGCGACTCAGTGCCTGCCTCCCCCTCCTTTCTCCTCTCCTTATTTCCCCTCCTCTCTTCCTCCTTCCTCTCTTCTTGCCCTGCTTTCTTTTTTTCTCCCTCCGTCCTCCCTCCTCCCCTCACCCAATCATATCCCCTCTCCCCTCCCCCCCCTCCACATCTTTCCGTAATGACAGACATGTGCTCTGGACAATGACCACCTGAATAAGGAAGAAGGGGTTGCATTCACACCAACCTTCATTCCAGAGAGTCCTGGCCCCT
This sequence comes from Peromyscus californicus insignis, assembly GCF_007827085.1. Classification (NCBI taxonomy): domain Eukaryota; kingdom Metazoa; phylum Chordata; class Mammalia; order Rodentia; family Cricetidae; genus Peromyscus; species Peromyscus californicus. The sequence goes on along the minus strand of NW_026294551.1, from coordinate 102,598,792 downwards.
TGGGGGCCGAGAGGCCAGGAGCCTCGTCCACCCTACACCCACCACTCCTAGCCCTTCTGATGTCACATCTTTCCTGTCCCTGAGCTCATGTATGCTGGGCTTTCCCATTCTAACCTCCCGCCCGCCTCTGCCGGGCCTACTGTGTCACTGTGAGGGTGGGGGCTTGCAGCTCCGCTGTGGCCTCCACCCTTCCGATTGCTGCAGCTCCTGCCTGGGTCCCCAGGACATGGTCTGAGTATGTGTCTTGCCCTGGTCCAGTCCAGTCTAGCTTCCAGCTTCAGCTGTCAGCAGAGTTTCCAGGCTGGTGTACTGCACGAGGCTGCCTGTGAGGAGCGGCATGCAGCCGGACCTGTTCCAGAAGGCCAGCGCTGCGCACACACTGGTGTTCTCCTCCATCACACTGCTGCACGTGGTAGCCCAGGACCCAGCCACCACAGGTGACCCCATCCTTTCCAGATGGCTGTTACCCAGGCCACAGTGGGAAGGGGGATGTGAAGACCAGCAGAATGCCCACATAGGCCTTCCCTGCTGTATACCCCTGAACTGCCCCAGAAATGGCCACTGTCAAGAGCTAGCCTCTTCTAGATGTTTCTCTGGGCTCTCTGCTGGCTCAGGGGGCACTGGCTCATTCTTATTCCTTCTCTCTGAATTGTCTTCAGATGGAATCTCCTGGTCTGAGCTTTTGCAGGACAATTTGCTTTAAATTCAGCAACTCTTTTAGTCTGTCTATTTTTTGGGCAAATTGACTCAGGACCTGTGAGCTAAGGACCTGTGAATGGTATTTATGAATGATATCCATGCCCCTCCTCCCCTATTCCACTCCCTTAGAGTCTGAATTCCCCAAGGACACAAGTCAGAAGCCAGGCTTTAACCCTTCTTCAGATTCAGAGCCTGGCTTGGCCGCTCTGGCTGCCTTCACCATCTTTCCCCTAGTGGTTGTCATGGAGATGAAGTGGTCTGGTCTCCAGCTTTGACATAAGGTCCTCCTAAGGTACAAGTGTGATTCTGTTCTTGCACCAGGCACCTGGTTCTGGGGATAGAGTTATGACATGGCCAGCTTGTTCCTGTCACCCTAAAGTTAACACTTCCCACAGAGAGGGGCATCATGGACAAAAACACATACAGACAAAGTAGCTTTGTTTTGTTTTTGGAAAGAGTCTCATATAGTCCAGGTTGACCTCAAACTTGCTATGTAGCTGAAGATGACTTTGAACTTTTGTTCTGATGCTTTTCCCTCCTAAGTGCTGGGATTGCAGATGTGTGCCACCATGTCTGGTTTATTCTGTGCAGGGTATTGAACCCAGGACTTGGCGCATACTAGGCAAGCAGTTCCCAAACTGAGCCACATCCCTGGCTCTCAGAGAAGTCACCTTTGCTGTGCACTGTCGGGAACAGAACCCAGTGTACTCCGTCTGACAGACGGGTGCCTAGGCTACCTCCTGTCTTTGCTGTTAACGTTGCTCATCCCCCCACCTGCTGCCCTGCGCATGCCCTGGAATGGACACCTAGGTCTTTGCTATGACTTCATACTTGCCTCTCTAACCTCTTGCCCGGAGCATGCGGGAGGACTCGTTTGCAGAATTTGAGGGACAGCTCTAGGGCCCTCTGACTCTAACAGCCTTGCCATCTCAGATACAGACTACAAAGATGTGAGTCCCAGCAGCCTGCAGTATGAATGGGAGGACACACCGTCCCCAGCCACAGTGGCCACGGCAGCTGCGTTAGTGAGGAGGCTGTGTGTGGCTCAGCCTACCAGCTTTGAGGTAAGTTTTTTCCAGCCCCAGGCCAGACTCTGCCCTGAGCCTGAGTATCTCCGCCACACTCTCCCCTTCTTGTCCAGCTTCACCAACACACCCAAGCATTTGCTCTGTGCTTAAGCCAGAAGCTAAGGACCTCATCCATGCTACCTACTTCCACCTTCAGGGAAATTCTTATCTGTGCCCATTTTGCAGGTGGGGAAACTGGGTTTGCAGAACTTAGGGATTATGCTCCAAGCCGCCTAGCCAGGAAGTAGCAGAGCCGGGCATTTCACCCAGGCGGTCTGTTCCCACAGCAAGGCTTCTCACCCTGAGCGTTATTTGCTGTGGGGGAAGGGTGCCCTGTTCATTGTGGTATACAGAAGATGCACTCCTGGTCTCCACCAGCTGGATGCCAACATCTTCCCTGCCTGTAGTCATGACAACCAGATTGCTGTCTCCTGGGCGCACAGTTGTCCAAGCTGAGAACTAATACACTTTTCTCATCATCTCACCGCCCAGCTCCAGGATGGGAACCGTGGAAAGCCATGGGACAGACCTGCTTCTCCTCTTCAGCCCCAGAGCACTTCTGGACCCCAGGCTGTCCATTTCCCTTGGTCCCATTACTCAGGGCAAGGTGCACTATGGGGCCTGGGTCTCCCTGAGGCAGCAAGCCGTGCCTGTATCAGAGGGCCCCATCTTCCCTAGGAGGTCCCTTGGGCCAAAGGATAAATTGTTAGGCCTTCCAGGGACACAGTAGCCCACATCCATCAGATCCCCAGCGCACCCCCCCCCTCACGCCGCACCCCGGGGAGGACCAAGCCCGGTCTGGGTTGCTAGGAGACCACAGTGTCTCACCTCCTTCCTAAGGCCAGTGGCCCCAGACAAGGTTTGTTTTCAGTCCTGAAACAAAGCCAGGACTTGGTGCCCCATAGAGAGCAAACTCCCAGCATGGGCCTCTCTGGGGGGCGGGTGTTGGTGATGTGGGGGGCAACGGTGGGAATGGGCTAGCCGAAGCTTTCACCCGGGAGCCAGGGGAGGGGAATGTGCCTGCCGGGGTGGCTGAGAGAGGAGCAGGGTGCCCGTGTTCTGAAAGAGAACTCAAGCTGTGCACAGTTATTTAATGCTGGCTCTAGAGCCAAGTGGGTTGTTTGTTTGTTTGTTTGTTTTTCTTTTCTCTCTCCTTTTTGGTGGGGCTGGGAACAGAACCCAGCATCTCACACATGCTAGGTTAGCACTCCAACACAGATTTACATCTCAGCCAAATGTCCCAGAGACTGAGTTACGCAGTACGGGCTTATTTATATGTTAGTGGTGGCTGTGGATAGTTAGGTGTCCCGAAGTCCTGCAGCCAGGCGTCCGAGAGGGAGAAGCAGGCCCAGGATTCCGAGGTCCCCAGATGGCATGGTGGGGTGACAGAGAGGCTCTTGGTTGCTGGAGTCAGGGCCAGCTTCAGCAGTGGCAGTCAGTCTGCTGCCCGTGTGATGAGAAGGTCCATCCCAGGAAGGCTCCCTGCATCCTGGGGTGGACACGTTGGCCTCAAGGAGGCTGCTTTACACTCTGCAACTTTCTTTTTCTCTGTTTTTGAGACAGGGTCTCGTTCTGTCGCCCAGGATGTCTGGAGCTTGTGATGACCCCCGTTTGTGCTTCCCTACAAACCACAGCGTGTGCCACCATGCTGGGTACATCCCACGTTGTTCTGAGACCAAGCCGGTCTCGGCCGGCCGCGGCCATGCACTGAGGGTGGCATGTCCCTGAGTGGGCAGGCTCACTCCTGAGCAGGTAGCAGGAGGTGGGCCTAGTGTAGCTCCTCTGGGCTTGCTTCTCCCAAGGCCTCGGGCTTAGGTTGCAGCAGGGACCTGGGACTAAAGGGAGGCGGAGATGGGAAGAGTGAAGTCACTTTCCCAAAACCAAGCAGCCGTAGGGATCAGGGCTGTGCTTGGAAGGCAGCCCTCTGTCTGTTGGAGTGTTTGGACCCTCCATGACTGGCCTTCCGGTGAGGACTGGAAACTGACCGTGCTTTCTTTCCTGCCATCCCTGCTGACAGTCCCTTTCCGACAGGAAAGGCTCAAGGGCTGCAGACATGGCAGGTAGATGGCTTGTCTCGGATGCACAAGGCCCGGTGTTCCATCCTCAGCACCACAGAAGATAAAACCAAATTCCAAAAGACACAGCAGGCAACAAAAACCAGTGTGCCGGGAAGGCGGCATGGAAGTGCGCCTGAGAGGCTGAGGGTTGTTTGAGGCCAGCCAGGGCGGAAGAGTGAGGCCGGATCCAAGCAAACAAAGAAAGTAACAGCAGGGCATGATGGCACAGGCCTTCCATTCAATGCAGAGGCAGGTGGATCTCTGAATTCAAGGTCAGCCTTGTCTATCTGTATAGGAATTCCAGGCCAGACGATGCTACATAGTGAGACCTTGTCTCAAAAAAACTAAAAACTAAAAACAAACAAATAATATAATAACATCTACAAATTGGAGATTATTCCTTAGTAAATATGGTTTTTTTTTTTTTTTTTTTTTTTTGTGGCCATCGCTGGATCGCAGCTGCGATCAGTGACTTCCGACTGAGGCAGGAACCACACGTGGCATTTCAATGCACCTTCTCACATTTGGAGGAAGATCATGTCTTCCCCTCTTTCCACAGGGTGGAGACAGAAGTATAATGATCCATCTATGCCCATTTGAAAGGATGACAAAGTTCAGGTTGTCTGAGGACACCCCAAAGGCCAGCAGATTAGCAAAGTGGTCCAGGTGTCCAGAAGGAAATATGTCATTCACATTGAATGAGAGCAGCTAGAAAAGGATCATGACAGAACTGTCCGTGTGGGCATCCACCCCAGCAATGGGGTTATCACCAGGCTAAAGCTGGATAAAGTCTGAAAAACAATCCTGGAAAGGGAGGAAGATTGAATCTCACGTACAACTTTCATTCAGGACTGCTTAGGTCAAAAAGAAAAAAAGTTCAAGCTAAGATTCACCAGGGAGCTAAGGATGTAACTTTCTTTTCTTTTCTGGCTTGCACAGAACCCCAGCGCTAGATAGATGGGACATGGTGGTGGGTGCCTGTTGTCCCAGCACTCAGGAGGCATAGGCAGGATGATCGAGGTCATCCTCAGCTACTTAAGACTTGGTCTCAAAAAAAAAAAACAAACAAACAAACAAAAAAAAAACCCCAAACAAACAAAACCAAAACAACCACCACAAAAACAAGGGCTGCAAATGCTCAGTGGGTAAAGGCACTGACCACACAAGCCTGGGACCTACGTTCAATCCGTGGAGCCCGTGTGAAGTAGGAGAGAACCAGCTCACACAGCTGCCCTCTGACCTCCACGGGTGCACTGTGTCCCACCTACAGATTCCATGGCACATTTTTCTTTCAGTTCTGACACTGAGTCTCAGTCTGTGGTCCAGGCTGGCCTTAACCTTGTGGCAGTCTTCCCTCCTCAGCCTCCCGAGCTCTGGGATGACAGCGTGTACCCTGTCTTCTACCATCACATCCTAGTGTGGGATGCGGATCTGATTTGTTGATGGAGTACATGTAGCCGCTGTGTGTTTTCCGGATGGGAAGCTGGATGTGTGGCCTCACCGTCTAGCTGTCTCTGCCTGGGAGCGGAGAACGACAGGTCAGGTGACCATGGGGTTCCCTTTGACATCCCACCCCCTCTGTACCGCAGGCCACAGAGACATTCCTGATGCTGGTGTCTGAGCTCCAAGGCCTTTCTGTGGATGAGCTGATTGCAGTCTGGTGCTGTTCACCTTTTAAATGCCATGATGATCGGTAAGGGCATCACTCTGGGTGGAGGCTGAACCACAGGCAGGCTGCCTTTGGGGATTCCTTGGTGGGGTGGGTGGTCCTGGTGCTCTCTGGGGTTCTCAGATAGGGTGTGACTCCAGCCTGCCTGTGTAGGGTCTGGAATTTCCCCCGAGACTTGAGTTTTTGTGGGGCTGAGATTGAAGGCTGTGGCTGGCAGATGAAGATGGAGTTGTTCCCCCTGGTACAGCGTCTGTAGAAACTCAGGGATTCGCAAGGGAAGCCCCTTGGGTCCAGTATGGGGTGCTGTAGGCTGGAATCCTACCTCAACCTCATTCCCACCCTCAGAGCTGGGGCCAGCAAAGGGTGTCGGGGATCCAGGGGTCTCTCTGAGGACCTCACTCCAGGGACTTCAGGCTGGGTCACCTCAGGGAAGCTCCCTGCCCTTCATAAAATGACCACATAACATGAGAAGGAGCACATGACTTTTATGGCCACGGTTGCTACCCATTCACTGAGCCCTCAAAGTACCCCATGGCAAGTGCTGCTGTATTTCTACTCTTTGAATTTGTAAATTGAGGCACAGAACATTTAGGACACTTGCCTGAAGTCACACAGCAGAGGAGGGTTATTTGTTTTACTATTTAGTTCAGCCGGCCTGGAACTTAGAGCAATTCTCCTGTCTCATTCTCCTAAATGCTGAGATTACAGGCTTGTGCCACCATGCCAGCTTTAGGATGGAGACTTGAACCTAGGGGCCTGTTCTTCTCCCCATCACTATCCTTACAGACGTTGTTCATATGTCTACCTGGATCTCTGGGTCCAGATGGTGGGGAGGCCTTTCTCAGGTATATATGTTTCAAGAGGGCAGATACTCTCTTGAGTATTTGTTGCCCTTGCCCTACCCCAGGCTAGCCCCACAGATGAACAAGGAAAATGGTTTGGGGGATGGCCCTCAGCCCACAGCATGTCTCCCTGGGGAATTACTGCAGCCCTGGAGCAAGTCTCTGTCACCACATTCCCATCTCCCAGTTGAGCAAGCTGAGACTCCCCTACAGAGTGGATGGTGTGTAGGATGTTGGGGTCACTGCTGTCTCCACCTGTGCACCCTACAACCTCCTGCAGCTCCGGGCCCATGGGTGATGGCTATGACCTGAGAAGCCCTCCATACAGTCATTGTTCCCACTCCAGACACTGCCAACCCCATACAAGAGGACACCTCAACATCTTTCTGGAGACTTCTAACCTTTCTTCAGTCTTAATACAATTAGTTAAGGAAAATAAATCCTTTGCTTATAATAAATAAATAAACCCCTTATCCAGGCTTATAATCTCAGCTACACAGGAGGCTGAGGCAGGAGGATCATGAATCCAAGGCTGGCCTGGGTACAGAGTGAGTTCAAGGCCAGCCTAAACAATTTAGTGAGATTCTGTCTCAAAATGGAAAATCAAAACAATGCAGAGCAGTAGCTCAGGAGAGCACTTATCCAGTGTGTGAGGCCCTGGGCTCCGTCCCCAGCTCTATGAAATAAGATAATAAAATCAGTCAAGTCACCCATTGCTTGGTGTTGGGCTGAAAGCATTAGATGCTTAAATTGGAAACCACTGGCCACCCAGGGCCTCATCATCCCCTTGGTGGGTCCTGGCAGAGGGTGAACAAGGCCTCTTACATTTGCCAGCTGGGCACAGCAAAAGGAATATAGGCCCAGCATGGCTCCTTCCTCAGAGAGTTTGGGTCTGTCCCTCCCTTGTCCCCAGCCTTGGCTTGTCCCCATGTGACCAAAGGCTGCAGCAAGATCAGTGACAGAGCACTGCTCTCCGCAGGCACCCACTGGTAGACGCTCTGCCTTCCTGTGGCACCCAGAACTGTGTGGGCCTCATGAAACAGCTCGTCTTGGCTAGGGAGGTAGAGGCAGACCAGGCTGAGGCATGGCTGTGGCCGCTGGCCTTCATCCCGAAGCCCACAGATGCCATGGTGCTTACATTGTTGGTGAGTCCCCATCACCCCCCAGCCCCGACTTCCCTCCTTGGCTGGGTTGCTGGACACATGAGGGTGATCTGCTCCCGCCCTGGAATTATGTTTTCCCTTCGTGGCCCAGAGATGCAGCTGAAACATGGTGCTATATTCAAGGCAGGATTTACTGCCACAGCTCTGGTTTTCGTATGAAGGGAGCCGAGTTTGGTATATGTCCCAGGCTGGCCTGGAACTTGTTATGGAGCCCAGGCTACTGGCAAACTATGCATCATCCTGCCTCTGCTTCCCAAGTGCTGGAACTAGGTGTGTGCCACCATGCCAGTGAGGCCTGGATTTGAATTCCAGCGATGTGTGTCCCTGTTGTGTGATGTGGAGCAGAGACTCAACCCCTCTGGACCTTTCTAAAAAAATGTGCACATGGATGTATGTTGGCATGCGTGCAGGTGTGGGTTTGCATGTGTGCAGGTGCATGTTCACAGAGGCAGCCCAGAACTCACTGGTGCAGGCTAGTCTCGATAGCCAGCTTGCTCTGAGGGTCCTCTGTCTCTTCCTTCAGAGTGCCGCAATGATAGGAGGGTCGCCATTCCATCATTGTTTATGTGGGGCTGTCTCTGAGCCGTCCCCTTAGTCCGCTGAGACTGGCTTTGGTATGGGAACTGAGGAGGGACCTAGTTCTTTCGATTTAGGTTTGTGGTGAGAAATGACATGATGTGTGTAAAGCAATTCTAAGGGCCCCTGTAGAGCTGGAGAGATAGCTTAGTTATTAGGAGCACACTCATGTACATATACCTTTATATACACTAATACACATTCACATACACACATTACACGCATTCACACATAGATATACATATACCAATATTCACACATACATTTACACATACAAATTTCATATACACATCCTCTCTCTTTTACATGTACACACACACACACATACACACATACATGCATAAATATAAATGCTGAAATTCCGAAAACTCCTGCTGGTAGAGAGGTTGGTGGGCCCTCCCTGTGAATACCTTGTACCTTGCATGCTCTGTAGACCAGTGGGCAATCTTGCATCCACAGCAGAACAGTGCCCACTACACTCTTTCTCCGCTCTGTCAGCACTGCATGTCTCAGGCTAGCATTTACACCCGGGACCCCAGGACCTGTTCCTTTTTTTCCAGGACTGAGTCCAGAGCTGTTTTGAAAAGCAGCAAGAGCTGAGCGTGGCAGCCCAACCCCAGGGTTAAGGCAGGGCTTCATCACCTACAGGCTGGGCAATGTGAGGCAGGTCCTTGACCTCTCTGAGAGGCTTCCCCAGCAGCAAACAGAATTGAAAAGAAAGAGTGTGGAAGAGAGGTATGGCAGAAGAGGCTGGTGTGCAGTGAGCGCAGGGCATGAGCTGGAGACTGGCTGTGTGTGCTAGAAGGCACACTCGGCGTGGGAGCCTGTTACTAAACTCACAGGCAGCTTCCAAGCTGGTGATTAGACCAAGATAGTCCAAGAATCAAGAGACTCAAGCTTGCATTTAGAAAAATGGCATCCAAACAAAGGTAGAGGGGTGGTCCATACTTCCAAGAAGCCTTCTGACAGAGCTAGTGGCCCGGGTGTCTTCATGACACACCTGAGCTGATTCCAGCCCCCAGCCTAGGCCTCTCAGTGCCCCAGGGGTGCCTCCCTGGGTACACTGGCCTGCCCTTGGGGACCCCTGGTCTCTGGAAGAGGACTTCTCTCTTGTGCAGCTCCCCAGGTGGGAGTCCAGCAGTCTGTCCAGGTCACTGGCTCATGTATCACTTGTGCAGAGAGAACTTTGGCTTGTTCTTGCTCAGGGGCTGTTCTGCCATGTGTGAGGTGGCCTGACCCTGTGAGCCACCTGAGAGATTCTCTACTCAGCTTCTGTTTAGGGCCCTTTACCCTGCTCACTCAAGCTGGCAGCTTGGACCAGAGTCGTTCAACTCAGTGCTGCTGGCGTAGGGTGGGACTGGGTAACTGCTGTGGGTTGTCTTAGCCACGAGAGGCACCCAGCAGGACCCCTGGGCTTGGATCGGGACAACAGCTCCCGCCTACCTCCTTCAGCTGCTGCCGTTCTTGGCTGCTGCTTTGCTTCATCTCTTTTGAAAGAGCATCTGACTATTGGTTTCAAACCCCTGCTTCTCCTGCCTCAGCTTCCCTCCTGCTACAACTACAGGCCTACGCCACCACATGCAGCAGTGACATTCTCACTAGTTTGTTTTTCTGATGCTGGGCATCGAATCAAGGACCTTGCACATGCTAGATAGGTGCTGTGTCACCGAGCTACACCCTAGCCCTCCTAACTCCTGTTGTGAGGCCCCAAATGCCCCTAGACATGACATGAATGTATGTAGCCTAAGAGTATAGATCTCTATCCTGGGCACACACCCGGGACCCCTGGGGTCTCTCTAGAAACTAGTCACTGCAGAGTCCCTCATCCACAGCAGGAGGTAGGAACCAGGCTGCTGCGAGCTTAGGGAGTGCCAGGTTGACTCAGGGTTGCAGAGGACTGAGGACCTTCACACATCACTTACCAGCCTTCTTGGGGGGGGGGGGGGCTGTTATGCATCCCTAGACACTGTTGCAGTCTCCAGGGGCCAGCCCAGGGGCCTTCCTTGGCATCTTGGTTCTGGTACACAACCTCTGTGCTGCTCTGGATGGGCACTGCCAACAGCTGCCTGGAGTTGGTGCCCTTGTGAAGATTCTGGGAGAGGCCTTGGGTGTGAACTGCAGCTTCCCGGAGCCTGTGGATGCTGGTCAGGTGAGCATGGCTAGTGTCCCAACACTAGGTTCGGGTCTTGCCTGGCAGGTCATCCTTGGACAAGTGGGTGGGGCGGGGCACCTTTCCAGGCCTCACGGTCCACCCCGCGGCCACGATCTTGCAGCTTCAGCTTGTACTGAGGGCCATCGGCGATGCTGGTCTGGCAGCAGCAGCTCTCGCCCCTGTGCTGAGCGCCTGCGCATCCCTGAGGGGCGTCTCTCCGGAGATCTGGCTGGCGGCTCTCCAGGCCTTGCGGAGGATCCCTTGCTCTGCAGACGTGAGTCCTGGTGCTCTCCCTCTTGCTGCAGTTGGGCTGTGACTTCACCTCTTCCTTCGAAATCATTCCATGGGTGCTGAGCCAGTCCCGTGTGCTGGGTGCCTGCCTGGGTACCCGTGTGAGGACATACTTCGCCTCTGTCCTCTAGGACCTGTGTTTAGTGTGGGCAGCGGACTCTTCACCAAATAAACCCACACCTAAGTATTTGATTTCTGGTACTGCCATGTGGTCCAAATCCATAGGTACTAGCACTGGAAGACTCTGTGGGCCACCTCCTGGCCTGTTATCTTCTCTTGTAAATAAAACTTTATTGGTATACAGATAGCTATGGTCTATCTGTGACTACTTTGTTGCTACAACTGCTGAGTGGAATCTTGGCAAGAGAAGCTGCAAGGGCCAAGACAATTATTGTCTGTGTCATTATGGGAAAAGCTGGCCCACCTGTCTGCCCCTCAGTCGAGGTTAGGTCCTTACCCATGAACTGCTGTGCTCTCTGTGGTCTGGTGTCTGGTCTGCTAGCACGTTAGCCTCATCTACTACGTTCTCTTCCAGATGTCCTCAGGCCTCCCACTGTAACTGTATCTAGAGCATTGGTGGGGAGAGAAGATGGCTGGGGTGATGGTTGAGCTAGTGAAGTGCCTATTGCACAAGCGTGGGGAGCTGAGTTTCATCCCTGGCACCCACATAAAAGCTGGGCATGGTGGGCCATGCCTGTCATCCCAGCTCTGGGCAGGAGGACAAAGATGGGAGAATCCATGGGCTTTTCTGGCCAGCCAGTCCAGCTGAACCGCTAAGCTCCAGGCTTAGTGAGAGTCCTTAAGTAAACATTATGTAAATCTTCTTAAAAATAAGCTGAGGACTGCTGGAGAAATGACTCTGCTGCCTTCACAGGGGACCTGGGTTCAGTTCCCAGCACCCATATGGTGGCTCACAACCATCTGTAACTCCAGTTCCGGGGAATCTGGCCTCCATGGGCTCCTGCACACACATGCTACACATAAACTCATGCAAGGAAACACACATAAATAAAATAATAAATCTTAAAAAAAATAAGGCAGAGAGGGGCCGGAGAGATGTCTCAGAAGTTAAGAGCACTTGTTGCTCTTGCAGAAGACCTGGGTTCAGGTCCCGGCACCCACAAGGCAGCTCACAACCATCTGTAACTCCAGTTCTAGGGGATCCAATGCCCTCCTCTGGCCGTCACAGGCACCAAACACGCATGTGGTGTACAAGCATACAAGCAGGCAAAACACTCATACAGATAAAATAAAACTAAAAAACGAGGAGGAAAGTGATTGAGACAACGTCTTCAGTGTTGACCTGTGGCATTTAAACATGTATGCATGTGTGTACACACATGATGCACATAAATTCAAATAAGCAAGCACACACAAATAACATAAAAGATATTAAAGATAACCCAGAACTTAAGAGCATTTGTTGTTATTGCAGAAGACCTGGGTTGTGGCCCCACTACCTCTCACAGTAGGGTACAGGGTCAACTGTAGGAACAAGGGCATTATGGGGGTGAGTGCTTAATGATGGATATCTTTCCTAAGCCAGAGGTCCGTGCTCTCTCACCTGTTCCAAGCTCCCGAGGAGGACACAGAGCTCCGTATCAATGCCTACCTGGCTCTGATGATGTGCTCCAGTAAGGAGGTGTTTACCCAGGTGCGGCACACACAGGCAACCGAGCAGTCTACCCAGGGTGAGTAGGGCAGTATGGGGTGTTATGGAGGGGCTGTGCCATGTGTCTCTTGGGGTGGGGCAGTGTGGTTAGGAGTCCCCTCACCCTCTACGTCTTTAGTTGTACTGGACAATTGACCAGTGTGTTTCCTCACATGGCAACTCCAGCCCCCATCCTGCCCATGGATAACTAGGGAAAAGATGCTTCTCTCAGGTCCTCAGCTCCCTTGAGCCTCACCAAGGTCTGCTCACTCTGGCTGGATCACAGCAGTTCTGTACAGTCACCCAGGGCCAGCCTGGTCTACGGGAGACCCTGATATGAGAAAGAGAGAACCACCAAGACAGAAAGATGGTGGATACCAATCCTAGACCCCTTGGGGATCAGTGAGTTCCCTTTAAACAGGGCAACTCTGAGCTTGGGGTGTGAATATAAAAGACAAATTCTGTTGACTAAACAAAAACACAAACCCAGAAACAACTGGCCAGATACGATGGTGCACATCTGTAATTCTTGCACTAGAGGTGATGAGGTAGAAGAATCATGAGTTCCAGGCCCTGTCTCCAAAGAACAAAGGCTGGTCTGGGGCTGGTCTGGGGCTGGGCCTGGGGTGAGTTAGGGTGGGCTGGGGTGGGCTAGGGTGGGCTGGTCTGGGGCTGGTCTGGGGCTGGGCCTGGGGTGAGTTAGGGTGGGCTAGGGTGGGCTAGGGTGGGCTGGTCTGGGGCTGGGGCTGGGGTGGGCTAGGGTGGGCTGGTCTGGGGCTGGTCTGGGGTGGGCTGGGGTGGGCTAGGGTGGGCTAGGGTGGGCTGGTCTGGGGCTGGGGATGGGGTGGGCTAAGGTGGGGCTGGGGCGGGGCTGGGGCTCAGTAGTAGACCACTTGCCTAACATGAAAGGCCTGGCCTTCATCCTGTATTGAAATTAAAATTTAAAAACAATTTAAAAACATATGCAGTGCATAGCATGTTAACATCTGGGGTCCAACCCCAGCACAACTCTTCCTTGCCTGTGTGTCCCAGGAGAGGGACACATTGCTGTGAGCCTTTGATTCTGTCTGTGAAATGGGGAGAGCATGTGCCTCAGAGTATGCTGAGGGGACGTGAGGATGTGGGGATGGTGTGAGAGGACAGTCCTTTTCCCGTTCTCTCTGCAGCCACGTTTGGAAGGGCAGGGCAGGAAGATGAGTGAGTATACAGCGAAGGCCTTCTTCCCCGAACCCAGGAACGTATTCTCTGAGAGTGGCTTTCTGGGGTGGCATCAAAACTTCAGCACAGTGCTAGAGAGTTTGCCTGGCAGATGTGAGGCCTTGGGTTCTGTCTCCGGCACTTCAGTCAAACAACCAGCCAGCCAATCACAAACATCTTTGTAACACAGGGACAAGCACACGCAAATAGCACCCCTGTGCACCCCCATCTGTTTTACCTGTCTCCACCGAGGGGTGGAGGCCGTTTCCAGTTTTCAGCCATTAGCATCAATAACCCAAAGTGACCTGCCTACACATCTGCCTGAGCTGACTTGACGTTTTCCTGAAACTAAACCACCTAATGCAAGTGGTGTGTCCATTTCAAGTAAATGCAGGGCCAGGGATACGGTTCAGCGACAGGGCTCTTGCCTTGCACATAGAATGTGGCCTTTGGTTCCGTCTTCTACACCGCAAAACTAAACGAAACAACAGCCCAGTCCCATGTTCCAATGACCTTCTGTGGAAGTAGGGTCATTTGAAGATGTAGCCTAGTCTCAGGCTTGGGGATGAGGAAGGGGGTGATGTAGGGACTTTGTCTTGAATCATAGTAATCAGCCTGCTCAGCTGCCAAGGGATCAGCCAGGGGGCTGTAGGTACCAGGCTGTATGCTGGCCAGTGGGATAAATGGGTGCCCTGCCCCCCAAAGTCAGCCCTGTCCCAAGGCCAGATGTTTGAGAAGCTTCCAGCTGTGCCTTCTGGGACATTATCTTATGCCAGGAGTCCCATTGGGCAATATCCCATACTGATGTACCCTTTTCATCCTGCCTCTGCAGGACACTGGCGGGGTCTCCATCATGGACCACACATCACCCCTCTGTCTGCTCTGAGATAATTAGACTCTTGGCTTCTGGTTCTGGCCTTGACTGACCTTTGCCAACAGCCCCCTGAGAAATGTTACTTCATTTCACAGATGAGGAAGCTGAGGCTCAGAGAGCTAGTGTGAGCATCTCCAATGCACTTAGAAGTAACAGAAGCAAGGCCTGGGGGTAGCTCAGTCAGTCAAGTGCCTGCTGAGTAAGTGTGAGGACCTGGCTTCATTCTCCAAAGACCATGTGTCCAGGGTATGTCGGCCGCACTGTAACCCAGTGCTGCGGAGGGGGCACAGGTGGACCTCTCAAGCTCACTGGCTGGCTAGCCAGCCTAGCAGAATCAGCAAGCTCCAGAGAAAAGTGAGAAACCTTGCCCCAAAACAAGTGGATAGCGCCCAAGAAATATCTGCAGCTGTCCCCTAGCCTCTACACACATGCACATACATGTATACCTGTGTACACATAAGGCTTTAAAAGGCTCTGGGTTGAATGAGGATTTGAAATGCAGCTCAGAATCCCCATTTCACAGATGAGGTACAGAGAGGTGGTAGCACCATCTTGAGGTAACGCAGCTTGTATCTGTGGAGCTGAACTGGGGTTCAGATGCGGGTCTGACTTCCAAGCCAAGGTGTCCCACTTCATACTTTTCCTTTACCTTCAAGGAAACTTGTTAGAATTTCGTACACAGGCTGGGTCCTACTCCTGTTAGCTTCAGGCTGCAGGGTCCTGAGCAGCCCTGGCATGGGGGTGTGGCAGGCCAGGGCTGAGTCCGAGAATCTTGGCCAGTGGCTAACTGTGCATCTGTTGCTGCTGCTCTGCCCCAGTGGGCTCCTTTGTGTGGAGCCACATCCTGCAGCTGCTGGAGACGGATGATCCCCTGCAACGTGACCTTCGGGACTCCCTCCCTGAGGACATCCTCAGTCAGCAGTTCCAGACGGAGACCTGGAAACACTCCTCCTATTCTGATGTCACCTGGGGCCACTAGGCCTGGGGACCCCAGAGCTCCAGTCTCCAAGAACACAGGGCCTAAGGGCACTCTTTCTCCCGCCTGGGTGACATAGAGCATGTCCAGGGCCAGCCTGGACAGCTTAGTGAGAACCCGACTCAAAAAGTAGAGGGCTTGAGCGTAGTGGAAGCGCTTACGCTGCTGCACAGGGCCTGTGTTCGGTCTCCATATGGGCAGTGGGGGAGGCCACAGAAGTCTTTTCAGCTGAGGTCCCTGAACCACCTCAGCCATCCTGGGAAGTGGAGGGTGTGGAGGGGTGCTCTGGCTTCCCCATCAGCCTTCACTGGGTGGAGGAGATGATGGAGAACCTTCTCCTGGGGCAGGACACACTGTGGATGTAGCCTCTCTTTCTAGCTCCCAGGATCCTCTTTTCCCTTAGCATCTGGCAGCCTGGGAGGCAACCTGGAGAGGACCCTCCTCTTCTCCTCCGGCTCTTTCCTCCCTTGTTCTGCTGTGGTAAACCTCACTGTCCATGCTGCTGGTCGGGCCTTCAACCTGCTAGAGGTAAGAGTGCTATGCTTGCCATCTCCCTAGGGCCTGTCCTGGAGGCAGAGCAAGGAGTGATCCCATCTGTCCATCCATCTGTCCACCTGTCCCTCACTTCTGTTATTCTATATTCCATCTATCATTTTGACCCATCTAACCTGCCCATGGATAACAGCCATACATCTGTCCACATGTGTTATCCAAGCATCCTTCCATCCAGCTCACCCCTTTCATTATCCACCCTCTCACTCATCCCTCTTCATCCATCATCCACCCATCCACCCATCCATCCATCAACCCATCCACCCACCCATCCATCCATCCATCAATCATCCATCCATCCATCCATCCACCCATCCACCCACCCACCCATCCATCCATCCATCATCCATCCATCCATTCATCCATCCATCCATCCATCCATCCCACTCATCCATCTACCCTTCCACCCATCTCTCTGATCCATCTGTTTATCCTAATCCACCCACTCATCCATTCCTTTCTCCATCTATCACTCATATTCACTCATCCACAATTTGGATTCCCACCTTCCATTTGTCTCCATCAATTTGTCCGTCCACATTCTACCCACCTACCCATCCACCTACATTTATCCACCTATCTACCTACTGTCCATCGCGGAAATATTCCTCCTCTGACATGTACCAAGCAATATGCTTGGCTCTGGATTCATGGTGATGAACAATTAAGACGTGGTCCCTGCTCTCCTGGTACTTTCCATTCTGAGAGGCTATTGTGGGAGTTTTCTCCCTGGGTGGGGGAGTACTAAACAACTTCTACCTCCTCCATCGGAAGTCCTAATGATAAACCAAAGTTTGAGTTCCCCCGAGTTCACTCTGGGGAACCAATGAATTCATTGAGCTTACTTACAGAAGGTCTGCAGCTGGTGTGGATGATGGCTCCTCCGTGACCGCATGGATGTCTGTCCCCAGCCTTCCTTAGCCTGCACACTCTAGCCCCTCTCTAAGGCCAAGAGGCCACATACGGTTGGGACAGAACTGCATATAACTGGCTGGGAGGAACAATGACTCTCTTCACCCCTTCTGTGAGGGGTCAACTGTCAACAAGCCCAAGAGTGACCATTTGTGAGCAGACACAGCTGGTCTCATGAAGATGGTGGGCAGTGTTGTTCTGAAAGTGTCTTACAAGAGAGGGAGATGGCTGAAAGTGACCACAGCAACTTTAAACTGTTTATTTGGGGACATGAGGTTTGAGCTGAGACCTGAAGGATGGACATTGTACTAAATTTCTTGTTGCTATGACGACGAGATCCATGGCAAGACGAAGTGAAGGAAAGGCTCGATTCGATAGTACAGTCCATTATGGTGGGAAGTCATGGTGGCGGCAGAAGTGTGGATGGCTGGCCACATTGCACCCACAGTTGGGAAGCACATAATGTGTGTGCATGTGTATGGATGTGGGCACACACATATAAATGCACACATATGCTGGCGCACAGCTTGCTCTCTGTTTTTTATTTTAAAACATTGATTTATTGTCAGGGGTAGAGCATATGGGCACCACTTCGTGCATGTGGAGGGCGGGAGTCAAAGTATCTCCTTCCAATGGGTTTGAGGGATAGAACTCACATCATCAGCCAAGGCTGCAAGCCCCTTTATCTGCTGAACCGTATCACTGGCTCAGACTTTCCCCTTTTTATTCAGATCAGATTCCAGCCCATAGAACAGAGCTACTTTATAGTGGGTCTTCCTTTCTCTCTTTGGCTCTTTGGAAACACCTGATGGATGGGTCTAGAGCTGTGTTTCCATGGATGGTGACTCTAGGTTCAGTCAAGGGGACCTGTGCAGAGCTGAGGTCAGGGAGTGCCTGCTGAGCAGGATACTAGTGAGTGCAAAGGTCCCAGAAGAGAAGAGTGGTGTTCACAAGGAACAGGGTGGGGGCATAGAGAGGAGCAGAGTGGAGGGGTGGGGGACAGAGAGGAGCAGAGTGGAGGGGGGGTGGGAGACAGAGAGGAGCAGAGTGGAGGGGGGGTGGGGCATAGAGAGGAGCAGAGTGGAGGGGTGGGGGACAGAGAGGAGCAGAGTGGAGGGGGGGGTGGGAGACAGAGAGGAGCAGAGTGGAGGGGGGGTGGGAGACAGAGAGGAGCAGAGTGGAGGGGGGGGGTGGGAGACAGAGAGGAGCAGAGTGGAGGGGGGGTGGGAGACAGAGAGGAGCAGAGTGGAGGGGGAGGGGACAGAGAGGAGCAGAGTGGAGGGAGGGGGACAGAGGGGAACAGAGTGGAGGGGGGGGTGGGAGACAGAGAGGAGCAGAGTGGAGGGGGGGTGGGAGACAGAGAGGAGCAGAGTGGAGGGGGAGGGGACAGAGAGGAACAGAGTGGAGGGAGGGGGACAGAGGGGAACAGAGTGGAGGGGGGGGTGGGAGACAGAGAGGAGCAGAGTGGAGGGGTGGGGGACAGAGAGGAGCAGAGTGGAGGGGTGGGAGACAGAGAGGAGCAGAGTGGAGGGGTGGGGGACAGAGAGGAGCAGAGTGGAGGGGGAGGGGACAGAGGGGAACAGAGTGGAGGGAGGGGGGACAGAGAGGAGCAGCATATGTGAAACAGCCCTTACTTGTCACCATGAGGAATGCATGAATGTGCGGCAACAGTGGAAGACAGACAATTTCTTTCTTCCCCTCGCTCCCTCCCTCCCTCCCTCCCTCCCTCGCTCCCTCCCTCCCTCCCTCTCTCTTTCTCTCCTTCCTTCCTTCCCCTCTTATGGTGCTGGAGCAGGAACCCTAGTGCATGCTAGGCAAGCTCTCCAACTTAGTGGGAGGGGAGAGGGAAGACCTCTGAGGCTGGTGTCCTAGGGGTTGTTGTGATGTCCTGACATTTGGCCCCAAGGCCCTGGAGTCTGTGTGCAGGATGAGTCCTCTGTGCTCTCCCAGCCCTCTCTGGTTGAGGGAGACCAGAGCCTGTCACCCAGACACTGCTGGCTGGGGGTAGCACCCCTGTGATTTTTCTCCAACACCATAAAGAGAGCTGGATGGCGGGAGGGAAGGGAGAGGAGGTGAAAAGAAGGGAAACCAGGTGTCTGGGTGGGGGGCGGGAGGAAAGAAGATGGACAGGTGGGTGGACAGCTCATAAATGTGCAGGAAGGAGGAGAGGTGAGGGAACAGGGGGATGAGGGATGCTCAGATGGGAGGAGAGCCAGAGGAAGCTCATCGTTCATCCACCGGCTTCTGAGAATCATCCGGACTAGTGGGTGCCTCATGGATAATTCCTGAGGCATTCCCACGACTGAGTCTGGGTGTTATTGCTGTGTGCTGGAAACCCAGGTGGGGGTGTATGGCCTGGGATGGGGATGTGAGAAGGAGGGCTTCCCAGAGGAGGTGGTATTTGAAGCCCCCAAAGAATCCATAGGAAGTTTTGCCTGAAAATTTCAAGGTTGTGCCCTGTTTCCTGAGCCCAGGTAGTCCCTAGGGAGCCCTGAGTGCTCCAGACTAGCCTCCTGGGTCCCTGTTCCCAGTCTGTAGGAGTACCCTTGATTACCTGTGTGACTGGGTTACTCATTCATGGCCTGGTTTCTCTCTCTAGCTGGGACTCCAGCTGGAAAATGCTGAAGACATCATCTGCAGTCTACTGGGCCCCAAATCCTTCTGGAGACAGGAAAAGAAGAGAGAGCCTGAGCCAGAGAATTCTTGGGGGCCAGAGCCAGACCTGGACAGCTCTGACTGTCCAGGAGAAAGATCCAGAAAGATGAAGGACCTCCAGGAGAAGGTAATAAATCTGGTGTGCTCTGACCACCCTGTCCCCCACCCAGTGACCCAGATGCCAGCATGGGCTCCTGGGAAGACTGCAGGTGTCCATGCATCCCTTGTGGGCACCTGCTGCCCAGGCCTACCTGGTGCCAAGAAGGTGTTTGTCTGAGTGTAACCTCTACACAGGAAAGTCCCAAAGCCCCATCAGGATGTGTGTCTCCACCTCTGTGCACCAGTGAGGCCAGTACCCCAGAGAACCTTCTCCTCTAGTCAGTACCCATCCCTAACCAAGGTGACCCCTGGTCTAGCTTCTGATGGCACCAATCACTCCTGGTTTTTAAAATTAGTGTTTTAAAGCTGGTGCAGAGGCAGGCACCTGTAACCCCAGTGCTGGGGTGGTGAGGCCAGTGCTGAGTGACTAGACGGCCTAGCCCAATCAGGAAGCTCCAGCTTCAGTGAGAGGCTCTGCCTCAAAGAATAAAGTGGAGAACAGTTGAAGAAGACATCTGATGCTGACCCCTGGCTTACAAGTGCATGTGCATACATGCGTGCGCGTGCACGCGCGCACACACACACACATTCACACACACACACACACACACACACACACACACACACACACACACACACTCTCATACACACACACACAATGACCTGAGAGTACTGGTGTCACCCTCACCAGAAAGCTGATGACCTATCATGCTCACAGGAGCCTTTTTGATTTTTTTCTTTGAAATAGTTTTTCTCTGTAGCCCAGGCTGGCCTCCAACTTGGAATCCTCCTGCCTCAGGCTCTTTGTTGATGGGCTCACATTGGAGGCCCACCATGCTCATCTTACATGCATCTTCATCTTCTATAATACTCTTCCTCCTGTCCTGCTTCCGCCCTGGGAGCTACTGAGCAGCTGTGTGTCGCTGTAGACTGTTGGCATTTCCTCAGATGTCACGTAAATTTCGACATGTATTTAAAGCTTGCACTCGCTCTAGCTCGGTTTCATTCATCCAGGGCTGTGTGGTGCCCCCTGTCCCTGCCCAGGACTGGGAGTAGAACCCAGGGCCTTTCCCATGCTAGGAAAGCACTCTCCACTGAGGTACTCCAGTCTTCCCCCCTTTTCTTCCTTCCTTCCTTCCTTCCTTCCTTCCTTCCTTCCTTCCTTCCTTCCTTCCTTCCTTCCTCCCTCCCTCCCTCCCTCCCTCCCTCCCTCCCTCCCTTCCTTTCTTTCTTTCTTTTCTTTTTTTTTTTTGTTTTTTTTGTTTTTCGAGACAGGGTTTCTCTGTGTAGTTTTGCGCCTTTCCTGGAACTCACTTGGTAGTCCAGGCTGGCCTCAAACTCACAGAGATCCACCTGGCTCTGCCTCCCGAGTGCTGGGATTAAAGGCGTGCGCCACCACCGCCCGGCTTTCTTTTCTTTTTTTTAAGACAGGCTCTCACTATGTGGCTTAGGTTGACCCCAAACCCTCAGGCTCAGGCTGGCCTGGAACTTACTCTTTAGCCCATGGCTACCCTCAGACACGTGATTCTCCTGCCTCAGCCTCCTAGTGCTGAGATCTCAGGTCTGCTCCATCCTGCCAGGCTAGTGTCTTACTTTAATCTGCATTTCCCTAATGAAATGGTGATGAGCATTTTTTTTTATCATTTTATTTTATATATATATTTTTGTAACAAGGTCTCACCATGTACACCAGTCTCACAGAGATCCGCCTGTCTCTGCCTTTCATGTGCGCACCACCATGCCCAGCCATGTGTATTTATTTTTATTATGTGTGTATGTGTGCATGCTCACAAGCACATGGCACAAAATGTGTGTGGAGGTCAGAGGACAACTTGTGATTGTTGGTCCTCTCCTTCCACCGTGTGGATGGGGTCATCAGGCTGCAAGTGCCTGAGCCATTGTGCCAGCCTTGTGGACAGTTCTGCTAGCCAGCTGTCTTTGGTGAAATGTATATTCAGATATTAGATATATTCGATTTTATTGGCTTCTTTTCTCTTCCTTCCTTCCTTCCTTCCTTCCTTCCTTCCTTCCTTCCTTCCTTCCTTCCTTCTTTCTTTTTTGACAGGGTTTCTTTGTGTAGCCCTGGCTGTCCTGGAACTCACTCTGTAGACCAGGCTGGACTTGAACTCACAGAGATCCGTGTGCCTCTGCCTCCTGAGTACTGGTGTGTGCCACCACTGCCCGGTTGGGTTATTTTTTTTTTTTTTACAGGGTTTTGGGAATTCTTTATTTTAGAAATAACTCCTGTTATCAGATATGTGACTTGGAAACACTATCTCACAGTTTATGGTGTGTCTTTTTATTCTCTTCTAGTGGGAATGGTTTTGTTGTTTAATTTGGGGTTTTCTTTCACTTTTCTGTATATGTGTGTGTGTGTGCAGATGTATGTGCTTGCATGTGTGTGTGCATGTGTATTTGTGCATATGTGTGTGTGCTTGTGTTTGTGTGTGCATGTGTTGACCGTGAGCATCTTCTTCCATCATGTCTCTACCTTATTTTTTAAATTAATTTCATATTTGAGTGTTGGCCTGTATGTATGTGTGTGCACCATATGTGCAGTAGCCATAAAGGTCAGAAGAGGGCATCAAATCCCCTGGAACTGGACTTCCAGAGAGTTCTCGGCCTCCATGGGGGTGCTGGAACTAAACCTAGTACTCTCGGCTGCCCAGCCATCTCTCCAGCCCTCTACCTTGTTTTGGGGGACACAGCTTCTCTCTGACCCTGGAGTTCACCTGCTCCACTAGGGCGGCTGGCCCAGGTGTTCTCCAGACTCTGCCTCCCCGGCACAGGGATTAAGGGGCACACTGAGTGCTGGGGACCCAGACTCAGGTCTTCCTGCTCTGACAAGCACTTCCTTGACTGAGTCATTTCCCAGCCCCTGTGGTATTTTAAAATTTTTGTTTTATTTTATTTGAGATAAGATGTAACCCAGGCTGGCCTCACACTGACAACTCCTGCCCCACCTCTCCAGTGCATGCTGGACCCCTAGCACCACGTAAAAGCAGACGTGGAGGTGATGCTAGCACTCGGTAGATGGAGGCAGGAGGATCAGAAGTTCAAGTTTGAGGGCAGCCTGGGTTACATGAGATCATTTCAAAGGATAAAATGAAATGAAAAGTTGTGCTGTGAGGGACCTGGGTGTGCTTTTGTAGTATGTGTGTGCATGTCTGAGGGTATGTGCCTTGTAGTTGGAAGCCTGTCTTCAGTTGAGTGATCAGGTCCATTGCTAATTATTGTCCTAGCAGAGACTCTGGGCACAGGTTCTCATGTGTATTCTGGAGGGTGGGGACCATGATGGGCACGCACTCTGCCTGCAGCATTTGCTCTTGTAAAATGCCATGTCTGTGTACATCTGAGAGCCAGCAGCGTGGGTGGCTTGGGTGTGTACTGACATGTTTATACATAGACCAGATGTTAGCCCAAAGCCCAGGTGGGCTAGGAATAAACACTTCTTTCTAGCTGGGCATGGTGGCATATGCCTGTAACCCTAGCACTTAGAAGGCGGAGGAGTTTTCAAGCAAGCCTCAGCCCCATGATGGGTTGGAGCCTGTCTGGGCTACTTGGGACCCTCTTCAACAAAAACAAAACAAACACTTTTGTCTTAGAATGCACTCTCTGTAGTCTGTTATTTTCTCATGTTTCATACTCACATGCCAAGATGTATTTTGCTAAGACAAAGAGAGTAACAACAGATACCCAATCTCCATGTTGGCAAGACCACAGGGCGGGCAGGGACTGTGGTGCACAGAAGAACAGCCATCCACACACCGGCAGCTGCTTCTTGGCTCTGGTCACCCTTTACTGAGGGGTGGGTAGACAAACTAATATTTCTGTCTTCAAAGAAGTCGTGGGTTTGGATTCTATATAAAATCTCCTAACTTTCAATGTTAGGAATAAAGTCTACATCATAGCATGAGAAATGGTGAGGGACTAGGCGACATGTGGACCTGAGTGCCGCTCAGGTGGCTGGGCCCAATCCTCCGGGGGTACCGAAGGGGAAGCAGGGAAAGCAGCTGCAGTTCTGAGCGGGCTCATCACAGCTCATCCATGCTGACTTTGTGTCACACCTGCACTGGGTGTGACACTACTGTGCACGTCAAAGAACATGTGGGAGAGAGTGTCTGGTGGGCTGGGCCCCACACACCCTTGACCTTTCTAGCAGCCCACCCTCCCTCCCACTCCAGAGGCTTTGCCTGGCTCACCCTAAGTTTCTCCATCTTCGTTCCGGGTTCTTTCTCAGGTAGCCCAGTGGTATAGGGCAAGACGGGCACCAAGCTGCCAGCTGAGTGTCCAAGTGTTCGGGCACGAGCTGACCTTCCTGGACTGTGGGCCTCTGGGGGACCACAGGAGATGTTGGTCTCTGCACCTGGCTGAACGTGCCATCAAGTTCCTCAAGGTACTCCCTGTCCAACCCCGGTCTCTGACCCCTCTCCCGTGACTCCTGCACTCTGCCGCTACACCCTGCTCTCTGTCCCCAGCCCTGTGCCCTGCCTCATGTCTCTGACCCCAGCCCTGCACTGTAGTTGGTGTTTTTTTTACTCTTTAGTTCTTTGGGGACCCACCACCCAGCTCCCAAATAAATCACAGAGTCTTATTCTTTCTTATGAACGCTTGGCCTTAGCTTGTCTTGTTTCCAGTCAGCTTTTTTAAACTTAAATTATCCTGTCTACCCTTCGCCTCTGGGCTTTTACCTTTCTCTATTTCTGTATATCTTCTCTTTCTTTCTCATTCCATGTCTGGCTGTGCAGCTGGGTGGCTGGCGCTGGAGCCCTCCTCCTTCTCTCGCTCCCGGATCTTTCCTCTCCCCAGATTTCTACTTCTATTTATTGTAAAGGTATTCTACAACACCATGCCCTGCCTCGTGTCTCTGTCTCCATCCCCTTCCCTCTGCCTCTGCTTACAGTTCTCTGACCTGAGTCCTACCCCTTTCCTCCCCTCTACCCCCTACCTCTGTCCCCTGCCCTTTGACCCTGGGACATGAAATTTAGGGTCATACCTGAGCACAAGGCCTTCCCCACGCCACCTCCCACTTTGGGCCTGTTGTGGGTCTTGCCATGGTCTTGACTTCCGATTCAGACATAGAGATATTTAGCTCTTTTTATCTTTTTAGTGCTGGGGGTGGGGTGCAGGGCCTCATGCATGCTAGCCAAGCACTCTGTACAGAGCCATACCCCAGTCTTGAAACAGAGATATTAAATAAAAACAGCATGTTTCCTTCAGAGGGCCCATGCTGACTAAGTTAGTGCCCAGGTCTGCTTAGGACACACTGAGTGATATGTCACTGGTTGTCCGACACCTGCTGTCCTCACCTTCCTTTCTAGCCTTTGATCAGTAAGTAGACCATTGTATTCCCAGGGTGGCTCTACTCCTGCGGGCTATGTGGCCTTGGGCCAACCATTCATGTCCATGGCCTCATTTTCCTCACCTGTATCTCTGGAATGACTTACATTTGGAGGAAAAGTGGGCGTCCTGTGCTCCATGCTAAGATCACCTGTCCCTAGCCATGGCTGTGGGTTGTCACTGTGATTCTCTGACCACAGGGGCAGGAGACACAGGTGACCCCGAGGCTGAATCTGGCTGTGGGGGAGCTCTTCTTTCCCACAATGTCTGGCATTCCAGCCAGGCTCACCATACATGCCTTGGCCACTGTCAGCATCCATGTCCAAGGCATGGCTGACTTTCAGCAACTCTCAGATTTCTCCCTGAGGGGTTACATCAAGCCCAGGTAACAGACTTCTCCAAGTTGGGGTGAGTAGGGGATTGAGGATGTGGGGTACTGGGCATCCATCATCCAGGCTATGGGAAGTACCCATTCCGCAGCCGTCCTGTCAACCTGCTGTTGGCAAAGCAGACAACTGTGAGAGTGTCTTGGGCTGTGAGGTCCCTTTACAATGAGAAGACAGGCCCAGAACTGTGAAGCTGTGTGCTCAGGGCTGCACAGGGGAGTTGGGCCACAGGGTCTCTAGTCACAGTCTGCCTCCCAAGGGAGTTGAGAGGAACCAAACCCCAGTGACCATGGAGTGAGGAGGGCAGGTCCTTCTTTAATCCCACTGTTGGTGAGGAAACAGATTCAAATGAGGTTGCCACAGGACCAGGCCGTGTGGTCTGGGAGCGGGTAACAGAATGCATGTAAGTCATGGTCTCATTTCTGGGCGGTCTGCCCCACCACCCAGCCAAGCTGTCTGTGGGTTCTGAGTATGACTGAGAACACGGACAACACATCCTCTACTGGGCGGGGGCGGCTGAAATGGGGCTTGTAAGTAGGGCTGAAGCGTCCTGGCTGTGTCCTGAGCCCCTCGGAGGCTCGGCATCTCCATCTGTACAATGGGCTGGTGACAGTGAGGACTGGATGGTGGCCCAGATGGTGCAGGCACCAGACCTTGTCCCTCCTCCCTCAGTGTCCTCCTTCAGGTCTCGGCTCAGATGGGCACCGCAGGGGCCCTGGGGCAGGCCGGGCTCAGGTGGTTGACCCATGTCCGTGGCACCGCCAGCCTAGATGGTGGGATCCAAGCGAGGAAGGGTCAGGACCTCAGAGTGCATCTGAACGCCCCAGAGGACTCAGTAGAGCTACTCAGCTTCAGGTGGGGGTCTTCACCACCAAGTGGGCGGAGTCTTCAAAGGGGGTGGGGGATGGAGGGTAAGCTGCTTATGGGAAGAGGTGGGGTGGGGGCCTGCATGGAGGAGGGGCTGGGTGGGGCAGGTTGACAGGGAGTGGCCTGCATGTGCACAAGGACAATTTGTCAAACTCATCCTCTTCCACTAGCTCCAGGCTGTATCTTGTCACCCGGGACAGTGTGAAGAGCTTACGTGAAGGTCACAGCTTCTCCGAGTCCCGGTCCTGTGCCCATGAAGGTAGGCAGCTGGGCCTCTGGTTCTCGGCCTGAGATGGGTGTCCCGGGTGTGGAGGACGACCTCCAAATTACCCTCCAAAAGTGTCTGTGTCACTGATATTTAGTCTCCTAACAACCTGGCTTCTACTATTGCACCCTGGGAAAAACCAGAGTCACTATGAAATGCACAGAGGTGTCTGATGAACTTTTGTTTATTTGTGATGAGGTCTTATGTAGCCCAGGCTGGCCTCAAACTCATGAGCAGCAGAACTGATCCTCCTGCCTCCAAAACTCTGCTTAAGGGGAAAATGGCCTATTCCGGCTCACATCTTCAGGGGATCACTTCGCCATGGCAGGGAAGGTGTGGCCACAGGAGTGGGAGGCCAATTGGCCATGTCACACCTGTAGTCAGGACACAGAGAGGGGTGAATGCTGCTGCTCGGTTCTCACTCTCCTTTTATTCAGTCCTGGGCCCACGTTTAGGGTGGGTGTTCCCTCCTTCATTAACCTAATCTGGAAGACCCCTCACAGACTCGCCCAGAGGCTAACCTAATCTACATAGAAACTAACCTAATCTACATAGAAGCTAACCTAATCTAGAGGCTAACCTAATCTACATAGAGGCTAACCTAATCTAAACAATACCTTATAGACCAGACTTGCCTCCTACATGATCCTGATCCTGTCAAGTTGAAGCATTGACTATCACACAACTGAGCTACATCCCCAGTCACATTATATATATATTGAGAGACAGCCTGGGCTGGTCTCTAACTCTCTATGTAGCCAAGGATGACCTCGAACTCCTGGTCCTGATTTTGTTTTTGAGTAGCGTGGAGGACTAAGAGATTAAAGACAGGATTAGCGACTAGAGACAGAGTGTGTTTCTAGGCACTTTCTTTTCTTTTTATCCTTTTAATTTTTTCCTTGGGTGCTTTTTTTCCTTTCTTTAAAAAATTGTTACATGTTTATCTATTTGTATGTGTGTGGGGCTATGACTTAGGGGAGTCTCTTCTCTCCCCCCACGTGGGTTCTGGGGACAGGACTTAGGCTGGTGGACTCGGCAGCAAGCACCTTTACCTATTGAGCTGTCTTGCCTGCTCTCCCTCCTCCCCTCCCTCCTCCCCTCCCTCCTCCTCTCCCTCCTCCTCTCCCGCCTCCCTTCCTTCCTCCCCTGCCTTCTTTTTACAGCTCGTTATTTGAAGTGACATTATTGCTTGAATGTACAAGACAAATTTATGGCAATAGTGCAGACTCATTTTCCTGCAGGTGGAGAGGATGCACCTGTCTCCAGTAACGGGCCAATCGGTTCCTCAGACACCAGGATCAGATGGGAGTTGGCTCCTCTTTCCTCTTAAGAGGCATGGGAGGAGCAGCTGCTTTTTGTTGTTGTTGTTTTGTTTGTTTTTGTTTTTCGAGACAAATTTTCTCTGTGTAGCCCTCGTTGTCCTGGAACTTGCTTTGTAGACCACTCTGGCCCTGAACTCACAGAGATCCATCTGCCTCTGCCTCCCAAGTGCCAGGGTTAAAGGCATGCACCACTCCATTCAGCTGTAGCTGCTTCTTTTATGACATAGCTCGGTGAAGGATCAGAGGAAGTCCTTCACAAAACATTCTTGTACAAAACCACATGAGTCCCTCAGGAACCACCAATCCAGGAGGGCGTCCATCCTTTCTTGGCCAGTTTGTTAACATCTGCTTCAGCCAAGTAGGGGTGCTACCAGGACCACGGGCCAAGCAGACTGGGCCAGACCGTTCTCAGGAGCGTGCATGGCACATGGTGGAGATGCCTGACAGCACACTGCTGGGTTAAAGGGAGACTGAAGCCTTCAGAGCAGAGCCTCTCTTTAGATCCTTAGAAGAAGGGAAAGAAAAAGACACTTCTTTAAAATGGCATCAGAATTCCTCTGGCAGGCCTAGTCTATTGGCCATCAAGAACAAGAATATATTCTGTGGTGGTTTAATGAGAATTGGTCCCCAGAGGCTCATACATTTGAGTGCATATTCCAGGTTAGCATAATTGTTTAGGAAGGATTAGGAGGTGTGGCCTTGTTAGAGGTGGTGTGTCACCAGGGGCTGGCTTTGAGGTTCCAAAAGCCCCCCCTCATTCCCAGTTAGTGTCCTCTCTCTCTCTCTCTCTCTCTCTCTCTCTCTCTCTCTCTCTCTGTCTCTCTCTCTCTCTCTCTCCCCTCAGCTTGTGGATCAGGATGTCAGCTCTTGGCTACTGCTCCAGCACCATGCCTGCCTACCTGCTGTCATGATGATTGTGAACACTAACACTTGGACTCATGAACCCCCAAATTAAATGCTTTTTTTAAAATCAGTTGCCTTGGTAATGGTGTCTCTTCACAGTAATAGAAAAGTAACTAAGAGTCACTCAAACATGAAGTCAGCAGTGATTCCTGCCCAGCTTTCACCACCCTGGGATGTTGCTGTCTTGCACAAAGCTATAACAGCTAAAGGTGTGGATGAAGTAATAATCATCACTGACCTTGTCACCAAGAGAACCAAAGTTCAGCAATGCAGGTCAAGACAGCACACCTCTGGGAACACACCCAGAGGAAGCTCAGAGGGGAGCCCTCACAGGTCACCTGGAGGAAGAGGTTCTCAGTGTGCTAAAACTCCAGCCCAGCTTGACACAAATGACCTGTGGGCTGTGAAGGGACTTGGAACAGGTGAAAACTCTCATTGTAAAAGAAACCAGAGAAATTAAGAGTCTACAGAGAAGGTCTGGAAAAAGATCTGGCCAAAGATACTGCCTCGGAGACATCTAGACTTGCAGAAAAAAATAAAAAACGGCATTGTTTTCTCTTGCCCAGGGTGACCGTTGTGGGGATTTGAGTGGGAATCAAGATTTGGCTGATGCGATGCCCGGGCTTTGCATGACGCTGGAGAAAGGAGGGGGATTGATGTGCATTTGTTAGTGCAAGCCTGGGCTAGAGAGGCTATGCCCGTCTTTGCAGAGTATTTCAGAATTATGCTGACTCAGTGAGCACAGCATGAAGAGAGTTCTGGGTCTGGAATAGAGGTGCCTCACAACCATCATGAAGTACGCCACTAGCAGCCTGGCTTTCTTTACCACAGAACCTCATTAAGCTACAAAGGGAGCTTGAACTCGCCATTGATCAAAATTATGACTCCTATTCTGAAATCAACACAAATTGTATCAAAGCGTTTTGCCAGAAGATGTATTGAATCTTTCTTTGCAAGCCATTCTGGATGAGACTAGAGGAAACTGATCAGATCCTGGTGGCTGTGTGTGGAGGAAGCTTGGTGTCCTCCAGAGCACGGAGGCATTCCAGTCGGAACATCCATTCCATCACACAGGCTTCAGCAGGAGAGTTCCTTCCACATATTACTGTCGAGTTACCTGCTTTCTGAAAAATACAGCCTATAAGTCATTTTTACATTACAGCTCTGTACAATAGAGATGAAATTTTGTTTATTATGTTTATCCCAAGCTATAAACCCCATAAGCAAGTCATTTTGGTACATTCCAGAGAAAGATATTTATGTAGCTTAAAATAAAAAATAATTTTATAAGAAAAAAATGGTCCAGGGGTTGGATATGGTGGCGAATGCCTTTAATCCCAGCACTCAGGAGGTAGAGGAAGGCAGATATCTCTGTGTTTGAGGCCAGCCTGGTGTACAGAGTGAGTTCCAGGACAGTCAGGGCCACACAGTGAGATCCTGTATCACACAAAAAGAATTATCCTGGGGTTGGAGAGGTAGCTCTGAGGTTAAGAGCGCTTGCTGCTGTTGCAGAGAACTGGAATTTGGTTCCCAGCACCCACAGTGGGAAGCTCACAACTGCCTGTAGTTCCACCTCCAGGGGAACAGACGCCCTCTTCTGGACTCTTTGGGTACCTGCACTCACATGTTCATACACACAGACACAAAATTACACACACACACACACACACACACACACACACACACACACACACACACACACAAATCATTAAAAACAATAGAAGTCTGCATCAGTAGTTCTAGTGTGCTTGTTTTTGCCTTCTACAGCACCCCTGGATTGAGGGTGGGGCATTAAGGGAATGGCGAGTGAAATTGCAGGTTGCTATAGCTGGCATTGGTGGTAGTTCCTGGCATCTGATTGTAAAGGTCAGGAATGCTATAGAACATTGTGTAATATATATGATACTCTCAAAAGATTACTGGGCTTCATGTGTCAACAGTTTGCTGAGGCTGAGGAGCCCAGGCCTATGCAGTCCTGTCCCTCAGGATTAATGTCTATACAATACTGGTTCTCAGAAGGATGCTGACATGGGTGGCTGGGCCCACACCCTGCTCTCTCTGCTAACCACAGCTGTCACTCAACTGTCTTTGCAGTGTCCCAAGCCTGGGTTTTGCAGCTGTGTGCTAATGTGGCCTGGCCAGGGCCTGGTCAGCCCTCCCTGCTCTGGGCACCTGTGTTCGCGAATTTGATTCTGAAGAAGCAGGACCCAGGACTTCAGCTGTACCTGCTGGAAGCTGCCTACACCCTCCATTTCCAGGTGGGCAGTGTGGAGTGGCCCCTTCTTTCCCATCTGGCTTGTGGATCTCCCATGCATATCAGCACCAAGAATTTGGCCACAAAGACTCAGGTTTGGACTCTGAGGCATTGAGCTGGCTCCCTGCTGCTGCAGGACCTTTGCACATGCTGACTCTCTGCCTAGCACCATTTAACTCTGACTCGATGTGTCAAGCACATTCCTGTGCCCAGACCTTTGAACTGGCTCTCTCCTGTGCCCGAGACACTCTTTCTTCCAATGCCAGGTAACCTCATATTCTGTATTCTCTCAGGCATCTTCACAGGCCGTCAAAGATAGCCCATCCCCACCACCTGACATAAAACACATATCCCTTCCAGGACCACTCAGGTACCCACATGACCAAGATTTCTGACTGCTCTCTTACCTGGTTCTGTGTCTGGTTGTTGTGTGGCCCCAACTCTGGGGTGTCAGGCCCCAGGGGCAGGAGCTTTGCACACTTAGGGCTCCCCATGCTTCAGGCTAGCCTCACAAGAAGTGCCAAATGTGTGAACAGGGATGTGGTATTTTATTTGACTTGTTTGCAGTATAGGGGGAGGAGCTAGGGCGTTATGCATGCGTGCAAGGCCTGCAGGGTCCCTCTGAGCCACACCCTGACCCTGGCTCTGGGTTCTAGAAGCAGCTTAAGTCAAAGCTGCATTTCTCAGAGCTTCATGTGCAGTAGCTTGGGGTAGAGGAAGTTTGTTAAACAAAGGCCCTTGGGCCAAGAGAATGCCAGGAAAGATAGATGCTGAACCTGGTTTCACCAACCCTCACCCTCAGATTCTGGAGCAGAGTTGGTAGCAGCAAGCAAAGGATGGTAGAGTTTTGACTCCAGAACACAGGGTTGTGTCCTGGGGATTGCAGATGTCCCCTGTGCATAGCAAAGTGTGAGAAAGAGGAGGGACCCGAACAGGGCTAGTCTAGGATGAGACAGCATTGATAGGATGCTGGAGTTGTGTACTGCAGAAGCCTCATCCTGGTCATTTGCCCTGTCAATCAAGACCTGGAGAGGCTTGGGTGTAGCTCAGTGGGAGATGATTTGCCTAGCATGCAACAAAGCCTTGAACTCCAACACTGAGGGAAAATCAAAAGTCCTGTGCCAGGCTATCTTAAAACCCGCCTCTCCCGTGCTGCTGTTCAGAGCCCGGAAAACGCTTGACGGGCTTGTTTCTGCAAGGATAGGAGGCCCTGTTTCAGAAGAGGAGCGGTGGTCTTCTCTCCTCAGGAACCTCATTGTGTTTGCAGAAGGACAGCTGGCTCCCTGAAGAAGCCACAGCCCACCTCTTCATGGGTGCACCCCAGTCAGATGTGGCCAGGACGTGGGGGTGGACATCAGCTACAGTGTGCCCCGGAGGAAATGCCAGCCCAAGCTGCTGCACCCCAAAAAGAAAATTCAGCTGGATGGTGAGGACAGCGTTCTCCCTGGTCACCTGACCCCTTGGCAGCAGCAGTGTGGGCAACGTGCCTGCCACACATTCACTCCTGGGTTCCAGAGCAAGAGCCGGTACCTTTGATGGCTCAGGGGATAGAAGACAGGCTGGAAGGTGGAGCCCCAGCCCTGAACTTGGCCTTGTCCCCAGGTAAGATGGAGGTTCTCAAGAGTGCACGCATGGGCCATCTGGAGCTGGTACTTGGATGTCTATTCCATCAATGTTTACTCTGTATTCTTGGCACACCTGCATCAGCCCTATTCCCGGGTCTCCCTGCCCCAGCCAGTGTCTTGGGCCAACAAAGCCCCCACCCCGCACTGATGTGAAAAAAACATGTGTAGATCAATAATAGACAGTTTGGGGCTGTGTAGATGTAACCAACCTTATTAAATAAGAAACACAGAACCAATGCAAAGAAGAAAGCCAAGAGGTCAGAGCTAAGAGCTAAAACCTTACCCTTCCTCCTGCGGTGGTCCTACCTCTCCGAACCAGAGCTACTTTCTGTGTTAAAGTCTTTATATAGAATTTCTGTTCTGCCTTCTCATTGGTTGTAAACCCAACCACATGACGGCCTCGTCACGCTCTATCTGTAAAGGCCTCCAGGTTTTCCATGATTGGTATTGAGATTAACTTACAGGCCTCCAGGTTTTCCATGATTGGTATTGAGATTAAAGGCATGTGTATCCAATACTGGCTGTATCCCTGAACACACAGAGACTTACCTAGCTCTGCCTACCAAGTGCTGGGATTACAAGCGTACGCCACCACTGCCCTGCTTTCCTATGGCTTGCTAATAGCTCTGACCCCCGGGCAACTTTATTTATTAACATACAAATAACATTTTAATACAAATAAAATATCACCATAGGGCTGGGGATAGCTCAA
Source organism: Peromyscus californicus insignis (assembly GCF_007827085.1). Classification (NCBI taxonomy): domain Eukaryota; kingdom Metazoa; phylum Chordata; class Mammalia; order Rodentia; family Cricetidae; genus Peromyscus; species Peromyscus californicus. Next base: position 102,565,686 of record NW_026294551.1, on the reverse strand, counting down.
CAATTCAGAGGACCAGCACCCACATCCAGTGACTCACAACTCCAGTTTCAGAGGATCTGACACCCTCTTTTGGCTTCTTGGGAACCTACATGCATGTGCACATACACAGATATGTGCACATAAACAGATAATGAATCTTTAAAAGAAGAATAATAGAAGTTTTCATGAGTTCAGAGTAGAGAAAGATATTAAAACAAGTTAAACAGCCCACACCCAGGTTTCCTGATGTCAGGCTGAGGTTCCCAGAACTGGGTGACTTAACACAGTGTATCGGTCATTAGCTCTGAAGGCCAGTAGGGAACCTGAGCAGGGCTTTTCTGGGGAGACTGTGAGGGAGCCTGCGTTCCCAGACCTGTGGGTTCTAACTGTAGAATTCCTCAGCTCAGAGATGGCTTTCTCCCTTCTTGGTCAAACTGTCTTCCCTCCACAGGTCATTTCAAATCGCCTCTTTTAGGGGACACCTGTCATACTGGATTCAGTCTAATAACCTCTTTAATGCCACCAGATACAAAGACCCTGTTTCCAGATGAGGTGCCCCTCACCTCTGACCCGCACCCTCCTCACCTCTGACCCGCACCCTCCTCACCTCCTCTGACCCGCACCCTCCTCACCTCTGACCCACACCCTCCTCACCTCTGACCCGCACCCTCCTCACCTCCTCTGACCCGCACCCTCCTCACCTCCTCTGACCTGCACCCTCCTCACCACCTCTGACCCGCACCCTCATCACCTCCTCTGACCCGCACCCTCCTCACCTCTGACCCGCACCCTCCTCACCTCTGACCCGCACCCTCCTCACCTCTGACCCGCACCCTCCTCACCTCTGACCCGCACCCTCATCACCTCTGACCGGCACCCTCCTCACCTCCTCTGACCTGCACCCTCCTCACCACCTCTGACCCGCACCCTCCTCACCTCTGACCCGCACCCTCCTCACCTCCTCTGACCCGCACCCTCCTCACCTCCTCTGACCCGCACCCTCCTCACCACCTCTGACCCGCACCCTCCTCACCTCTGACCCGCACCCTCCTCACCTCCTCTGACCCGCACCCTCCTCACCTCTGACCCGCACCCTCCTCACCTCTGACCCGCACCCTCATTACCTCTGACCCGCACCCTCCTCACCTCCTCTGACCCGCACCCTCATCACCTCTGACCCGCACCCTCCTCACCTCTGACCCGCACCCTCCTCACCTCTGACCCACACCCTCCTCACCTCTGACCCGCACCCTCCTCACCTCTGACCCGCACCCTCCTCACCTCTGACCCGCACCCTCCTCACCACCTCTGACCTGCACCCTCCTCACCACCTCTGACCCGCACCCTCATCACCTCCTCTGACCCGCACCCTCATCACCTCCTCTGACCCGCACCCTCCTCACCTCTGACCCGCACCCTCCTCACCTCTGACCTGCACCCTCATCACCACCTCTGACCTGCACCCTCCTCACCACCTCTGACCCGCACCCTCCTCACCTCCTCTGACCCGCACCCTCCTCACCTCTGACCCGCACCCTCCTCACCTCCTCTGACCCGCACCCTCCTCACCTCTGACCCGCACCTTCCTCACCTCCTCTGACCCGCACCCTCATCACCTCCTCTGACCCGCACCCTCCTCACCACCTCTGACCCGCACCCTCCTCACCTCCTCTGATCCGCACCCTCCTCACCTCTGACCCGCACCCTCCTCACCTCTGACCCACACCCTCCTCACCTCCTCTGACCCGCACCCTCCTCACCTCCTCTGACCCGCACCCTCCTCACCTCCTCTGACCCGCACCCTCCTCACCACCTCTGACCCGCACCCTCCTCACCTCCTCTGACCCGCACCCTCCTCACCACCTCTGACCCGCACCCTCCTCACCTCCTCTGACCCGCACCCTCCTCACCTCCTCTGACCCGCACCCTCCTCACCACCTCTGACCCGCACCCTCCTCACCTCCTCTGACCTGCACCCTCCTCACCTCTGACCCGCACCCTCCTCACCTCCTCTGACCCGCACCCTCCTCACCTCCTCTGATCCGCACCCTCCTCACCTCTGACCCGCACCCTCCTCACCTCTGACCCACACCCTCCTCACCTCCTCTGACCCGCACCCTCCTCACCTCCTCTGACCCGCACCCTCCTCACCTCCTCTGACCCGCACCCTCCTCACCACCTCTGACCTGCACCCTCCTCACCTCTGACCCGCACCCTCCTCACCTCCTCTGACCCGCACCCTCCTCACCTCTGACCCGCACCCTCCTCACCTCCTCTGACCCGCACCCTCCTCACCTCTGACCCGCACCCTCCTCACCTCCTCTGACCCGCACCCTCCTCACCTCTGACCCGCACCCTCCTCACCACCTCTGACCCGCACCCTCCTCACCTCCTCTGACCCGCACCCTCCTCACCTCCTCTGACCCGCACCCTCCTCACCTCCTCTGACCCGCACCCTCCTCACCTCTGACCCACACCCTCCTCACCTCCTCTGACCCGCACCCTCCTCACCACCTCTGACCTGCACCCTCCTCACCACCTCTGACCCGCACCCTCATCACCTCCTCTGACCCGCACCCTCATCACCTCCTCTGACCCGCACCCTCCTCACCTCTGACCCGCACCCTCCTCACCTCTGACCCGCACCCTCATCACCACCTCTGACCTGCACCCTCCTCACCACCTCTGACCCGCACCCTCCTCACCTCCTCTGACCCGCACCCTCCTCACCTCTGACCCGCACCCTCATCACCTCCTCTGACCCGCACCCTCCTCACCTCTGACCCGCACCTTCCTCACCTCCTCTGACCCGCACCCTCATCACCTCCTCTGACCCGCACCCTCCTCACCACCTCTGACCCGCACCCTCCTCACCTCCTCTGATCCGCACCCTCCTCACCTCTGACCCGCACCCTCCTCACCTCTGACCCACACCCTCCTCACCTCCTCTGACCCGCACCCTCCTCACCTCCTCTGACCCGCACCCTCCTCACCTCCTCTGACCCGCACCCTCCTCACCACCTCTGACCCGCACCCTCCTCACCTCCTCTGACCCGCACCCTCCTCACCACCTCTGACCCGCACCCTCCTCACCTCCTCTGACCCGCACCCTCCTCACCTCCTCTGACCCGCACCCTCCTCACCACCTCTGACCCGCACCCTCCTCACCTCCTCTGACCTGCACCCTCCTCACCTCTGACCCGCACCCTCCTCACCTCCTCTGACCCGCACCCTCCTCACCTCCTCTGATCCGCACCCTCCTCACCTCTGACCCGCACCCTCCTCACCTCTGACCCACACCCTCCTCACCTCCTCTGACCCGCACCCTCCTCACCTCCTCTGACCCGCACCCTCCTCACCTCCTCTGACCCGCACCCTCCTCACCACCTCTGACCTGCACCCTCCTCACCTCTGACCCACACCCTCCTCACCTCTGACCCACACCCTCCTCACCTCCTCTGACCCGCACCCTCATCACCTCTGACCCGCACCCTCCTCACCTCCTCTGACCCGCACCCTCCTCACCTCCTCTGACCTGCACCCTCCTCACCTCCTCTGACCCGCACCCTCCTCACCTCCTCTGACCCACACCCTCCTCACCTCCTCTGACCCGCACCCTCATCACCTCCTCTGACCCGCACCCTCCTCACCTCCTCTGACCCGCACCCTCCTCACCTCCTCTGACCCACACCCTCCTCACCTCCTCTGACCCGCACCCTCATCACCTCTGACCCGCACCCTCCTCACCTCTGACCCACACCCTCCTCACCTCTGACCCACACCCTCCTCACCTCTGACCCACACCCTCCTCACCTCCTCTGACCCGCACCCTCCTCACCTCCTCTGACCCACACCCTCCTCACCTCCTCTGACCCGCACCCTCCTCACCTCTGACCCACACCCTCCTCACCTCCTCTGACCCGCACCCTCCTCACCTCCTCTGACCCACACCCTCCTCACCTCCTCTGACCCGCACCCTCCTCACCTCTGACCCGCACCCTCCTCACCTCTGACCCGCACCCTCCTCACCTCTGACCCGCACCCTCATCACCTCCTCTGACCCGCACCCTCCTCACCTCTGACCCACACCCTCCTCACCACCTCTGACCCGCACCCTCCTCACCTCCTCTGACCCGCACCCTCATCACCTCCTCTGACCCGCACCCTCCTCACCTCCTCTGACCTGCACCCTCATCACCACCTCTGACCCGCACCCTCCTCACCTCCTCTGACCAGCACCCTCCTCACCTCTGACCCTCACCCTCCTCACCTCTGACCCACACCCTCCTCACCTCCTCTGACCCGCACCCTCATCACCTCCTCTGACCCGCACCCTCCTCACCTCCTCTGACCCGCACCCTCCTCACCTCCTCTGACCTGCACCCTCATCACCACCTCTGACCCGCACCCTCCTCACCTCCTCTGACCAGCACCCTCCTCACCTCTGACCCTCACCCTCCTCACCTCTGACCCTCACCCTCCTCACCTCCTCTGACCCGCACCCTCCTCACCTCCTCTGACCCGCACCCTCCTCACCACCTCTGACCCACACCCTCCTCACCTCCTCTGACCCGCACCCTCATCACCTCCTCTGACCCTCACCCTCCTCACCTCTGACCCACACCCTCCTCACCTCCTCTGACCCGCACCCTCCTCACCTCCTCTGACCCGCACCCTCCTCACCACCTCTGACCCACACCCTCCTCACCTCCTCTGACCCGCACCCTCCTCACCTCTGACCCACACCCTCCTCACCTCTGACCCACACCCTCCTCACCTCCTCTGACCCGCACCCTCCTCACCTCCTCTGACCCACACCCTCCTCACCTCCTCTGACCCGCACCCTCCTCACCTCTGACCCGCACCCTCCTCACCTCTGACCCGCACCCTCATCACCTCCTCTGACCCGCACCCTCCTCACCTCTGACCCACACCCTCCTCACCACCTCTGACCCGCACCCTCCTCACCTCCTCTGACCCGCACCCTCATCACCTCCTCTGACCCGCACCCTCCTCACCTCCTCTGACCTGCACCCTCATCACCACCTCTGACCCGCACCCTCCTCACCTCCTCTGACCAGCACCCTCCTCACCTCTGACCCTCACCCTCCTCACCTCTGACCCTCACCCTCCTCACCTCTGACCCACACCCTCCTCACCTCCTCTGACCCGCACCCTCCTCACCTCCTCTGACCCGCACCCTCCTCACCTCCTCTGACCCGCACCCTCCTCACCTCCTCTGACCCGCACCCTCCTCACCTCCTCTGACCCGCACCCTCATCACCTCCTCTGACCCGCACCCTCCTCACCTCCTCTGACCCGCACCCTCCTCACCACCTCTGACCCGCATCCTCTCCACTACCTACCTCTATCTCCTGAGTGCCCAGGAAGTTGACTTCCTCCAAGCCTCAGGTGCCGAGGCTAAGCCTCCTCGTTCTCAGCCCTGGGGTCTCAGTCTTCAGCGCCAGTGTGGGAAAGCCCCATGTGCTCCCAGAGTGCCTTCTACAGCTCTCACACCCCTGACCCACCGCAGTAACGCCAGCAGCTAGAGCTATGGAACTCACTAGAGCCTGTTCTCATAGCTCCTAGGTCCCCACTTCACTGATTTCAGGAAGCCCCACAGCAGAGGAGGAAACTGAGGCAGGCGAGCTCCTGAATTCAGGCAGCTGTGCTGGGTTCTGCTGAGTTGATGGGGTGTGACATGTTGGGGATCATACATAGTGACTGGCCTGGAGAGACCCAGCTGCCTGTCACTTGACGCAGGGACTATGACTGGAGTCTCCTTCTGTGGGTACCAGGTCTGGGATGTGCTGCCTCCCACAGCCCCTGATGTAGAGTCGAGATTGACATCACTGGGACACACAGTGCTTGGATTGTGTGCATTATTGTAAAAAGGGAGTGTATGTACGCTTGTGTGAACACACGCACACACATGTATTCACATGCATGCACACATACTCACACATGTATAGACCTTGTTGTCTCTTATCTGTTTGTCTTGTGAAACAGGTCTCATTGTGTAGCCCAGGCTAACCTAGAACTTGTGATCCTCCTGTCTCTGCTTCTGAGACTACAGGCCTGTATTACTATGCCTGTCTGCTGCTACTTCCTCCTCTCCTTCATCTTCCTCCTCCTACCCTCTCCATCCTCCTTCCCGCCTCCTCTTCTTCTTTTTCAAAAAAAGATGCTTGAGTGTATGTATATGTACAATGTTCATGTCTGGTGCCCTTGGGGACCAGAAGAAGGTATCGGATCCCCTGGAACTGGAGTGACAGGCAGTTGTTAGCCACTCATGTGGGTGCTGGCACCAAACCCAGGTCCTCTGGAAGGGCAGCAAGTTCTCTAACCACTGAGCAATCTCTCCTCAAACTCATTCTGTAGCCCAGGATGTTGTCATGTTTGCAATCCTGTTGTCCACTGAGTTCCAGGACTGCAGTGCACACCAGCACACCTGCCTCTGCTTTCCCAGCTCCTGTGGCCACTGACTACGAGTGACCAGCAGAGAGAGGCCCATGGGGCTACTGCTGTGGGATGTTCTGTATGGCAAATGTGTTGCTCTGATTGGTTGGTCAATATATCATTGATTGGCCCGTGACCAGGCAGGAAGTATAGGCGGGACAAAGAGGAGAATAAAGCTGGGAAGTGGAAGGCTGAGGCAGAGAGACACTGCCAGCCGCCACGATGACAAACAGCATGTGAAGATGCCGGTAAGCCACGAGCCATGTGGCAAGGTATAAATTTATAGAAATGGATTAATTTAAGATATAAGAACAGTTGGCAAGAAGCCTGTCACAGCCATACAGTTTGTAAGCAATATAAGTCTCTGTGTTTACTTGGTCGGGTCTGAGCGACTGTGGGACTGGCAGGTGAGAGAGATTTGTCCTGACTGTGGGCCAGGCAGGAAAACTCTACCCTTCAGCTGGGCACCTGCCATTGAGAGCGCTGGTCACAGTTGTCTGTAGTTCCCCAGCAAGCCTCAAGGGTGGCCTCTGCTCCTGCCACGTTGTCCTTGTGCAGGGTCCTGGCTCCTGTCCCTGATCTTGACATCTTAAAGAGGCCAGAATGGAGTCAGGAGGAGGACACTATAGTGACCCAGACTTCAAGACTGGGACAGAGGCCAGGGTGGCCAGAGGTCGCACAGGTACAAGATTCTAGGCACTGCCAGGGCAGCTGCTCTGTCCTCTAATGAGGTAAGGTGGGGCAGGGCAGGGGAGTCCCGCCTGCTTCCCTCTGACTATGGACTAGGAAACCTATTTCAAACAATTCAGGGTTTTAAAACCTAGGCCGAGGTCTGGGAATGTGGCTCAGGTGTAGCGTGCTTGCCTGCTGTGGGCCAAGCCCTGGGCTTGATCCCCAGACCACATACACTGGCATGGTGGCACACACCTGTAATCCCAGCACTCAGAGGTTCAAGGCCATCCTCAGCTACATAGGGAGTTTGAGGCCAGCCTGGGCTACCTAAGACCCTGTCTTAAAAAATGAGGCCAAAGTCAAAGCAGAAGGTCTTCAATTAAGCTCCCTCCCACCCCCATCTGGTCAGAGCTCACAGGATCAGAGCCAGGACTGCTGGACATGCTATCCCCAGGTGATGCTGGGACGTTTTCAGGGCCAGAGTGACCTGCAGCCAGAGTCAGGCAACAAGACCCAGCGGTTTGAGGCCCAGGTGGAGGCAAAGTTGGTGACAGCAGGCAGACCTCTAGTCCTTGATAGGAGCATCACGTGGCAGTCAGGCAGCAGGTTGTCCATCTCTGCACCTCTGAGGCGCATGCTGAATGACCAGGCTCACTTAACAGGTAGTGGCCATCACCCTTGTTCTGTGCTCAGGTTGGGGATGGACAGCCCAGTGTCCCTGTGTGACCCCTACCAGCTACACCTCCTTCACACCGATGTCCATCTAGGGGTACTGGCTCCTGTGTGTTCCCACATACTTGCCTACTGACCTCCTTCCCCTTAGCCCACCCCAGGTACCCTAAAATAGCAGCTTTCTAAGGCAACAGCTTTGGGACTGTTTTGACTCTAACCCACTGTGGGAAGCACATTTAGCTTCTGGACTTAGAACACACATCATGTAGGTTTTGTTTTGTGATAGTCTGTTATAGCCCAGGCTGACTGCAGATTCACTGGGTAGCTGAGGAGGACCTTGAACTTCTGAGTCTCCTGTCTCTGTCTCCCAAGTGCTGGGATTACAGATGTGCACCACCACACTCAGGTTTCAGTGTGGAGAATCACACCAGGGCTGAATGCTAGGCAGGCACCCAACCACCTGAGCTAAGGCCCCCGCCCCGGGGTTCTGTCTGAACACAGTCCAGCCAGGTCTGATGAGAGCGGTGCTGGCCCCGGTGCTGCAGTCAGCCTAGCCCTTGGCGATGCTCCTTGTGCTGTTCTGGAAGATTCCTGGGGCCTGGGCTGGAGGAACTTGGGGCAGTGGCTGCAGATTGCCTAGTGTAGGCATTTTGGGGTCCCATAGTATGGCTTAGCTCTGTGCACTTTGGCTGTACGGCAGACTTACAGAGCTGAAAGTTCTAGAAAGTAAGATATGCTCAGTCGCCTGCACTGTACCGCTCTCCCCTCTCCCGTCCCGCTCGATGTTGCTTCATTCCACTTAGCAGGCTGTGACCTGCAGAGGTGACACAGTTGCCCCGGATGGTGGAGATCACACTGTCTGGGCCTTACTGTCAATGCTCTGGAGGCACAGGAGAGGCAGGGGTGGGGTCTCTGAGCCCCCAAGGTAGGAAGTATGCTGGGGGACAGCCACCCATGCCTGTTGCCTACTGTCCCACAGTGCTGCTGGAGAAGAAGGCAGTGGCTGGGCTGCAGTCGGCCATCTTGGGCATCCAGCTGCAGGTTCCAGGTGTGGCAGAACTCCACATACAGGGCCTGCTGGAGCAGCATGGCCCTGTGGGAAGCAGCACCTTGAGGATCAAGTACGGCCTCCTGGGTATGGTACTGGGGTGAGGCGGGAATGTGCCCTGCACTGAGACCTGGGGGCTAAGATGCCACCTTCACCGTGCTGCTGCCATTCTGTTGACCCTGCCCCAACCAGACACAGCTGTTAAACACACACAACACAGTGTGCATTGGGGGGCTGCTCACCTGTCCCTTTGAAAGCTGCATTAAGAGGCTAGGGATCTAACTGGTAGAGTGCTTGCCCAGCTGTGTGGACCTCAGTTCCATCCCTAGCATTTAATAACCCATGCATGGTGTCACAGGCCTGTAATCTGAGCACTTAGGAGGTGGAGACAGGAGAATCAGGAGTCCAAGATCATCCTCAGTCACATAGCCAGTCAGTGACCAGCTTAGTGCTTTTGTCTCCAAAGGCAGAGTGGGGGTAGCGGTGGACTGGTGGTGGACTTGCTTAGAGAGGCTGGAACTCACCTCTCCTTGGAGCTTGGCAGAAATGCTGGGCAGAAGGAGGCAGGGCTCTGGGCTGACCCACACAGGTCAGACGAGGCGTGTTGCCCATGAGTGCAGTACCCACCAGAGGCTGAGGCTGGAGAATGGCCCCAAGGACACCCGAGAGTTGGAGCTGGCCCATGAGTTCCACTGCACACAGCTCCCGATCATCAATCACAAGGTTGGTGCCTGAAATTAAGGATTTCAAAGCCTGCCTTCATTCTTGGAGGGGTGGGACAGCTCTAGGCTCTTTTCTGGGTTGCTTTTATTAAATACCTACTGTATACCCAGCCTGGAGCAGAGAGTCCTGGGGAGATAGCGTCGATCTTTGCACCTTGTTGACTGGCATAGGTAAAGTACCAGAGAAAACTAAAATCAAGGAAAGCATAATTGCCTGAATGGGGTGGGAGAGCTGAACACAGGCAAGCTTGTTTGTGATGGAGCTGGTGGGAAGGTTTCTCTGGTCAAGCAATGCTTCCACTGAAAATTAAAATATAAGGTCATTTTATCCCCACAGAAGTGTGTTCTGGGCAGAGGGGATGGTAAGTACCAAGTCCTGGGCAGGAGAGAGGGGAGAGGGGTCACAGAAGGTTAGCAGAGTAGCTAGAAGGAACAAAAGGGGTAGGGTGTTGCCTTTATTGTCTGGTGGGGGTATTTGTTTGACTGGGGATTGAACCCAGGCCTCATACATTCTGGGTAAGTGCTTTTCCACTGAGCCACATTGCCAGATCGTCTTTATTAATTTACTTTCTTCTTCTTTTTTTATTTTTTAAGAGAGGTTTTTGTTTTTGTTTTTGTTTTTTCTCTTCAAGACAGGGTTTCTCTATGTAGCCCTGGCTGGCCTGGAACTCAAAGAGATCCTCCTGCCTCTGCCTCCCAAGTGCTGGGATTAAAGGCATGCACCACCACCCTGATACTTTTATTAAAATTTTTGACCTTTATTTTTTATATGTATGGGTATTTTGCTTACATGTATGTCTGTGTACCACATGCATGCAGTGCCCATGGAAGCCAGAAAAGTACATTGAATTTCCTGGGAATCAAACATGGGTCCTGTGGAAGGGAAGCCAGTGCTTTTAACCAATAAGCCAGCTCTTCAGCCCCTATTTTTAATTACGTGTGCCCTTGTGTGGGTTTGTGCATGTGAGTGTAGTACCTGCACGGGCCAGAAGGGGGTTTCAGATCCTCTGGAGCTACGGTTGGTATGAGCCACCAGATTTGGGTGCTGGGAACTGAACTAGGGTCCATTGGAGAGCAGCAAGTGCTTGCTCTTAACTGCTGAGCTGTCCCCAGCCTGCTACTTTCTATTTTGTTAAAACGTGACTGTGTATGTACACATGTGTTTGCAGACGCTCAAGGACCCCAGCAGAGGGTGTCAGGTCCCTCGGAGCTGGAATGACAGGTTTTAGTGAGCCACCTGATGCGGGTGCTAGGATTCTGGTCCCTATAATCGAGCAGCAAGCACCCTCATAACCACCAAGCCATCTCTCCAGCCCCTGCCTGTAGACATTTTCCTGTGTCCTGTAGCCATTCCATCCCAAATAAACACACAGAGGCTTATATTAATTACAAGCTATTTGATCTATGCCCAGACTTATTACTAACTGGCTCACTTATCTTAAATTAACCCATTTCTATTAATCTATGTATCATCATGTGTCTTGTGGCTTTACCTGAGTTCCATTATGTCTTGCTTCTCAGGTGGCAGCTTGTAGCGGCTCCTCTGACCCCACCTTCTTCTCCCTGTATCTCTCTTGTATTGCCCACCTGGCTGTCTTGCCATAGATCAAAGCAGCTTCTTTATTAACCAATGGTAGCAACATATATTCACAGAGTACAGAAAGACAATCCCACAGAACTTCCCCCTTTCTAGCTAATCAAAAATGAAGGTTTTCATTTTAACATAGTAAAATTACATATAACAAAGCAGTTGTCAAGCAAGAATTACAGTTACAATATCTAGTCCATTTGTATTTGGCAAAATTAAAGAAAACATTCTATCATCTATCCTATTTTTGTGAGTCTAAAGTTTTATATCTAATTTATCTTTTATCATGACTAAGGAAAACTGTAATTATAACTATCTAGTTTTCAACTCCATCAAAGACCCCAAAAGGATATAAAATTCTGAGTAAACAGGAAGTGCATTGCAAGCAACTTCCATAATTCTAGAAATGACAGAGACATCTGGCTGTCTGGACAGTCATCCAAAGTTCCTCTGTAATGTTGGGACATCTATCTTCAGCCTACAGGCCTAGAGTATCTGGCAAACTTTTCAGTGAAGCAGGAAATTTGAAGGACTATTCCACCTATTTTGGCAAAATTCACCAGTCACTTTCCTCTGTGTACTGCAGAATGTCTGGCAGTTTCTTCTGTGAAGCAGGAACCTGAAGGACCATCCTGTCTTGTTTTGGGAAAGTTCAGTGGTCATTTTCCCATGGGTCCTGCATGTCCAGTTTACACAACATACTGTCAAGCAGTCTAGGCAAGAGCAGTTTCTTGCTCAAATGGCTAGCTTTTTCCATACTGTAAGCAAACTCCATAATGAGTTTCTTCAATGCCCATCATCTTCTCTGAAGTAGATTGGTGCTACCCCAAGCACACATGTCTCATTGTTCAGAAAAGTCTAAATTCTTAAAACATTTTAAATGCCATATTCTGTACATCTTTGAAGTGTGTGAAGATTATCTACCTAATTAAAATATATCTTTTTATACCTAGAAAACAACTAACATGACTATAAGTTTGAATATCATAGATGACTATTAATCTATATTTCTTAATTGTACATTACAATTTTAAATGAGTTGCATAAACATAATACCTTAAACAAGAGTAGAAATATACAGACAGTATGACAAAATTGACCTTAAATTTGTATCAATAAACCAAATCCATATCAATGTAAAGTATTTTGAGATTAATAGTTGTTTTTTTGGATCAAAGTAGATTCAATAATCTATCTTTTTTATTAATTCTATATCATTCCCCCTTTTTTCCTTAGAAAGAGATTGAATTTATAATCAATCCCCTTTAAATAAAAATAAACATTTATATACAATATTTTGGGAATTTGGGCATAGCTTTTTATACTACTTCCTGCTGATTGAGAGCACTGGCAATCTTATGGGGATCCTGAGAAAATTTAGAATTATGGTCAAGTCTTGACTGTAGTAGTCTGTGAAGCTGTCCTGGGTGTTGGATCATCTGGGCCATTGCTCCCATTGGAGACCTCTCAGAAGGTCTTCCTTGATGGAACCATATTAACCTGAAAAGAATCCACAGCTTCTCATCTTCTGTGGAAACAAAAGCAGAACCTCTTTTCCAAAGCAATATATCCTTAGACCCAAATTTTGAAGTCAAAGTACCTTTAAAATATATATGTTGGTTTAATTTAGTAGCCCCCACAATCAAATGTCTCTCTGTAGTTAAAAATCCCAAAGACAACACTTTAATATACAGTATCTAGACTCTCTGTGTATTTCCATCTTTACGTGGCTTTTTTTATTACTCTATTTCTTTAAGGACTTTCTCTGCCTTTTTTTTTCACTCTCAAGCCTACATATATTTTTAAACACAATGTAACCCCTTTAGAGATTTTTTTCCCCATCTGAATCTGTTTTATTGTGTATCTATAATCCTTTTTTGACCAGGAGAGTTTTTAAACTGCTAAGCTGAGCAGCTAGAACCAAGCAGCTTGCAGGATGTTGCCCACAAACCCCATTTAAGTGCTCTGTAGCAGGACCTCTCAAAAGAGCCGTCCATGCAGCCAGCACAAACCAGGAATTCATCTCTTTTTTTTTTTTTTTTTTTTTTTTTTTTCCGAGACAGGGTTTCTCTGTGTAGCTTTGCGCCTTTCCTGGAACTCACTTGGTAGCCCAGGCTGGCCTCGAACTCACAGAGATCCGCCTGGCTCTGCCTCCCGAGTGCTGGGATTAAAGGCGTGCGCCACCACCGCCCGGCTTGGAATTCATCTCTTAAAGGAGCCTCACATCGGTTAGCCGCCAGCAACAGAGCCTACCTGAAAAATGCACCTACCGAGAAGCTGCATTTGACTCATTTTTGTGGGTCTGTAATCCCTTTTTAAGCTTTTGTCAACTTTTATGTCGAAATTCCGACCCCACATTGGAACACCAGATGTAATTGGAAGTTTTCCTGTGTCCCACCCAGCCACAGCAGCTTATAAAATAATCACTCAGAGGCTTAATACTAATTACAAACTGTGTGGTCTATGGCTCAGGCTTCTTGCTAGCAAGCTATTACATCTTAAATTAACCCATTTCTATTAGTCTATGTTTTGCCATATGGCCATGGCATTACCAGTCTGCTAGCATGTTGCTCCTCGGGCAGCAGGCTGGCATCTACCTGATTCCACCTTCTTCTCCCTGTATCTCTCTTGTATTGCCCACCTGGCTGTCCCCTGTCTTGCCATAGATCAAAGCAGCTTCTTTATTAACTAATGGTAGCAACATATATTCACAGTGTACAAAAAGACCATCCCACAGCACCTGCCTCACCTTTTTTTGTTTTTATTTTATTAAGAAAATTTTCTATTCACTTTATGTACCAATCACAGATCCCCCTCTTCCCTCCTCCCACCCCCTAGCCCTTCCCCCAACCCACCCCCATTTCCAGCTCCCCCAAGTCAAGGTCTCCCATGGGGAGTCAGCAGAGTCTGGCACACTCAGCTGAGGCAGGTCCATGCCCCTCCCCCCTGCATCAAGGCTGCACAAGGTGTCTCACCCTAGACACTGGGCTCCAAAAAACCCACCTATGCACCAGGGATGGATCCTGATCCCCCTGCCTGGGTGCCCCCCAAACAGTTCAAGCTAAACAACTGTCTTAAGTATACAAAGGGCTTAGTCCAGTCCTATGGGGGCTCCACAGCTATTGGTCCACAGTTTATGCATTTCCACTAGTTTGGTTGGCCATCTCTGCACATTTTCCCATCATGATCTCAATGCCCCCTGCCCACAGAATTCCTCCTCTTTCTCATCGATTGGATTCCCAGGGCTCAGCCTGGTGCCCAGCCGTGGATCTCTGCATCTGCTTCCGTCAGTAACTGGATGAAGGCTCTATGATGACAGTTAGGGTACTAACTTCTAGGATACTAGAAGGAAGGCAAAGGATAACCAGACTGCAATCCACAGCTCCAGGGAGGCTAGCTAGCAGGGAGGACCCTAAGAGGGACACATAGATAGCCCAGCAAAGGAGAAAATAGATGAGATCTGCCTTACCTTCTTAAAGCAGTCTTCTCCCACTGAAGGTTGCCCCGTTGCTCTGATGAGGGTGTGGGGCTCATGACTTCAGGCCTGTTTATTCCTAGGGTCCTGGTGCCTAGCAGCACACCCAGCCTCACCGGTCCCTCGGGAGCACTGCCCTGCATGAGATGACTTGGTTAGTAAAGTGCTCATCACAGAGGCATAAGAACTCTGTCTCCAAAAAAAAGAAGTGTAAGAACCTGAGTTTGATGCCAAGAATTCACATAAAAAAGGCAGGCATTAGGACTGGAGAGATGGCTCAGCACTTAAGAGCACTCGCTGCTCTTTCTTTTCCTTCCTTCCTTCCTTCCTTCCTTCCTTCCTTCCTTCCTTCCTTCCGAGACATGTAGTCCTGGCTGTCCTGGAACTCACTCTATACCAGGCTGGCCTTGAACTCACCAAGATCTGCCTGCCTCTGCCTCCAGAATGCTGGAATTAAAGGCATGCACCACCATTGCCTGGCTGTAATTTCTTCCTTCCTTCCTTCCTTCCTTCCTTCCTTCCTTCCTTCCTTCCATCCTTCCTTTTTTCCTTCCTTGTTTCTTTCCTTCCTTTCCAGACATGGTCTCTCTGTGTAGACCTGGCTGTTCTGGAACTCTCTATGTAGACCAGGCTGGCCTCAAACTCACAGAGATCCTCCTACCATTACTCCAGAGTGCTGGGACTAAAGGTATGCACACCCAACAACTCACCATTTTTGAAGAAGACCCTGGTTTGGTTCCCATCATTCCCATGGTGGCTCACAATCATCTGTAACTCTAGTTATACCCTCTTCTGGGCTGCATGGGCATCAGGCACATGAATGGTGCATGGCAAGACATTCATACACATAAAATATTAATTTTTAAGATAATAAAAAATTGTAAAGTTATATCTCAGTCCTAGGGAAACAAGCTAGTCAAACATACTTGGTAAATCCAGGTTCGGTGGGAGACTCTGTGTCAAAACAAGGTGAGGCTGGGTGTGGAATTTTGTATCTTTAATCCCAGCACTCAGTGGGCAGAAGCAGGTGCATCTCTGAGTTTCAGGCCAGCCTCCTCTACATAGTGAGTTTCAGGACAGTCAAGGCTATATAGTAAGACCCTGTCTCAAAAAACAAACAAACAAAAACACCAAACAAACAAACAAAAAAGGCAGATAGCACCTGAGGAATGGCATCTGAGATTGTCTTCTGACCTCTACACTGAACACACACACACACACACACACACACACACACACACACACACACGCACACGCGCACGCACACACACACACACACACACACACACACACACACACACGCACACACACACATCTTAGGGCATATCCCTAGCATCAAGAAACAATCCTGTGTGCAATGCTCCCTCTGCTTTCTGTGTCTTGGCAGAAAAACAAGCTGGAGTCCTGGGGAGGGGCAGGAGGGTTCTGGGCTGCGTGGCAAGCCTCCTTAGGGATCTCACTGTTGGTGTGTCCCTAGGTCCAGCTACAGTACACACAAGGCCTGGACCACCTCCGCTGGCTGCTGGCGGCCAGCTACGGGGAGCGGTGGGCTGAGAGCAGCAACAAGAGATTCTTGCACGTCAGCCAGACCTTCAAGAACGATTCGGGACCGGCACTTCGCAATCACTTCCTGGAGGTGAGCCTGAGCAATGGCCTTGTCAACGAGCCTAGAAGGGTGCAGGACACGCCCCAGTGCCCCTTTGGGCTCTGGCTGCAGAGATGTTTGCAGACATCAGGCTTGGTGATGTCCCTTACCCATCACTCCTCATCCATGTCCTCAGTGTGAGGCTTTGGCAAGGATGACATGTGCCACCACACTGTGCTTAGCCCAGGCTTGCTCTAAATTTCCTCAGCTGCCTACTTAGAGGTGAAGCGCAGGGGGTAGTGGGCGAGGGCAGATCTGAGGTCTGTGAGCCCCGGCTGGAGGGAAGAGCGGAGGTGCTCTGGGCTTGGCGTGGTGACTGATGGGGCGCCTGGGGTGCATTCTCCAGTTTGCACTGCAGGTCCCGGAGAGGCGGGTGGCCTGCCTCACACAGCTGTTCCACTTGAGCCTCTGGCAGCCCCATGTCAAGAGCAGCAGATACCTGACGGGGCTGCTCAATGGGCAGCTGCCCTTGGCTTGCACTGGAGGGACACATCCAGGGCCGCCCTGTGGAGATGGGAAGGTGAGTGCCAACTCGGGAGCCTCTGGAGCTAACGGCTCCCAGTTTTTGACTCCCAGGCTTCTCCTAGCTGCACCGTCTACCTGGAACCCCCTTTCATTTTGTGCTGGCCTCACTCAAGGCGAACCTTTCTCATGTCCTGTGGCACAAAGCTCCCTAACGTGTTCCCTTGTCATCTTCCCTACATCACTTCCCTCATCTCTAAAGCGTTGATTCGCAGCCCCCAGACCTCTTTTCTGTTCCCTACACACACCCCAGGACCTTTGCACTTGTCCCTCTGCCTCACAAAGTACCCTTTCCCACTTTTGAAACATGTTTTTGCTATAGTTTGTTTCTAAACTAACCTTTTAGGATTACCTTTTTTTTTTTTTTTTTTATTCAAGCAATACAAAGTTTAACCAGAATTTAGACTATTCATTGGACATTTCTGAGTCTGGGTTAGTATTCCTGGGGCTCACATTATGACCACAGAGGTAATTAAAGTGCTTCTCTTTTATCTATCTATCTATCTATCTATCTATCTATCTATCTATCTATCTATCTGTTTATTTATTTGAAATGAGGTCCTACACAGGCCAGTCAATCTGGCCTCAAACTTCCCATGTAGCTGAGGATGACCTTGAACTTCTGATCCTCCTGCCTCTGCTTCCCAAGGGCCAGGATTACAGGTATGCATAACCATGCCCCAGTTTTATACAATGCTGGGGACGGAATGCGGAACACATACTTTAAATGTCAAGCATGCTACCACCTGAGCTCCATCCCCAGCCCCTTGAGCATTTTTCAACAGTAAAGCTTGTAGAAGGAACTCTTTGCCTGTCTTTGGACCCCAAGCCTTGCTCCCAACAGAAATTAGTGTGAATTGTCTTAGCTATTTCTTAACATATACCTTTAAAAACAACACAGCTTCGCGGCCATTACGTTTCAGTAGGCATTCTTGGTAGATGTCTTTACTTAAGAAGATGAGAATCCAATTCTCACAAGGGCCTTTTCCAAATATCCACTACTCATCCTCCAAAAAGAGCTATGTCTTGCTACCATTCTGTGTTTAAGTAGTGGGACTGTGTACATGTCTTCCTGGCAGAGATGTGTAGGTACGATGGTTATAATCACCTCTTCATGTTGGATAAGTTTTCTATTTTCTTCCTATTAATTATTCCCAGGGCTATTAGCAACCTTCCCAGAATGCTCTCCGATGCTCAGGCATGTCTGAGTGCTTGTGGACTTTAGTTATTTCAGAGTTTCCTTGAAGAATCTTCCTGGCACCATTGCCTTGGCCCCCTCCGCTGTCCGGTTAGGATCTCCTGCCACTTGCATGGGTCACGGTCCCTGTGGCTTGTGCCTTTGTAATCTTTTTACATGCTCCTTTGTTCGGATGGAATGCACCTTCCAGTAGCTTCCAGGCAGGTGCACTGGTTTCCAAAGGCTGCTATAACAAATGGCCACTCACAGTGGGGCTTAAAAACCAGAAAGCCGCCTGCAGTCCTGAAGGTTATGCATCTCAAGGGCCGTCAGAGCCCTGTTCTGCCGGGACCCGAGAGCACTTCCTTGCTTTTTCACCACTTCTGGAGGAGGTTGCCAACGCCTGTCTCTGGGCTTGTGGCTGTTTCAGGCTGGTCTCTCTGTCACCGTCCCTTGTCACTCTCTGTGTGTCTCTGGGCCCACATCCCTGCTTTTTATAAGTATCCCAGTTACACTGATTTAAGGGCCAGCCTCCAGGATGGGCCTCATCTTAACTATAGCTGCCATGACTCCTTCTCACCCCTTTCTCATCCGACCTCTTCAGGCCATAGCACCCTCATAAACACTCCATATTTAGTGTTTGGTTTGTTTTTAACACAGTTACAGCTCTCAGACATGAACTTTGTGGATGACAGTGTCATACTGCAATGTAAAATGTTCACAGACCTGGCAGACGTCAGTCCCTCAGCCAAGCGTTGTGACCTGTGTTTCATTAACTAGAAGGGAACACAGCAGTCCCCAGGGTGCCACCGGATGAGTTTTGACAGGTGTGAATGCACTAGTGTCCAAGTTCCTGCCAATGTTCGCATTCCTTTCATGCTGTAAAGGAATTCTTGTGCCCAGTTCTGGTACCCCCAGCTTCGCATGGCTGTCATGAGACTGTGAAGCATGGCCTCTTGGTACCCGCCGATCACTCCTTTGTTGCCCCACACACACACCAGCTTCTCTCTGTGCTCTTGCAGGAGCCTTGACCTTGGACAGTCCATGGCTCACAGTGTCTGCAGCTCACAGGCTCTACTGGCCACACTGGGCTGCGTTCCAGACTGTCTCAGAGCTGACGCTGGCCAAGACCTGGACCCTCAAGGATCTGGTGGTCAGCATGACCTGCAGGAGCCAGGGCCATGACAGGAAAGTCAAGATCCAGGTGTACACTGAAGCCACCACCTATCTCTGGGTAAGCAGGACAGGTTACAGCCCTGTCACCTTATGTACATGTCTGTATGCATGTATGCATGTCAACTCATGCATATGCATATGTGTACAGAGCTTGGTGTATTTATCCTGTTTTTTTTTAAATCAGCTTTACACAAATTAAACTTAATTGAGAAAATGCCTCCATCAGATTACCAGTAGGTGAGTCTGTAGTGCATTTTGTAATTAGTGATTGATGGGGGAGGTCCCAGCCCATTGTGAGTGATGCCACCCTTGGGCAGGTGATCCTGAGTGATATAAGAAAGCAGGCTGAGCAAGCCACAAGGAGCAAGCCAACACGCAGCCCCTGTTCCAGTTCCCGTCTCCAGGTTCCTGCCTTGAATTCCTGCCCTGACTTCCCTCAGTGATGGGGTATGGCCCGAGACTCATAAGATGAAACAAGCTCCTCCCCAAGTTACTTTGGGTCATGGCATTTTATCACAGAAAGAGAAACCCTAAGACGGTGTTTGTGCATATGTGTGTGTGTGTGTGTGTGTGTGTGTGTGTGTGTGTGTGTGTATGTATGCATATGTGCCTATCTGCGCGCACACACACACACACACACACACACACAAATCTGTGTGTGTGTGTGTGTGTGTGTGTGTGTGTGTGTGTGTGTGTGTGCATGAGTAAGCATGTGTGCTTGAGTGTGTGTATATACTGGGCTGGAGGTAGAACAAGGGCCTCTTGTAACCCAGACAAGCCCTGTGCCCTGCTGCTTCCCCTCGTTGTCACTCAGCACAAGAGCTGGGCTCCCTGCCTGTGACACCCCCATACAGGGAACTGGAGGCCTGTGGTTGATGTCACCCCACAGACACAGGGACTGGACTCAGCCAGAGTTATCAGAACTGTCACCAAGAGAATCTAAACAGGAGACTCTCTAAAGAGAATCCAGATCCTGTATTTTTGCTTAGCAGCTTCTGGGGGGAGAAGGTGGTCAGATGGCCCCTTGCAGATATTAGGTTACCAGAGTGAGTACAGGTCTGAGGGTGTAGCTGGCATTACTCAGTGACTTCAGTGAAGGGCCTTTTTTTTTTTTTTTTTTTTTTGGTTTTTCGAGACAGGGTTTCTCTGTGTAGCTTTGCGCCTTTCCTGGAACTCGCTTTGGAGACCAGGCTGGCCTCGAACTCACAGAGATCCACCTGGCTCTGCCTCCCGAGTGCTGGGATTAAAGGCGTGCGCCACCACCGCCCGGCTTGAAGGGCCTTTCTTTCACTGCCCATACCATGAGCAGAAGCATGGCAGGGTAAGGACAGACATTGTCACCCAGGCTGTGCCCCAGAAAGTCCTGCTCCAAGTCCTTGCTCTTCTGGAGCAATGCAGGATCAGGGAGAGTCCAGCCCACCTCAGCCCTTGTGGGCAGTACAGCCCCTTCTGGGGCATCACAGTCCCCTCTGGGGCAGCACAGTTCCCTCTGGGGCATCACAGTCCCCTCTGGGGCATCACAGTCCCCTCTGGGGCAGCTCAGTCTCCTCTGGGGCAGCTCAGTCTCCTCTGGGGCAGCTCAGTCCCCTCTGGGGCAGCTCAGTCCCCTCTGGGGCATCTCAGTCTCCTCTGGGGCATCACAGTCCCCTCTGGGGCAGTGGTCTCCTCTGGGGCAGCTCAGTCTCCTCTGGGGCATCTCAGTCTCCTCTGGGGCATCACAGTCCCCTCTGGGGCAGTGGTCTCCTCTGGGGCAGCTCAGTCTCCTCTGGGGCAGTGGTCTCCACTGGGGCAGCTCAGTCCCCTCTGGGGCATCTCAGTCTCCTCTGGGGCAGCTCAGTCACCTCTGGGGCAGCAGTCTCCTCTGGGGCAGTCCCCTCTGGGGCAGTGTTGGGTAGACAGCACTGGTGAGTTATTTCTGATGATCTCAGGTGATGTGAGGAGGTGGCTGGGTATCAGGGACAGCCAGGGCAGGACTGTGAGGAGGAGGTGGCAGCTGGCTCTTATGGCCACCAGCTGGTGGACAAGATAGCTTAGATGAGCCCAGGTCCAGGGAGGCTGGGCCTGCTTCGGGGTGGCAGGAGATGGGTTTTAAGGAAGGGGATGAATGAGGCTCTGTGGTTTCTGCCTGAGCAGCTGGTTGGAGAAGCTGAGATGGGGAAGCTGGTAAAGGAGACGTGTGGAGAAAAGCCCCATGTCAGGGTATGGCCTTTGGCTGGAGGCTCAGCAATGGCCTTTCCCAATTTGGCCTTGAGAGAGTGTGTAACAGGAACCATGGCTCTAGGGTAGAGGACACTATATGAGCCTCGGAC
This sequence comes from Peromyscus californicus insignis, assembly GCF_007827085.1. Taxonomy (NCBI): domain Eukaryota; kingdom Metazoa; phylum Chordata; class Mammalia; order Rodentia; family Cricetidae; genus Peromyscus; species Peromyscus californicus. The sequence continues at coordinate 102,544,242 of NW_026294551.1, read as the reverse complement.
TTGGGGCTGGGGAAGGGCCATGGTCATAGGCCTCCTCCTCCAACCCCACTACAAGCCAGAGTGACACTCAGCTCTTCCAGGCTCTGGAGACCACAGGGTGACCCAGGAAGCAGAAGCTATGTGCCAGAATGTGCCCCCTTGAAACGCAGAGATGGTGTCTGCTGATAATGGTGGCCCAGTGAAATAATAGTCCCATGCTGAATCAAAGGAGGGAGGTGGAAGAGAGTTGTATTTGCGGCTCAGAGTTATAGAACGGGTTTTTCTTTAGGGTCCTATAAGGGAGAGCCAGCCCACCCACCTCCTCCCACAGGGACCTTGCACAGTCTTGGCTGGAGGAGCTTTGAAGGATGAATAGGAGTTTACCAAGTAGAAAAGATAATAAAGAGCACCAGCAGGAGGAGGTAAATGGCTCAAAGGCTCTGCTCATTCACCTGGCTTCCTTGCAGGTTTCCATGGTGACAACCTTGATGCCAGGCCTCTTCCACAGCAGGAGTGAGCTCCAGTCAGCCTGGAGTGCAGCTGTGCAGAGTGAGGTCCGTGCAGAGAACAGTCAGCACAGGAAGGTCCTGCACTGCTGGTTGACGAGTCTCCAACGGGAGCTGAACCTCACAGCAGCCTACAAGCACACAAGGAAGGTGAGTGCTAGGTGGTCCTTGCACTCGGGAGACCCTGGGGCCCTTTGCCCTCTGTTTGGCCTGTGACTTGGGTCTCCTTGAGCATCGATTTCTTCAAGACACCAGGCATGTTAGTGCAGACCACAGAGAGGGTCAAGGGTGGGGACTCAGCTTCCTCAGCCCAGAAGTTCCAAATGCTGGTGGCGGGAGGGATGCCTGGGAGGTAGAGGTTTGGTGACTGGTCCTGAGGACATTGTGAGCTGGCCAGAGGCTGCAGCCAGGCTCAGTAGCCATTCTGGCTTTCCCCCAGCAGTGGGTGCTTCGCTCCCCTTAGCCCTGTTCTCGTCACCGCCCCAAAAGACCTATGTGCTGCTGACAGTCCTGGGGACTGGTGTCCTGGGCCAGCCTCGAGGCCTGCAGCTGGAGGGAGAGCTGGAGCAGCTGCAGAGAGGCATGACATTGTACCAGAAGCAGGGAACATTGCTCCTCAGGTATGTGCTCCCTCCCTGAGGCCATCACCCCTAGGGAGCCGCCCACAATCCCATCCCTCCTGTATAGAGGATCTCTGGGGGCTTCTAAGGGGATTGTACTACAATTCAAAAAGATCACATGGTGACAGGCCACCAGCCCTGAAGCTCCTTCCAGCTGCTCCATCAGTTGGTGGAGGTGTGAAAGGGAGTCTGCAGCCCATGGCCTGACGCTGCTCCCGGAAATCTTGGTGCTTCACTGTAGAAAGGCTGGTTGAAAGCTGTTCAGGCTTGGGGTATGGCTCAGCTGATAGTGCTTGGCTGGCATGCATGGAGTTCTCTGTTCAGCCCCCAACACTTTAAACCAGGTCTGTGGCACATGCCTATAATCCCAGCTCTCAGGAGGCAGAAGAATCCAAAGTTCAAGGCTATTCAGGAAACAGGAAGTGCTAGAAGAAGCAGGCCCCTTCTAGAACCCAGGTTTCTGCCACTCTGTGACCTTGGGAGAGTTGCCTCCCCATCAGAACTGTGGTCATTAAAAAGCAGTGATGCCAAACGTTGGCAGAGAGCACATCTGTCCGTGCCAGCCGGTGTTTGCTGGCATGCGCTGTGTGCCAAGCCCTAATCCAGGCTCAAGGAACGTGGAAGAGGCCAAAAAGAAAAGAAGGGGAATGTTTGACTTAGTACACAGAGGTGTCTCAAGTGACCAAGCCCTGCAGATGCAAGAATGACTACCTTTATTGCCCCATTTCAAAGGCAAGGAAACTGAGGCACAGGACATTTGGTCCTTTACCCAAGGTTGTTCATCTAGCTGAAGACTGAACCTGGATTCCAGATGTGGTCCTGGGCTTCCGTTCCAACTGCTCCAACTGCTGATCTCATTGGTGTAGTGAGATGGCAGATGGCATTGGTGGGCAGACTGTATGTATGTGTGTGTGTGCTGAGACAAGGTTACAGGTTGGATGATGCATGATCCGCCTGTGTCTGCCTTTCAGGTGCCAGGATTACAGGCATGTGCCACCATGCTAGGCTTTTTATCTCCGTGTCTTTTTCTGTGTGCGTGTGTGTGTGTGTGTGTGTGTGTGTGTGTGTGTGTGTGTGTGGTGTGTTCACATGTGTTTGGAGGCACATGAGTGCATGTGCACACGGAAGCCCCAGGTTGGTCTCAGGAATCATCCTCAACCATTTCCCACCTTGTTCTATGAGGCAGTCTCTCAATCAAAGCCAGAGCTCACCATGTGTATTGCTCTTGGGGCTGCACCTGCCCCTTCCCAGGCTAGATTAGAGATGAGTCCCCAGGCCCAGCTGGGATTTATGTGGGTTTGGGAATCTGAACTCTGGTCTTCTTGCTGGTGCCAGGTTTTGATGGGCTGCTGTGTGCCCAGTGTCACTCTCTGTGAGTTTAGGACAAGTTCCATCTGACTGGAGGATGAGCTGTCCCCTGATCTTACCAGCTGTCTTAATGTCTGGGGCCTGTGTTTTCTCCACACCAGGCACTCCTGGCACCTCCTGGTCCCTCAGAGCCTCCTCTTGCAGGGGACCTTCACGGTGGACAAACAGCACCAGCGTCACTTCCTGGAGACCAAGGCTGTCCTACACACTGCGGTGCTGGGCTGCCAGGCTGGACACCCCTATGTGAGTGGGCTGTAGGGAAAGCGGCCTCTGGAAGCAGGGTACCCACTTACCTCTGCACATGCATGTCTCTCCCAGATCTGCACAGGCCTGACCCACCCCTTCGATGATAAGGCTATCCCCAGGAGCCTCAAGGGGTGCCTGGAGGCTTGGAATCTGAGCAGTGTAAGTGTCCTTTCCAATCCAATCGTCCCTGTTCAGTTTTATCACCTCTGACCCAGACAAGTGCGATGTTTCCCTGCCTGGATTCTCTGTCTCGCCCCGTGTCCCCACTACAGTCTGCTTGGCAGCCACAGAGATCTTTACAAGAAGCTCACAGAGTTCGTCACACCCCTGCTCCTCACAGCTTGTCTTAGGCTGGCAAGACATCCGCTCTCACCCCCATTCGCAGTTCAGCTTTGAGCATCTAGATGACAGACATGTCCACTTAGGTTTGCACGCCATTCTGCCAGTCATGGATGCTCTGCAGGTCTGTAATGTTTCCTTGAGCTCCTCCTGTCACCACTTCTCCACACCACAGGGGGTGTGGTGCTTGAGGAGTCACTGTGAGTCAGTTAGCTTGACGCTATTTGTAGTCTGTTAGCTGGCAAAGCTAACAATGTCTCCTTTAGGCCTGTGGGTTCATGACTCTGGTACAGTGACTTCACGCTCTTGTTCAGTGTGAAAGCACAGTGAGCGATTGTTTAGTGAGTACATGTGACTGTGTCCCAATGCAACTTTGTGGGGCTGGAGGGGTGGCTCAGCAGTTGAGAACATTTGCTGCTCATTCAGAGGACCCTAGTTCAGTTCCCAGCACCCACAACCACCCTTAACTCCAGCCCCAGGCATGTGACTGCGCCTCTGCCTCCACAGACACCTGCACTTGTACACACAGACACACGATTAAAAACACAAATAACAGAAGGCAGAGCCAGGAGGACCTCTGGGAGTTTGAGGCCCACCTGGTCAAATTCCAGACTAGCCAGGACTACATGGTGAGACCCTGTGTCAAAATAAAATTAAAAAAATAATTTAAAACAAAACAGGCTGCATTGGGCAGTGGGCTACAGCCTGTGGCCTTTGAGTTACAAAGTCTTAGCACATACACTCTAGACTCACATTGCCTGTATGTCATTACAAGTTCGTGTCCCTGGGCCTCAGTTCCCTTTGCTGTGAAGTGGGCAGCCTGTCCCTTTTCACACAGAGGGCACATCTTCAAATATAATTGGTAACCTCCCAATTACTTACAAAGGACATGTTCACCAGGTCTCCTTAGACTCTTCTTCCTGACCCTCTTGGGGGGGGGGGTCACCACAATCTCCAGCGAGCATTTACTGAACACCTACTGTGTGCACAAGGAATAAAACAGTGCTTCTCTCCTCCAGGAAGGAAGAAGGAGCCAGCAGGCAGTGGGGGCTGAGTGGATCCCAGGCTTGAGTTCCCATAAGTCAGCGGGGCTGCCAGTGGTTCCTCCGATGCTGGCCAGTAACATCCGAGCGGAAACAGTACAGAATGCCAAGTCAGACACCTGCCGGGGTGGCTCCCAGTGGCTTTTATGGGTTCCTCAGCCGGAGATCGCCTAGAGACCTCCAGGCCAAACAGCCACACATGTGTTTTTGTGGCCTGCCTGCCTTGAGAACTGGAGATTTTAGACAAAGCCTGGATTTCTGCTGTTTATAAGAAAAGAAAAATAAGGTCTGGCCCTGCTTAGACTCAAATCCCAGCTGACAACATCTGGCCAGGAGCAGGGGCTGGAGAGGCCTCCATTTACTGTCCTTCTGCTGTCTGCTCCGCTCAGAGCTGTGCCTTGGCTGGAGGCAGCTCCATGGGAGAGTGATTGCCTAGGCTCTGGGTTCTAGTCCTGCACTCAAAAAAGAACAGAAAGGTTTGTCACACACGCTTTCCCCTGGCTGCTTCCTTTCCTGCCGTCTTGGTTCCAAGATAAACCACGTTTGCTTATATAGAGTGAACAATCATACATGAGTCCTGGGCAGGCAATCGGGGTTCTCTGTCAGTACAGACAGGAAGAAATGACACCAACCAGCAATGGCATCATTGGCTTCCGGCACCTGCTGAACAGTTGTTGAGTGAATAATCGATAACTATGTGTTTCCTCTTGTTGGGTTACAAATTGCTCCTAATGTAGCAACTTAAAACATGTCTTTCAGTCCCTGAGCTCAGACCTGCAAAGGAATCTTAAAACTGTGAACCAGCACTACTGATTCCTTGCGGAGATGCTCTGGAAGAAGCCCCCTTTCCCCCATTCTGCTTCAGAAGCCACCTGCACTCCTTGGCCCTTCCAAAGACAGTAGAGGAGTTCACACTCTCTGTGTCTGACCGTGACCCTCCTGCTGTCCCTCATAAGGTCCTCATTTAGATGAAGATGGAAACCTGTCCCCATCTCCAGATCCCTTGATCACCTTTGTCCAGAGGCCATGTTGCCTCTGGCTCCAGGGTTAGGATGTGGGTCTTGCTGTTCCCTTCTCCCACTCCAGTTCAGCTTTGACCTTGACACTTCAGGCTAGAATTAGTGATTCTGCATTTATTAAGTACCTACTGTGTGCTGATACTAAGCTGTAGGAAGCTGGCAGTGAAGAAAATTGACTGAGCCCCACTTTATGGGGAGGGTTTTAACATTGCTTCTTCAAGCCCACCCACCACCTCTAGCTAAGAGCACTGGTGTTGCCCTGCTGGAAGGTCCAGCATGCACCTGGCTCCGTTTCCTCTTCCATGAATGCAAGAGACTAGACTCACTTTGGACATCAATCTCCGGGCCACTTGCTTTGCTCTCTGGCTTCTGATGTGGCTTCTTTTGCATATGGATATGATGGTGACCTCTCTCCATGCCTCTGGTTCTCACACACTCAGGCTAAGAACAGTGAGGTCAAGGCTACATTAAAAGTCAACCAGAAAGTCATTCTGCATCTGAAGGGTTTACACCAGGGCAGCTCTCAGCACGGAGGGATCCGGCACAGTGTGGCTTTGGATGCCACCCATTCCTCCCAGGTGAGTGTCCCCAGGCTGGGCAAATGTTAGCTAGTGTCTGCCAAGGGGAGGCTAAGAACCTGCTATGGGGTGCATGCCTGTAATCCCAGCACTCAGGAGGTGAATAGGGATGATCAGGGTTCGAGATCATCCTTAGCTGAAGCTTGAGACTGTTTAACCTGGCTATATGAATGCTTTTCTTTTAAACTTTTAACTTTTCTTTTAAACTTTTAACTTTTTAAATTATCATATATATGAATATGCCCGTGCAGCCCTGTGAATGTGTAGCAGTCAGAGAACTACTTGAAGGAGTCAGTTCTCCGTCCACTATGTGGACCCTTGGACAGAACTCAGGTCATCAGGTTTGGAGGGGAGTGCCTTTACCTGCTGAGCCATCTTGCCAGCCTGAGACCTTTTCTTAAAAACAAAACAAACAAAAAAAACCTAAATAAAGTAAAACAAGACAAAACAAAAAATGGAGTATGCTGGGGGAGCTGAGCAGGACCACTTGCAGGAGTGAAGGGCATGATTCCTCTTGGCTGTCTCCCTAGACCCTCCACTTGAACGGTGGCTTTGACAAGGAGCATTTGACTTCAGTGTTCGTGTACAAGCTGCTACCAACCACAATGCCACATCCCAGGTCAGAGGTGGGACTCTGCCCTCGTGGAAGGGAAAGGGTCTTAATAATCCATCGAAGGGGACTAAGGCTCAGTTGGTAGAACACTTGCCTGGTGTACACGAAGCCCTGGGATCTGTGCCCAGCACAGCATAACCAAGGCATGATGGTGCATAACTGCAATTCCACAGGAAGGTCAGGGGTTCAAGTCCATCCTCAACTACATAGAGTCTGAAGTCAGGCTGAGCTACATGAGACCTTTCTCCAAAAAATAAAAATAGCCAGTCTCTTTGTTAGGGTTTCTATTGCTGTGACAAAGCCCCATAACCAAGGAAACTTATAAAAGAAAGCATTTAATTTGGCTTACAGGGTCAGAGGTTAGAGTCCGTGAAGGTGAAGCAAAGGCATGGCACAGGAACATCTTGATCCTCAAGCAGGAAGCAGAGAGTGCATATCAGGGAGGCTTTAAAATTTAATCACCCTTCCCCACCCTTACCACATGACACACCTCCTAATGCTTCCCAAACAGCCACCCACAGGGAATCAAGCATTCCAAACACCACATCCAGAGAAGGGGCCCTGTATGAGGTGATGGGAGATCAGAGGGTGACAAGGTGCCCTGGGAAGTCAGCAGCCTGGTCCTTGTTTAGGTGGGAAGCATGGATGGGTTTCCTGAGTAGATGTTTGCCTTATCAGGACCACTCATTCTCTGACCACACCACGGCCCAGAGCAGCTCAGCCCCAGGCACCCACACTGCAGCCCAGAGTGGCCCTGCCTCACACACCCACATTACATCTCAGAGTAGCCTTACCCCATGTGCCCACTCAAGGATCCAAGCAGGTGCCAGTGAGAGGGCGGAGAATTCGTGGTGTCTCTGAGGGCCAGGCCTTTCAGTAGGACCATCACTCCAGCTAATATTTCTGGCCAGAACTCAGGAAAACTCACCTGGCTGTGGGGAAGGCTGGAAAATGTAGTTTAGCTGTGCATCTTGGAAGAAACCCATGAATTAATCCCCTAGAGTAGCTGCTGTGGGTGGATTTCTGCATTCATTCATTCCCATGTGCACACCATGTGTCTGCCTTATGCCAGCCTCCGCTGGGTGATGGGTGGTGTCTTAGGGTTTTATTGCTGACAAGAGACACCATGACCATAGAAAGTATTATAAAGAAAACATTTAATTACGGTGGGCTTACAACTTCAGAGGTTTAGTCCATTATCATCATAGTGCGAAGCATGGCAGTATGCTGGCAGACATGGTGCTGGAGAGGTAGCTGAGAGTTCTATATCTGGATCCACAGGCAGCAGAAGTGAAGACTGTGTCCCACACTGGGCATAGCTTGAGCATGAGACCTGAAAGTCCACCCCCACAGTGACACACTTCCTCCAACAAGGCCATACCTCCTAATGGTGCCACTCACTATGGGCCAAACATTCAAACATGAGAGTCTATGGGGGCCGTTCCTACTCTAACCACCACAGGTGGTTTAGACTTGTCTCCATCTCCAAGGAGCTCTGAAGCCAGTGGGTGCCCAGCTCATTCAAGTTCAGTTCCTAGCCCTATGCTCACTAGCTGTGTGACCTTAGGTAAGTCACCTAGTGCCTCCTAGCCTCAGTTTTGCCAGCTGGAAAATGGGGTGGTAGAACAGTGTGAGGTTCAACAAGGTGATGGTCAGGGAGCTAGGAGCAAAGTGCAGGATTCATGGTCAGGGTCCAACAGGAGGCAGGGGCAACATGAAAGGAGCTAGGGGCACCCCGATACCAGCTCTCCAGTGTCTTACTAAGGACAATGGAATATCACCCCTTACCCTTTCCTATACCCCAATAGGTCTTGGTCCAGCTGAACAAATCAAGCTCCCACTTGGCATTTTCCTTGCAGCTCCAACCTCCAGATGGCCTTGCCTTCCCACCCAGCTTACAGGTATGGGTATTGCTCGTGAGATGACCTTAAACTGCCTCCCAGGTGTCTCTGCATTGCTCACAGGAAGAGTGGGTAGGAGGAGGGGATGGAGACCTCTGAGCTCCAGCAGAATCAAGGCCAGATGGCAGGGGGCTTTCAGTCATTGCCTAGGCCAAGTGGTCTTTAACTCTGGGGTGTGAAGGCTTGGGCTTCTCCCTTAGACATGGAGAGAACTTAATTTTCCTCCTAACCTTGTCCTGTGTTGTTGTCTAGGCAAAGCCATAGTGTCTAAGTTAGGGTTTCTATTGCTGTGAATAGACATCATGACCATGGTAACTCTTATAGAGGAAACCATTTAATTGGGGCTGGCTTACAGTGGTGGAACATGGTGGCATGCAGGCAGACATGGTGCTGGAGGAGCAGGAGTTCTACATCTGGATCCACAGACAACAAGAAGTGAACTCTGTACCATACTGAACATAGCTTGAACATAGGAGACCCCAAAGGTCACTCCCACAGTGACACACTTCCTCCAACAAAGCCATACCTCCTAATAGTGCCACACCCTATGGGGGACATTTTCTTTCAAACTACCATGAAGCATTAATCTAATTAATCTTTATCAATAAAAAATCGGGAGCCAAATATTGGAGTAAGAACCTGAAGGGATCAGAGAACCAGAAGCAGCAGCAGTTGCCTCCTACCTCTTCTGTTCCTCAGTCCCACAGGGCAGAGATCCTCTCAGAGTGCTGCCTTCTCACTTCCTGTCTCCTCTTTCTACAGTCCTCTAGTGACTAGCTCCACTCTCTGACTCCAAGCAAGCTTTATTTGTCAGAACACAATCAAAATGTCACACAACATTTTCCCCTTTTTGTCTAAATAAAAAGCCAAGGTTTTAGCTAGCATACTAAAACTATATACAATAAATACAATAACTATATACAAATATATACAGGCAATAATTACATTAACAATGTCTAGTCCATTTGCATTTAACAAATTCAGAGAAAATACTCCATTATCTGTCCTATCTTGGTGAATCCAAAGTGTTGTATCTAATTCACTATTTTAACTTGCATTGCCAACCACAAACTATTTTTTATGTCTCTCAACCTTATATACTTTACACCTCTTTTATGAGTGTCTTTTCTGAATTTGTTAAAAAGGAAAACTATAACTATCTAGTCTTCAACTCCATCAGAGACCTGAGAAGGATATAATATTACCTGAGTAAATAGAAAGTGCAGAGCAAACAACTTCCAAAACTAAGAAATGATAGAGACAGCTGGCTGCCTGGAAAGTCACCCCAAGTCCCTCTGCAATATTGGGGCATCCATCTTTGGCCTATAGGCCTAGAATATCTGACAGACTTTTCTGTGAAACAAGATTTTTGTTTGTTTGTTTTTTTTGTTTTTCGAGACAGGGTTTCTCTGTGTAGCTTTGCGCCTTTCCTGGAACTCACTTGGTAGCCCAGGCTGGCCTCGAACTCACAGAGATCCGCCTGGCTCTGCCTCCTGAGTGCTGGGATTAAAGGCGTGCGCCACCACCACCCGGCTGAAACAAGATTTTTGAAGGACTGTCCCACCTTGTCTTGGAATGGTTTGACAATCACTTTCTTTTGTGCCCTGCTTGTCCATCTTGGACAGCATACTGTCAGTAGTTGAGGCAGTTTCTTGCCCAGTAGATAACTTTTGCCACAAAGAAGGTAAACTCCATATGGAGTTTCTTCGATGCTCATCATCTTCTCTGAAGTAGATTGGTGCTGCCAGGAGCAGACATTTTTCACTGTCATAAAAAAACAAAACAAAACCAAAAACAAAAAGATCTTATATTATTAAAACATCTTAAATGCCATACTCTGTAGATCTCTGAAGTGTTTGAAGACATCTGTCTATCTAAAATATATCTATTTTACCTTGAAAACATACCTAACATGACTACAAGTTTGATTGTAATAGGTGACTAACTACTGACCTGCATTTCTTTATTATCCTAAATAGTTTGTAATAATAATTTTTAAGGACTAGAAATTTACATTACATTGTTAAATGAGTTGTATAGGTATAATACTTTGCACAAGAATAGAAACATATGTACAGTATGTTCTAACAAAAATAATCTTAAATTTGTATCAATATACAAAAATGCCTTAAACAAGAGTAGAAATATATACATGATATGACAAAAATAACCTCAAATTTGTATTAATATACAAAAATCCATACCAATGTAAAATATTTAAGAGTAGTAGTTGCTTTTTTGGTTTAAAAGTGGATTCAATAATCTACTCTTTCATCCTGTCATTTCTATATCCCCCCTTTTTTCTTTTCAGAACAAGATCCCTGAATCTAATCCCCTTTCTTCAGCTTTGTTCCTGACCATTACCAATGACAGCTTGTAACCAACCCCCTAGACAACGACAATTATCCATAACCCACTGAATGACCAAAACCCACCCACCCCACCTCTTGCGAATTTGGGCATTGTGTTCTTAAAATTACTTCCTGCTGTCTGGGGGCAATGGCTTCTTTAGGGGACCCTGAAAAGAAATTGGGATACGGTCAAGTTCTGGGAGAGGTAGCTGTGTCATTTGTTGTCCAGTCTCTGCATAATGGCAAAGTGCAGGGCTTATTTCAAGTCCTGGATAGAGTAGTCTGTGAGGCTGGACCATCTCAACTAGCCACCTTGAAACTGTTCTGAGCAGTTTGTAGTCCAAAGCTGATCTGTGTTTGTCAGCTTAGTGGTGTCATCACAGTCCAAGTGGAATCATTGTTGTGGGGCCCCATCCTCCTTTTGGAGACTTCAAAGGTTGCTGTTAGGAATGGTCATGGTTCACTGCAGAAAACTTAAACATTTTAATTATCATATGCAGCAGATTTCGAAGAGGTTAAAGGACCATAATTTGTTATTTACATCCAGAGTACAAAAACTTAATTCCTAGTTACCTGATAGAGACTCAAACCTGAAATCATGTACAGGAAACTAGATGAAGCCCTTTTCTTTAGTTAGTACTCTATATGACCATTAATATCACAGCAAAAGTGATATATATATATATATACATATATATATATATTGAGATTATATCTATATGTCTGTAGAGGACAGTAGAGACAAACATTTGAGAAGATTTATGAAATTTTATTTTGTTGGAAATGTGATATACCAATAGGCCAATTTACTCTTTTTCTTGGGACATTTTCTCTGGATGATTTGTCCTTTTTCTTCAGATGTCTCATTTGTTCAGTGGTCTTCAGATTCCTTAGCTGAATTCTTTCATTCTCGTGGAAAGACAAAAAACAAAACCCTGCCCCAACCCTTACTTTGGGGAGGTTCTCTTTTGGCAAGTTATATCTAATCAAATGAAAAGCATTTGTTAGTCTTATAAATTAGTTTAGATTGAATGGTCACACTGTTTGATGAACTATCGCCTCTTCTAATCAAGAGGTCTCTCTTGTTTGAACCTAATCTTTATCAATTTTGATGGTATCCTTAACTTTTCTTCTCTTATGGAAAAAAAGCAAAACCTCTTCCCCAATGTACACATATCTTGGTTTCCATTCTGAGGTCAACACATCTTTAAAGTATACAGGCTGATTTAATTCTGTAGTTTTTTCTATTATCCAATGTCTCTCTGCAGCTGTCCATCCTTTCTCATTAGCATTCAGAAAATTTAAAGTTAAAAAAGCATTGTGCAATCTATCTCTGGGGGGGGTCTTTATTACCCCTTTCTGTTTCTTAAGCATATCTTTTAGAGTTCAATTAGCTAGCCTAGAGCTTACTATGTAGTGCAAGATGACCTTGAACTCTGGATCCTCCTGTGTCTACCTCCAAAGTGCTGAGATTATAGGCATACACCACCAAACCCACCTTATGCATCCTCTCCTCTTCTAAGGGTCTTGGTATATAGCCCAGGCTGACTCAAAATAATAACTCCTATCTCAAGCCCCAGATGCTAGGATTATAGGTGTGTACCACCATACTTGGCTTAAGAACCAAATTTTGCCATGTAGAGCCACACTGACTGGTCTGGGACTGTACAGCCTGCTGGGCCCCTGGGGAGCAGGAGGCAGTCAGGGGATAGTGGCATGCTCTGGAAGCTCTTGGCCATAGGGAGTTTAAGTCATCCTCCTTTCTCTCTACTTGTCTCTCTTTTGGGGGCAAGATCTCCCTTTGTAGCCCAGGGGTCCTCAAACTCATGATCCTCCTGCCTCAGTGTCCTAAGTGTTGGGATGACAGGCATGTGCCAGCTTAGATGTCCTCTGCTGCATCAAATACTGATGTGAGCTCTGGAGCTAAGGATCAGCTAGGACCCAGACTCAGGAGCTGGGGTTGGGACGTTGGCCTGGTTTCTCCTATTTGTCATCAGGGAGCCCTTGGAGTTGCCCTGGGCTTGAGTGTTTCTTGGAGGGAGGCCATGCTCACCCAGGCCTCTGCCAACCCTTCATCCCTTCCAGCTTCCTGCTCTCTCTGCCTTCCTATAGGTGCAGGCTGCCACAGTACGTCACAAGGAATGCAGAGCGGATGTGTCCCTGTCTGTGCGTGTGTCCGGCCATGAGCTGCTTCTGTTAGAGGTGGACACCAGCAAGCAACACAGCAGGAACCGCTGGGGCTGGGACTTTAGGTCTCTCTCCACCAGGCTGTCTTCAGCACCCCCAGAGCCCTTCAGCTACAGCTGTCCTCCATGGTCACCCCAGCAAGGTAGCAGCCCCTGGGTGCCCTAAAAAACCCTTAGGACCTCCAGGGACCAAGACTAGTGTCTTGCTTGTGAGAAGCCATCCCCGCAGGCCCCTGATCCTTGAGACTGCCTGGGTCAGCTCTGATGTAACGATCTTGGCAGGAAGGCTCTGAGGGCAGGAGGCGGCGTTAGTTTTTCACACACTCCTTTACTCATATACTCTGAAACTGAAGCAGGATTGTGAGTTTGAGTCCAGGCAGGGCCACAGAGAGAGACCCTATCTCAAATGATTTCTTTCCCAAAAGAAGGAAACAAGTCACCAGACAGTCACAGGGACTGCCCAGTTCCTGCCTTTCTCCTCTCTGACCATTCAGTGGAGCCCCCAGGATGCCATGTAGTTGAGAACCTGGGGCTGGGGGCTGGGTCGGACCCAGGACTGTTATTCCTTCCTCTGGTTCCCAGGACTTCCATACCCTAGCTGCTCAGCCATCTGTCTGATTGTATCCTTATCCCCATCTATCAAGGCTTGAGGCAGATTGTTATTATTATTATTATTATTAATTTGAAACAGGGTCTCACTGTGTAGCCCTGGCTGTCCAGGAACTCACTCTGTAGGCCAGGCTGGCCTCAAACTCACAGAGATCTGCCTGCCTCTGCCTCCCAAGTGCTGGGACTAAAGGTGTGGTCACCACGCTGATTTGAGGCAGATTATTAAACATGAGTACTCTTCTGTCGTCTGTCACCATGACAGAGCCTCGGTCTGGTCTGGAAGGATCTCAGTAGAGGGCTGGACGGTGAGTTCTCAAGCTTTGAGGCCATATGGTGAGACGCTGAGAACAGGACAGTGTGTGCTGCTCAGAAACAGAGCAGGACCATGCTCCAGTAAAACTTGACTGTAAAAGCAGTGCTGGGAAGACTGGTTACCAGTCTTGTTCTGGGTTAACCAATAAAACACATGAGGCAACTGGCAAGATGGACGGGAAATGAAAAGTAGGAAGAAATGGGCGGTGCTTGAGGTGCCGCTGGCAGGACAGCGAGAGCCAAACCTGTGGCGGGGCCAGGAGCCAGCTCAACAGTCCCCAGTTCATCTAAACCACCTACAGAACAGACCTTAAACATGAGCATAAACACAAATGTGAGCATCTGAGCTCCAATTACTGCCACATGCCTCAGTCTCCTCATCTGGATGGTGGGGGTTGTGGCATGGTTAGCCCTCCCAGGCTCCTGTGAGGAGTCTGATAAGGTGCTTGGCAGTGACTGTGGGTGGGGCCGTGGTCAAGACTGATCTGTCACGGCGCTGCAGCAGTGGGGCAAAGGACCGAACCACCGGATTGTTTGTTTGTAGCCTTCACACAATCAGCTCCCATCTAACCCGTCACTCAGCCAGACGTGTGCCAGGCTGGGGGCCTGGGAGGGCAGGGGACCATCAAGTGGCAGCCTGTCCTCCAGTTCAGTTTATCGATCAAAACCCACATCCCAAGGCCTGCTTTGTTTGTCTCTCAGTGGGGAAAGTGGTAAGACCCTTGAGAAGGAACGCAGGGAGACGGCCTTCCGTGTGAAGCAGGGTCCCACAAGGGCTCGTCTCTGCCCGGGTATTTCCACCTGACTCCCCACTGGACAGACAGAGAAGTCTCTGTGTCGAGGGCACACAGCTAGAGAATGGCACCACTGGTGTTTGAAGCCAGGCTTGCCTGACTCCAAAGCCTGTGGTCTGGGTGCCCAACTTCCCTGCCTCCCTTTGCACGGAGCCCTGGTAGAGCACCCTGCAATGGTTCTCCCCAGGACTTCCGGGAGCACCACTTGAGGTCCAGAGGCCACCTGTTTACCATCTCTGTGTTTGTTACTTTCCTGGTTCTGGAAGAAAACAGCTGCAAGAAGCAGCTTGGGAGGCAGTTACTTTGGCTCACAGTTTGAGTGTGCAGCCCACCACAGAGGGAGCTGCCCAGAGCCGGGGCAGAATAGGAAGCTGCTCGCTAACATCTTGGTGGATGAGGCAGCAGGGAGGACAGGAACTGGGGTAAGGCTATAAACATTAAGGCCCACCCCTCAATGATCCACGTCTCTACCAAGATTCCATCTCACAAAGGCTCCACAGCTCTCCCGAAACAGCGCCTCCTGCTGGGGACCTGCAGAAGACAGTAACAGTCCCCATCACGTTCCTCCTAGGGCACAGCTGTTTTCCAAGGTGATGCTGGACCAGGACTCAGCACAGCTGCTCCTAAGGATATCTGAGGGGAGACGAGAAGGCTGGGTCCTCAGCCTGCAGAGCCTTGCCCAGCACTCAGTGGCTGGCTGGACAAAAGTGCCCCCTGTCCTGAGCCTCAGGGGTGTGCTAACACAGAAGATGACATTCAGAGAAGGTGAGAACTGAGCAACGCTGAATCATCAGGGTTCTCTAGAGGGACAGAGCTGATGGAATGAATATATATATGGGAGTTATTGGAGTGGCTTACCGGCTGTGGTCCAGCTAGCCCAACAATGGCTGTCTACCAACAGAATGGCCAAGAATCCAGTAGTTGTTCAGTCCACGAGGCTATTCTGAAGAAGCATGCTCTAATGCCAGTAAAGGAGTGGACTTGCCACCTAGAGTGAGAGCAAGCGCGCAGGCAGAGAGCACGCTTCCTTCTTCCATGTCCTTATATAGGGTGCCAGCAGAAGGTGTGGCCCAGATCAAAGGTGGATCTTCCCACCTCAAAAGATCCAGATCAAAGGTGGATTGTTCCACCTCAGAAGATCCAGATTAAAGGTGGGTCTTCCTACTCCAAATGATCTAATTAAGAAAAATCCCTCACACGTATATCCAGCCACTTGGGTTTTAGTTAATTCCAGATGTAGTCAATTGACAACCAAGAGTAGCCACCACAGATGCTTTGGGCATCTTGGGCGACTGCTTCCTGTGAACTCCCAGGGTAGACTGATTTCAACACCAAGAGAACTTGGCAAAGAGAATCTTCTACTAACAAAACTGCAGAGGCTTCCTTATGCAGGACTTGTCAGAGCCTCTAATATTCAAATGAACATTGTTTACCTCCAGAAGGGGTACCTGGGCACAGAGCCTCTCAGGTGTACTGTCTAGAACAGACGAGAACCACTTACCTGGGCCAGAGACATGGCCCAACCGGTCAAGATGTGTTTGCTGCCAAGCCCAGCAGAGCCGAGTTTGATCCCCAGGACCCAAATGGTGCAAATTGTCCTCTGATCCCCACATCTGCACTGTGGTTTGTGTCCTACTCCCAATTTTATTTTGAAAGAACCTCCTTACCTGAAACACTTGGGATGGAAGTTTTGGATTTTAGAACATTTTAGATTTTCAGACTGAGGCTGTGTCATGGTGGTTTGGGTTTGTTTTCTGAGACAGGGTCTTGTGTAAACCAGGCTGGCCTCCAATGCTCTGTGTAGCCAAAGATGGACTTAAACTCCCAAATTCTAGGATTACAGGAGTACACCACCGTGTCTGGTTTCCATGGTGCTGGGCTTGCACTCAGGGCTCTGGGCATGCTCAGTAAGCACTCTACCCATGGGACCCTATCTCCAGCCATCCATGGTGCTTTTTAATTAATTAATTAATTGGTTTTTTTGAGACAGGGTTTCTTTGGTAGCTTTTGATGTCCTAGAACTTGCTCTGTAGACCAGGTTGGCCTCGAACTCACAGAGTTCTGGGATTAAAGGCGTGCGCCACCACTGATCAGCAGTGCTTTTTATTTTGACCCAGTTTCTATCTTCTGAAGTCAGATGTGTGACTGTTAGGCCATTTGACTGGCTGTTCTGACATCATTGTAGACTTAGGGAAATTTTGGGAATGGCACCAAGAATCTGACTTCCCCTCTGCTAGTGAGAGACATTGTCTTTTGTTTTTTCACTCTCACATGAATGTGTGAGCAGTGTTTTTACCCGCCCAGCTGTCTCCCCACCACCCACTTTAAACGTTCACCCATGTCACACTGGGGACCAAGCTTCTGGCCCATGAGCCTTGGGAAGGGGGACACCTGCACTCTATACTCAAGTCAAAGCACAATCCCACCACCAGCATCCTTCTTCTGTCTAGGTCCAATACTCAGGAGCCTGAGGCAGGATGATCTTTGATTGAGGCTAGCCTGGACTACATAGTGATGCCCTGTCTCAGAAACAAACTAAACCAATAAAAGCTTCCCTTTTCTTTTTTGAAGACATTTTTAAAAAGTTGTAAAGATTTGTTTTTATTTTGTATGGGTGTTTTTCCCGAATGTCAGCACCACCTGCATATAGTGTCTACAGAGGCCAGAAACTGGGGTCCTCTGGAAGAGTGACCAGTGCTCTTAACCACTGATCCATCTGTCCAGCCCCTTCCTTCCCCTCTCTATTTCCTTCTCAGATGTCAATGATCTGCCATAGATGGGCATTTGTGTTCAGCCCTAGAATCCACGGTTTCAGAATTCTCCATGACATCTCTGAGGATGTTGAGCTTAGTGACCGGAAATCAGGGTCTGTTTCTCTTCTACCTGTGGCTGCAGGCACACACTTGAACAAAGGCTGAACAGTCAGCTGGGGTTACTGCCCCCATCCCTCATCCTTGCAAGATTCTAACTTTATTTGAGATTTGGTTCCAGGCTGTCTGCACTCTGCCTGTAGGTCTCAGCCTTCCTTGTTAGTCTTGGTGGTTTTGATGGTGTGAAGCATTAACAGGCTCCAGAGGTCAGGGTTGCACATTAAGACACAACCCAAGTACATTCAAACACAGCGCCCTTCCTACAATCAAAGTATATGTGACCACAGCATCCTCCTACAGGGCACGGGGGCCCAGGTTTCAAGACCCAAACTCTCTGCCCTCCTATCAGCCCTGCGGGTACGGTGCTTTGGTAAGGGCAGGGAATGGAAGGTATGTACCGCCATACCAGGGAGGAAAGCCATGGCTTCCCGGACGCAAGGCAGGCACTCTACCAAATGAGCCACACCCCAGCCTGTCTTTATTTAACTTAGTAACAGCAAAAACAATTTTATTTAAATATCTAATTGCTCCAGCACTATTTATTGAAAAGTCTTTCTGGTCTCTACTGAATTACCTTTGATCCTTTGTCAAACATCTCAGTTACCACACATGGGTTGTTCCCAGGCAGCAACCTGATTGGCTGGCATTTTAGTTTCAAGATTCTTGTGGCACCTGACCCTTGCTATCCACATTTTGAGGATGGAGATAAAGGCTCACATTTTGTAGTACATATGTCTTAGTTACTGTTCTCATTGCTGCAAAAACAATTGAAGGAAGGAAGGAAGGGTGTATTGGCCCACAGTTTGAGGTTACAGCGTCATGGCAGACAAGGTGTGGCAGCAAGCTTGGGTATTAGCTAAAATATTAAGGCAACTCCACGTAGTTAAAAGGGAGGTTTATTCTGTGGGGTAACTTACAAGTGAAGGGATAGGTTACAGGGTCTGGGAAAGGTGCAGCACAGTCCGGCGGTGTTCTCTGGAGAACTCTGCTTGGTCTACCTCCAGTGTCCAGGGTCCAGGAACCAAGAGAGCCGTCGCATCCAGATCTCGGGTCTTCAGGGTCCTCTCTCGGCTCCGCCTTGTAGGCGTGACAGTTACCGAAGCCTCAAGGTGAGTAGTATTTCCAGGTCAAAGCTGGAACGGCTACCCACTACACAGCTGGTCTCATTGCATTCAAAGTCAGAAACCTCCTTCTTATTCAGTCAGCCCATGCAGCCGTGCTGCCTACATTTAGGGTGGGTCTTCTCACATCAGTTTACCCAGCCTAGAAGCCCCCTCACAGACATGCGCAGAGGTGTGTCTTCTAGGCTATTCTAGAGCCTGTTAGGTAGATAGTCAAGATGAACTGTCACAGCATGGCAGCATGGATTCCCTCAGGGCACGTAAGTTTGTGATCAGGCGTTGGAGGAGTCTGTGAGAAAGTTGTTTTGGGAGATGTGTGGAGCCTGCAATAGAGCTGATCTGGAAACACAGATGAAGCTGTCCCAACAGCCCTGGCGGGCCTCCAGGTGCACATCTTCCCTACACAGGAGCCCATCAGAGCCACTTCCCTAGCCTGTAACTCCAGGTTGGGTCTCTCAGAGCTTCCTCGGTGCTGACTGTACATCGGGCTGTCACAGTGGGCCTGTGGTGGAAATGGAGCACAGGAGTCAGCAGGCTAGCTGCCTTTAGTCATGTGGGCCTAGAGCATCCTGATAGGGGCTGTGGACCACAGTCCCTTCCACAAGTGTTGACCTCACAGTACCACAGATCTAACAACTTCCTACCCAATATTCTGTTCCTTCCTCTCCTCCCCAACAGGTTCTGTTAAGGTGGCCACTGACTCAGCCATGCTGAGCTTCCTCCTGCGGGATAAGCATGAGGAGACAGGGAACAGTAGTTTACACAGCATGACCTACACCCTCATCCAGAACTGCAGCCAGGCCTTGCCAGCAGAGCTCCAGTTGAGAGGGCAGTGGCAGACCTCCTCCGGAGCCCTCAGGGACCAGGCCAGTGTCCATGGTGACTTGATCAGCCCGGCCCTGGATGGGACCTGCACCTGGGATCCTGGGCATCGTCAGCTTTCAGGCAACCTGACTGACAGCTCCAGCCGGTTGAGGGACGCAGGTAGGAGGGTTCTCAGCTGTGTGGTTTCTCCTGGACTCTGAAATCCTAGAACCAAGGGCAGGGGCAAAAAGAGACTCCTGGAGCCCAAAGCTGTGGCTCCAGGCCTTTCTGTGATTTATGCTTGTTGGACAGCTCCTGCCCTAATTCCTAGGGGCTGTTCTTTAGACGCCTGAAGAGGCCCAAGATGTCTCAGCAATGGGTAGATACACTGTCACCCTGGTCCCTTGTTCTAAGACTTGGGTTTTTCTTGGTAACAGGGAGCCCCCAGGGATAGAGGTCTGACTCTAAATAAGAATGGGACTTGCAGTGGATCAGATGAACTCACCGCTGCTGGGGGACAGGAAAGTTGTATGTGACACTCCTGGAGTCTCTGGGGACAGTGGGACTCTAGGAGTCTGTTTTGGGGCTCTGAGGTCCTGTAGAATTCTAGCTCCATTCTGACTCATTCTGGATTGGGCTCTTTTGATGGTCTCTTTGCTTCCACCCACTGCCATCTGTTCTGCTGTAGGAACAGCCTCCAAGGCTGCAAGTAACTGATGCCCAGGATTCTTCCAACCGCTCAGCACAGATGGAATTGTGGAGTGCAAACTGTCACCTCGATGCCCACCTTAACTCCTCAGGCCCCACCATGCCCAGCCACAGGCACTGGGCCCTCCCCTTCTCCATATGTGGCCATGGGCACATCCAGGTGGGTAAGGAGGGGACTGGGTTTGGTTCACCCAATGTGGCAGAAATCAAGGGACCTTGTAGGCTAGACAGTGAAACAGTTTTTTTTCTTGTTGCTGGGGCGCAATACCTGGCCAAGGGTTGGTCTTGGCTCACGGTTTTAGGGCACAGTCCATGGTGGGAGGCGAGGAAGGGAGGGGTGCGAGGCAGATGCTCACATGTCTGCAGTCAGGAAACAGGAGAGATGGATGGTAGCGCTCAGCTCCCTCCCTCCATGTTATTCAGTCTGGGAGTGGAGCCTAGGGAATGCCACTGCCCACATTCAGGCCGGTCCTCCCACCTCAGCCTAATCTAGAAAATCCCTCAGGAACACGCACAGAGGCTTAGCTCTTCCCTGGTTCTACATCCTGTGAGGTTGAGAATTGCTAGCAGCCACCACAAGGAAGCTGCCCACAGTCATCCACTGTCACTCATATGGTCACTGTCATTGATATGGTTGTAAAGGGTGGAGCCAGGCTTGGAGAGGCAGGCTTATCATCCTAGCTACTTGGGAGGCTGAGGCAGGAGGATTATAAATTCAAAGCCAGCTTGGGCAATTTTATGACACCCTGTCTCAAGAAGAAAAAAAAATTTTTTTTTGAGGCAGGATTCCTCTGGGTAGCCTCTGCTGTCCTGGAACTCACTCTGTAGACCAGGCTAGCTATGAACTCACAGAAATCCACCTGCCTCTGCCCCCAGAGTGCTGGGATTATAAAGGCATGCACCACCACCACCCAGCTCAAGAAGAAAATTGAAAAGAGGGTTACAGTTGTGACCCCAGAGATAGAATGCTTGCCTAGCTTGTGTGAGGTCCTGGACTCAATCCCTAGACACAGATACACTCACAACACACACACACACTCACACACACATTCACACACACATTCACACTCACACACACACTCACACACATTCACACACACTCATACACACACACACATTCCCACTCACACACATTCACACACACACACACACACACACACACACACACACACACAGAGTCACCTTTGTGCCTGTCATGGGGCTTGTCAAACCATCATGGAGAACATGTGGATTTCTATGCCTGTTTCCTCATCTGAAAGGTGAGCTGCTGACAGTCACTGCCTCCTGTAGAGGCTCAGATGAGGAACCTTCTAGAACAGTGCCTAGTGTCAGAATGCACAGACACTTTGGGGTCAGGTTGGGAAGAAATTTCCACTTCCCACCTGCTGTCTCCACAGGTCTGCTGCAGTGGAGACACCTCACCTGCTCAGCTGTTGGGTCCGTGCCAGGGGAACACTGAGGAGTGGCCTCGCCAGTTACCAGGGTCTGACCTGGTAGGGTAGTGAGTCATAGAGGCCTGCCACCTGGGGTTAACACTGCCTTACCACTGGGGACTGCTGGCAGTATAGGCTAGGACTGAAGCCCTGGCCGAACCTTTGTAGACCTTGTCCCCAGTCCCCTTTACCCTCTGTGATGTGCACTGTTCTCCAGCTCCACAAGGCCTTGGTTCTTCTTGGTGGTCCATCCCTTCTGCAGTCAGACATCAGCCCAGGGCCTGAGGGTTTCTCGCCAGCCTCTGCCATGGCAACCAGGTTAGTGGGTACTCTAAGCATCATGGGTCAGGTAGACTCCAGGCCTCTGCTAATTCTGAGCTATCCCTGACTGGGTGCAGATGAGGAATTATTTCCCACAGATCAGTGTGCTGAATGTAGGGCAGTGTCTGTGCCTTGTCTCAGGTCCCAGCTCCAGGACCCAGGCTGAGGGTGAACTGCACACAGGGCCCACCATTGGGACCACCTGCTAACATTGTGAGGACTCTCTAGGGAAACTGGTTCCAGGCCTACCCAGGCTTCAGTGGCTGTGGCGGCTTACCCCAGTAGATGTGGCTCTGAGGGACATCTGAGGGGTGGGAAACAGAGGTGCCTACACATGCCATTCTACCTGACCACAAGGTCCACTGAAGGAACCTGCAGAGCCTGGCAGGCAGCCCAGGATGCGGCAGTCCAGCAGAGCTGGGGCAGCACTGGGTGTAGGGTCAGGTGCATGGTAGGACCAGTGGAGAGGGGCTTCCTGTGGCCCTTAGTGGAGAGGGGCTTCCTGTGGCCCTTAGTGGAGAGGGGCTTCCTGTGGCCCCCAGTGGAGAGGGGCTTCCTGTGGCCCCCAGTGGAGAGGGGCTTCCTGTGGCCCCCAGTGGAGAGGGGCTTCCTGTGGCCCCCAGTGGAGAGGGCTTCCTGTGGCCCCCAGTGGAGAGGGGCTTCCTGTGGCCCTTAGTGGAGAGGGGCTTCCTGTGGCCCCCAGTGGAGAGGGGCTTCCTGTGGCCCCCAGTGGAGAGAGTTTCCTGTGGCCCCCAGTGGAGAGGGGCTTCCTGTGGCCCCCAGTGGAGAGAGTTTCCTGTGGCCCTTAGTAGAGAGGGGCTTCCTGTGGCCCCCAGTGGAGAGGGGCTTCCTGTGACCCCCAGTGGAGAGGGGCTTCCTGTGGCCCCCAGTGGAGAGGGCTTCCTGTGGCCCCCAGTGGAGAGGGGCTTCCTGTGGCCCCCAGTGGAGAGGGGCTTCCTGTGGCCCCCAGTGGAGAGGGGCTTCCTGTGGCCCCCAGTGGAGAGGGGCTTCCTATGGCCCCCAGTGGAGAGGGGCTTCCTGTGGTCCTTAGTGGAGAGGGGCTTCCTGTGGCCCTTAGTGGAGAGGGGCTTCCTGTGGCCCCCAGTGGAGAGGGGCTTCCTGTGGCCCCCAGTGAAGAGGGGCTTCCTGTGGCCCCCAGTGGAGAGGGGCTTCCTGTGGCCCTTAGTGGAGAGGGGCTTCCTGTGGCCCCCAGTGGAGAGGGCTTCCTGTGGCCCTCTCATTGAGCACCACTCTTCAAGCTTGCCATGTGCCCACAGGCTCAACATCTTCCGAGATTGGGTTTTAGATGTGTGGATCTGAGGCAGGGAAATTGGTCCAGTGGTAAAGAATACTTGCTCTGTGGAGGACTCAGGGTTAACTCCAAGCACTCATGTGGCGGTTCAGAGCCATCTGTAACCCAAGGGATTCAGCACCTTCTAACCCCAGGTACTGCATGTGTGTGGTGCTCAGGCATACATGCAAACAAAACATCCACATACATGAAATAACAGTACTTTAAATGTGAATCTGGTCTGGCAGGTGTGGGGCAGCCTGAGACCGTGTGCCTGGGTGACAGCAACAATCCAGGTCCACAACCAACACTGCAGATGGTTACGGGCAGGGATGCCCACCTTAACTCTAGTCCTCATCTTTCTCAGTAATGAGGGTGGAGATTTGACCTGAGGCCTGAGACAGCTGAAGGTGGAGCAGGGGGAGCCATGTGCTACAGCAAAGGCCAGCAGGCTAGGCATGGAGGCTCTGCCTTTGATCCCAGCACTTGGAGGCAGGGGCAGGTGGATATCTGTGAGTTCAAGGCCAGCCTGGTCTACAGAGTGAGTTCCAGGGCTATATAAAGAGACTGTGCCTCAAAAAATAAAAAAATAAAGAAAGAGGAGGAGGAGGCAGAGGAGAAGATGATGATGATGATGATGATAATGATGATGATGATGATGATGATGATAGAGGATAGCAACCATTGGCAGTAGCTGATGAAGGAGCAGAGCCATATTCTAATAAAACTTTATTAATAAGAACAAGTGCAATGCTGGATGGTGGTGGTGCACACCTTTAATCCCAGCACTCGGGAGGCAGAGGCAGGCAGATCTCTGTGAGTTCGAGGCCAGCCTGGTCTACAGAGCGAGTTCCAGGAAAGGTGCAAAGCTACACAGAGAAACCCTGTCTTGAAAAACCAACCAACCAAGCAAACAAAAGAACAAGTGCACGAGCTGAGCACTGTCCAGCTGTTTCCCACCATTAGGGCATCTCTGCCTTCCCAGGCTTGCTCTGTTGTCCGTGGGCCACTCTCTGTACCCAACTTCACTCAAGGGAAGCTGTATGACTTCAGGGCTGCTCTTTCCATGCCTTGGTCCTGAAATCCCTGGAGTGCTGGGGTGCGGCCAGCTTGGGATGGTTCGTCCTTACTATGTCCCCACAGGTCTCCGTGGATGTTCGTGATGGTGCCGCCAGCTTTGAGCACTCCACACATCTCAACAGGCCCTATATCTATCAACTGGCCTGTCAACTACTGGGCCCACGACAGCCGTCTGGAGCTCTGGGGCCACAGCCAACACAACAGTGAGGCCCTGCTGCAGGCTGGGGTCCCGGAGGAGCTGGACCTGGGAGCTGAACTACAGATGCAGGATGAGCTTAGGTCCAGAGTGCAGCATCCCCTGGGCCCAGATCTAGTCCCAGCCTTGACCCAGGCAGGCTTAGATGGCTCTGGGCTCTGGGCTCTGGGAATGACCTTGACAGCCTGGTCCTCCAAGGGCTGCCCCTTAGAGATACACGATTTCCCAAGGTAGGGGGCTAGAAACAGCAAGAGTTTTACTCTGAATTCTGGCCAGGCATCTGAAATTACAGTATAGGTGGCCTGGTCTCCCTCTGGTGGTCCCAAGGGACTTCTGCTGCTGGCAGGATGTCCCCTAGCTACACAGATCATTCCAGCCCATCCTCTCTCCGCATGGGACCACCTCCCTTCTGTGTCTGTTCTCCTACAAGGTCCCCAGCATTGGGTTCGGATCCCAACACTTCCATTGTCACCATGTTTTTATTTAGCCACACCTGTAAAGCCCATTTTCTACAACGGTCACACTCACGGGTATAAGAGGTAAGAGTTTAGAGTGGGGACATAGTTCAACCGTCATTAAGGGGAGGAGAAGGTAAGAGCCGCCAGTGACGGAGCACTCACCGCATACCTGCCCGGCGAGCTTTCGGCCCCCAGAGTGCTGTGACTGCACAGCTCTCTCTCTCATTCTCTGGACGTTAGCTCTGGAAGGGCCACTGTGAGAGTGACTAACTTAAAGGAGGAAGGCTGACTTCCAGCTTACAGTTCACTGTGATGGGGAAGCTGAGGCAGTGGGAGCTGGAGGCAGCCGGAGCTGGAGTGGAGGCAGCTGCTCATATCACACCCACAGTGCGGAAGCAGAGTGAGATGAACGTTGATGTTCAGCTCAATGTCTCC
Organism: Peromyscus californicus insignis; assembly: GCF_007827085.1. Lineage (NCBI taxonomy): Eukaryota > Metazoa > Chordata > Mammalia > Rodentia > Cricetidae > Peromyscus > Peromyscus californicus. The sequence goes on along the minus strand of NW_026294551.1, from coordinate 102,519,061 downwards.
TTTTTATTTGGTGGGACTCCAGCCCACGGGATGGTGCTGCCCACATTCCCACCTCGGTTACCAGTTCTACAAAGTTTCTCAGAGGCATGTGCAGAGGCTGAGCTCTTTGGTAATGCTAAAAACCTGTCAATTGACAGCCAATATTAACCATCAGAGCCTCAGAGGCCCGTCCCTCTGCCCTTCATACTCTTCTCTCTGTTCCTTCCATTCCTTCTGCAGCTCACAGAGGGGGAGTCCCTTGCTTCAGGCCACACAGCTGGCTTATAATGAAGCCAGGCCTTGAACTCAGTCAGTCTGATTCCTGAGTCTGGCTTCACATTCTGCCTCCCTGTGTCCTCCAGACAGATGCAGGGTTCTGGCTCTAGACCACTCTGGACCCTGGGTGGCTTCCCTGTCATCGGGCTCATTTTCCTCTGACCTCAAATGTTTCCATCTTTGTTATTCAGCCTCCTGGGGACAAATGGAGGCTTTGCTCATGCTGGGGCCTGAGCTCACTCATGAGCTGGCATTGGGCTTGCTGGGACTATACTAGTTCCTAGCCCCTGGAGAGTCCCCTCCCCTCCTGCATTGCTGTCGATGTCTAGCTGTCCCAGCCAACAATGACACTTCTTGTTTAGTGCTGGCTTTCATGGTGTCTCTAATAGTCAGGAGTCCCCAAGCCTGAGATCCATGTCCCCTCCCTTCCCTTCCCCTACACATGGCAGATGTGTGTGTTTGAATAAGGGATAATGCAAGAAGAAAAGGAATGTGTTCTGACCCCTGTGCACTCCCACCTCTGGCTTCTCTGGGTGTGACATCACCTGGGTGCTGTCTTGAGGTGGCTGGTGTTATTTATTAAGTGGCGCTGTTTACCATGTGAGAAAAGCCACCAGGTACAACAAAGCCCACTATAAGAGTTGATTAAGGGGAGGAAATAGAAGGGGGTGCTTAGGCCTGTGGAAAGATCACGCAGGAAGAGAAGGAGGGATATGTGGAACCCGCTTTTATAGATTTCCCCCCGACACACATGCACATATGGGCTTATGTAGCTACATGCATGTGCATAGATTATGTGATCACGCTGCGCACAAGTTACCTGATCACACAGTGCACGGATTACGTAGGACGTAAGGCCCTGGGATGACTAAGCATCTTGCCAGCAAACATGCAGTCATGGGGGAGTGGCTAGGAATTCTAACAGGTGGGCTGCAACCATTTTACAGATGAGGAAATCAAGACTTGGGCCTCGAGGCACTGGCCATCCCCCTGGGCTCAGACCTAAGCTTTGAGCATCACCTAGCATGACCCCAACTTCTGTCATACAGTGGGAACCACCTACTCCTAGGCTCCTAGATCTGTCAGTCATTTTCCAGACACAGCAGAGGACATGTGGGGTGAGAGCTCTTGGACCTGCCTGTTCTGGAGGGACTGTGTGTGACACCCATGGGGAAGTGGCCCCACTTGAGGGCAGAAACTGCCAGCACTGTCTACATGGCGGAAGGGATGGGATGCTACAGCCCAGGCCAGGTCCTTGGTGACCTCTGAGCCTGTCACTGAAGGAGAGCTGCTGCTATCCAGCCCATGCACTGTCAGGATAAACCATTCAGTCTTGGCACGTTCACTCAGCAGGTACTTCTGAGTGTCTGCTAGGCCAACGACTGTGCTCACAAGCACCACAGAGCACAGGTAACGCCTACCTAGGCTGGTGTTCCCATGAGGCACAGGTTGCTGTGCCCTGTGATGTGGTGATGCCCAGCACTGAAGGGCAGCAGGCAGGAGTGTGGTGGGGCTTCTCAGGGGAGGGTCTAGGGCATGTCTTGTGATAGATGATATCACAGAGACTTGAGATGGTGACCAACTAGCCTAAGATCAGCCAATCCCTCCAGGCCTACATGGTAGCCTTTCTGCCAATGTCAATGGATTTTTGCAGCACATCTCCATTACAGTCTGCTGCATTCCTCTCCAGGGAGGAAGGTGAGTTCAAGTTCTCATAGTTCTTCTCGTTCTGCCTTTAGAGACCAAGACATGAGCCCACATGGTCCTCTGTGGCAGGGACAGCAAAGTGAGTGTGGATGTGGCAGCCCTGCTGGCCCGGCTGCCAAACGGCACACTGGAGGTGACAGTGAACACCAGCCACACTGTGCAGGCTTTCCAGAGACTAGGCCTGCCCTTCAACAGCCAGGTGAGGGCCACAGGCCAGCAGGCCATTCTCCAGATGTGTTATCCCCCATCCAGTTTCCCATGTGCAGAGCAGAGGATTGGCAAGTGGTCACAACACTTTACAGTTTGCAGAGGCTCTTTAAACAAACAAAAAGAGTTGTAGTCTGGGTGTGGTGGGGCACGCCTTTATTCCCCGAACTTGAGAGGCAGAAGGATCTCAAATTCAAGGCCAGCCCGGTCTACAGAGAGAGTTCTAGAATAGCCAGGGCTACACAGGGTTCCTGAAGCCCTGTCTCAGGAAAACAGACAGTTGTAGCCAATGCCTACGAAGCAAACTCATTACACCGCAGGCCTGGGGCCCTGAAACCGTTCGAGGTCCTGGCCAGGGTCCTTTCGGCCGGTCCGGTAATGGATCAGAGCTGAAGTCTGGCTCACCTTTGCCAAGGAGATATGGCCCAGTGCTGTGAGCACTGTTTAGTACTCTGGGCTCGGTACTCAGTGCTGAGAGCAGTACTCAGGCTACTCTCTGCTTTTCGTCCTTTTGACACCCGCTGATAGGCAGAACAGGACACCCTGTGAACACCACCTCGAGATCAGAGCCCAGCTCTGTCATCCCCAGCTGTGTGACCTTGAGCAGACAGCCTGCCCTCTCTGTGCCCCAGTCTCCTGGTGTGTGAAACAGAGATAGTAATACTCCTGTCACATAGAGCTGTGCAGATCCAGGTTGTTAGCTGAGGATGCTGGGACACCATTGGCTGTGACAATGTTGGTGGTGGTGACAGGGCCATCGTTGTCCCTGGATCACACATGAGGTTTAGGTGATTTGCTCAAGCTCATGTAGCGAGCAGACAGTGGAATGAGGACTCCACCCCGTGTTTCTGTGGTCCCCACTGGATGGAGCTGCACCCTGTCTGCGTGTCTGTGAGCTCCTGTGCCTTGTTCCCACACGCCTGTGTCAGCGCCCACAGCCCACCTCCTTCTGTCCCACAATTCTGCTGAGAAGGGAGAGGCAGCTCCTGGTGGTCCTCCTTGTGTAGAGTCTGGACCCCACAACTGAGAACACCAGACTCCCCCTTTCCCCAGTTCATCTGGTTCTGAGCCCTGCCCATGAGCCCCGTGTCCAGGGGGAGCTGGGAGCCAGGGCCTGCATGCTTGCAGGCTGGGGAGGGTCTTGCTCTGGGAATGTGAATCACACAGGTGTCTCTACTGATCTCTGGGGTCCTCAGCACTCCCAACAGTATGTGTCTTGTTCTCTCTCTCTCCCCTACCTCAGTTACTATTCCGAGAACTCTGGACCTTGGAAGACATGAGTTCCTTCCTGCAAATCACTTGTGACACCCAAGATATTCTGTTCCTCCATGTCCACGGCCAGAGCCATGCCAACAGGTGGGAGCTCTTGACGGTTCTGGGGGATGCCCAGGAGGAGAGGAACTGGGGGCAGCTGGCATCTGGATACTGCTGGACACCAATGAGACATGATGGCTCCCCAAATCATCACAAGCTACTCTGGGATGCTCAGAGAGGCAGAATGGCTTTTCCACCTTTTCCAAGGTCACCAAGCTCTTAAAAAATTCCCTGGCCTCTTGGACAGCATGCAAAAGTACACACACACACACACACACACACACACACACACACACACACACACACTTTCTCTATTATCAGCCACTGGTCTTAGTGGAACTGCCTTGGGGTTGGGGAGTCTTTCCTGTTAAGGGGGGTTTGGGTTACCAGCTGCCCTTCTTGAACTCAATCCCCACTTGTTAAAGGTGTAGCCTATGATTCTCACCTGGCTGAGGCTGTGCAGTACCTGGGGAAATTTCTGGTTGCTAAGCCAGGAGAGGAAGGCTGCTAAACACCTTTGGGTACACAGAAGAGCCCCAACTGTAGACCGTGGCCCCACGGATGGGCAACTGGTGAAAGGGCTGATGGAAGGCCCCTGGGAGGAAGCTGGCATGCCTAAGTAGGCCCTATTGCCCGCATCTCAGAGGGCTCCTCCTATGCAAACCCGGGAATTTGGGCTCCGGGAAAACACACAGTCCAGAGTCAATTTCAGCCCTTCATAGGGAAACCAAGATTAATCGGAATGGTGCCAGAACTGGGTGGAAGCTGGGCTGGGACCCATGACCCAGTACCTGGTGACTGACCACACTTGAATAGACTGCTCATATTTGGGGCTTCTGACCCTCTCACCCGGGGTAGTGCTGAACGGGATCCGCTCATGCCAGCCCATCCTCTCTTTCCTTGCTTCGGTAAAGAGCTGCTGCTGTGGGGCAGGCACCACCCCCCTCCCTCCTGGGCTGCTGTCCCCCGCTCAGCTTCCGCCACAGCAAGGTAACTGCCCCAGCACCCCCAGCTCCTAAGTAGCTCCAGACGCTGCCCAAGGCAGTCCTGTGCAGCATGGGCTGCTGGGGTGTGTCTGCACATCCTTGTCTGTCAGAGGCCTGCACTGGGCCCCAGTGGGCCACCCCCAAAACTCAGGCTCTGACTTTCCCAAACATCTTGATGTTTACATTCCAGAGGGGCCCAGGGGACCCTCAAGAGCTGGGAGGTCTGCCCGCCCTGGCGCCTGATGCCTGACACTGTTCCCCCGCCCCCCTCTCACAACCTGGAGTGCCCCCAGCAGCTCCAGCAGATGCCCAGCCCCTTGAACAGAGCCAGCTCCACCACCACACCCTGACTGCATTACAGGGAGGCTGGGTAAATAGGATGGCTTGTCAGACCATGGCTGAAGGGCTTCTGCATTGTCACCGTATTCTTGTCTGTCTGTAGTACCCAAATAAGGAGCTTCTACAGGGATGCCAGCCCTTGGCACAAGGACCAATATAGAGTAGCTGCTCGGTAAAGAGTGAGTGACTAGGCCTGGTACCTCCCCTCTCTCCCCTCTCATGCTCCCTGCTGCCTCCGCTTTGTCCTGCCTGTAACTTCCTGTGCTGGGCCTGGCCCAGGGCCTCCTGCACGCTAGCCAAGCTCTCTACCACTGAGCTGCACACCTCCCACCCCAATCCCTGGCCACTGCATTTTCCTACCAGCCACAGGCTTCGTCCAGTGCCCCCCTGATCACGTCCCAGCCTGCCTCTGTTTACAGAGCACATTCTGTATGCAGCCCTCCTGCAGTGAATGTTTCCTCAGCACTGCAGGCAGAGGAGAACATCTTAGTTTCTTTCTCAAGCTTTACTTAGACTAGCTTCAGCCACAGGAAGGTAACTGTTAGACGCCCACATGTGGCTCAGTGGATGGAATGCTAACTAATGCACAAAGGCCTGGGTTCAAGCCCCAGGCCCCCACAAGCCAAGCATGGTGGTGCATACCTGTAACCTCCACACGAGGGAGGTAGAAGAAAGAGGATCAGAAGTTCAAGGTCAGCCTAAGCTACATGAGACCTGTCTCAATCAACAACAAATCACCACTAGACAGGGCAGACCACACATTTCAGTGTAACTGAGTTCACAAGGCTCTGTCTTTACTCCTAAAGACCTTGTGTTTTGTAGAACAAGGATTTCATATAACACAGTATAATTACAAAAATCGGTATGTTTAGTTCCTTAGAGACCTGGTCTTATGTAGCCCAGGCTAGCCTTCCCTTTTAGCTGAGTGCTTTTTTGAATTTGAGGTATTCAGATGGAATAAAGGTGTATACCACCACACCTAGGTTATGCAGGGCTGGGGATGGAACCCGGGTGTCACTCTCTGTTCTGTTGCTGTGAAGAGACACCATGACCATGGCAACTCTTATACAGGAAGACATTTAATTGGGGCTGGCTCACAGGTTCAGATTCAGTCCATTATCATCACAGCAGGAAGCATGGCAGCATGCAGGCAGACTTGGTGCTGGAGAGGTAGCTGAGAGTTCTACTTCTGGATCCACAGGCAACAGGAAGAGAATGAGACATTGGGCCTGGCTTGAGCATCTGAAACCTGAAAGTCCACCCCCCAGTGACACTTCTAACAAGGCCACACATACTCCAACAAGGTTACACCTCCTAATAGTGCCACTCCCTAGGGACCTATGGGGGCCGTTTTTATTCACATCACCACACCAGGACTTCTTGAGTGCTAGGCAGTCACTTTACCAACTGAGCTATATCCCTAGCCCCATTTTTTATTAAAGACAGTCTGCTTATATAGCCCAGGCTGGTCTTGAACTCACTATCTTAGTTAGGATTTCTATTGCTGTGAAGAGACACCATGACCATGGCAATTCTTATAAAAGAAAACATTTAATTAGGGACTGACTTACATTTCAGAGGTTCAGTCCATTATCAGCACGTCAGAAAGCATGGCAGCATGCACGGAGACATGATGCTGGAGAGGTAGCTGAGGGTTCTACATCTAGATCTGCAGGCAGCAGGAAGAGAGAGAGACACTGGGACTGGCTTGAGCATCTGAAACCTCAAAGCCCGGACACTTCTTCCAACAAGGCCACACCTCTTAATAGTGTCAGTCCCAATGAGCCTATGGGGCCATTTTCATTCAAACCACCACATTCCACTCTATGGCTCCCATAGGCTGGTAGCCATATTATAATGCAAAACAACATTCAGTCTAATTTCAAAAGTCCCCATAGTCTATCACAGTCTCAACAATGTTTAGAAGTTCAAAGTTCAAAGACTCTTCTGAGATTCACGCAATCTCTTAACCGTAATGCCTGTAAAATCAAAATGAAAATTAGATCACATACTTCTAACATATAATGGTACAGGATATACATTACCATTCTAAAACATATGGAAGGGAGAATAGTGAGAAAATACTCGACCAAAGCAGACTGAAAATCAGCTGGGCAAACTCCAAACTCTGCATCTCCATGTCTGATGTCAACATGCTCTTCAGATCTCCAGCTCCTTTCAGCTTTGTCCACTGGAACACACTTCTTCCTCTTGCTACCTGTTAGCATCTTTCCTTGGCAAGAATCCCGTGACTCTGGCATCTCCAATACCTTGGGGTCTCCAACACAGTCTGGGCTTCACCTTCACAGCTTCACACAATAGCCTCTCTAGGCCTCTATTCAGGGACACCCCTGACACATGCCTAACCTCAGCAGCTTTCCTTAGCCATAGAGGGAGATTCCATAACCCCTTCCTTATATCCTTGACTCTAAAGCCAGAACCACATGGTCGAAGCTGCCAAGTTCTGCTTCTTGCTGGGGCTGAAACATGGCCCCCTTGTTCAAACACATTTTCACTAGCTTTCTGTTCTTGATGGTTTCCTTCACTGTCAAAGCTTGGCTGTCCTGGAACTGGCTGGATCCACAGGCAACAGGAAGAGAATGAGACATCTGAAACCTGAAAGCCCACCCCCACAGTGACACACTTCCTCCAACAAGGCCACGCCCACTCCAGTAAGGCCACATATTCTCAGAGTGCCACTACCTATGAGTCTATTGGGACCATTTTTATTCACGTGATAACACTCACTGTGTAGCCCATACTGGCCTTGAACTCACCATCACCTTCTCCTACTTTCCCTGTCTCAGATTCCCCAAGTGCTGGGATTACAGGCTCATGTCTCCAGGGCTGGTACAAACTTGAATGCTGAAATAACACTTAGATAATAAAATTCCCCAGCTGTTTAGTAAGGTCTTTTCACATATTCAGCCCTGGGTTTAAACCAATGACAGGACCCAGAGCTGCATGTGATGCTTTGCACTATGCCACTTTTATTTTGTTATTTGCAAGCAGAAGTCTGAAAACTTGGCTTTAAAAAGTCAGAAAGTGAATACAGGGGTGTGAGGTGCAGGCCACAAGCCACCCTGTCCCTGGTGCAGCCACGCAGTCCTGTCACTGCAGGGTAATAGCTACCTACCATGGTCAATGTGCAAATGCTCAAACAAGACTGACAACAACCAAATGAGGGGCGGGCAGAGGACCTGAGTTTGGATTCCCAGCACACGTACAAAAAGCCAGGCATAGCCAGGCATAGCAGTACAGTCCTTTAACCCCAGCACTCAGGAGACAGGGGCAGGAGGATCTCTGTGAGTTCAAGGCCAGCCTAGTCTACATAATTAGTTCCAGACTGGCCAGGGCTACATAGTGAGACTCTGTCTCAAATAGATAGATGGATGGATAGATAGATAGATAGATAGATAGATAGATAGATAGATAGATAGATAGATAGATGGATAGGTAGATGGATAGGTAGGTAGATAGATAGATGATAGATGGATAGATAGGTAGATAGATAGATAGATAGATAGATAGATAGATGGATGGATGGATGGATGGATGGATGGATAGATAGACAGTCAGACAGACAGATAGGCATAGCAGCACACACCTATAATACAAGGGTATGTGGGGGGAGACAGAGACTCGCTGGAACTCAACGGCCAGCATGTTGAGTCAGTCAACAAGTTCCAGGTTTAAGGTGGAGAATGACTGAGGAAAACATTTCACATCAGCCTTTGGCCTCCACACACATGCATACACATGTGCACATACACCCCCCCCAGTAAAGTTTCTTTATCAAGTCAGGTTGCAGGCCAAATTAATCTGAAGGTCAACTCGAGATCTAGAATCTTCTTCTTCTTCCCTCTGTAACCTGACATTTTTAATTGTTTTAAATTTTTATATATATGTCTGTATGTATTGCCATGTGCATGTGGATGTAGGTGCCTGTAGAGGCCAAAAGTGGGCATCAGATCCTCTGGAGTAACAGGCTAGAAGCTACTTGACAACGTTTGGGAACAAAACTTGGGTCCTCTGCTCTGGAAGAGCATTATGCACTCTTAACTGCTGATCCATATCTCCAGCCCCCCAATATTTTTCTATGAAACTTTTCAGATACAAAACTGAGATAAATTTTCATCAACCTCCTCTATGCCCACTGCCTAGATTTTTTCTTTCATCTTTTATCACTAAACTTCTTTGAAAATCCTCATGTTTGCTAGTCTGACGTACCCGGGTGGTCAGTTTCCAGAACGTCTTGTTTGTATCTCTGGATTGTTTGTACCGGTGAGAACTAGCTTGAATATGCTGACATGGCCTCTGGGCTTACTGAAAGTAACATTTGAAAATTTGGTTCTTACTTTATCTTATTATTTTGTGTGTTGTGGGTGTTTTGCCTGCAATGTATGATGTATATCTTGGTATCATATGAGTGTTTGGTGCCTTCAGAGGCCAGAAGAGGTCATTGGTTCTCAGGGACTAGAGTTACTGACAGACGTGACCTGCCAAGTGGGTGCTTGGGACTCAAGTCCAGGTCTCTGGAAGGGTATCCAGTGGTCTTAACCTGGAAATAACAGCTAGACTTGGAGGGGAATGAGGAAAATGTTGACCCCAAAGTATGAGCACCAATTCTTGTCCCTTTTCCCAAGCCTTGATGGCTCTTCTGTGAGAGACGGGATACACTAGGTGACAGAGTCACTCTACCAGTTCAGAAGATGGCATATCATTTCATACAATTTTCCTGCCAGTCCATTAAAAAAGCGAGCATCCTTATCCTTAGCTATCAGATTAAAAGGCCAAGGCTCAGGAAGCCAAGGATCAGTCACTAACTCAACCCACGCCTAGGAGAGCCACCCTGGAGTCTGGTCTACCATTCTGAGCATTGCCCTTGTGTAACACTGCCCTCTGTGGTCACAAGCGGTACCACAACTAGATCCCTGCCAGCCAGTCTTGAGCCATCTGTATCACTGTTACAGGCCAAGATCATGAGGAGTGCTTCTAGCATCACGCCTCGGGGCCTGCCTAGACTCAAGACCCTTATTTCATCAGAATTTGTTCATCTCAGGAAGCCATAGGTCCCTTTCTGGAGCTCTGGGAGCAGAGCCTGGAGCCAAGCATCATCTGGCTGAGATCTGACGGTGTCTCCCTATGCTTTTCCCTTCACCAGCTCTGGTACTCCGAGGAGGAGACCAAATGCACTTTTGTCCTAGAGGTGGAGGAGCGCTGTTTCCACGTCAATACCACCCTGCTGGCTGCTAAGGACAGCCTAGACAATGTCATCCAGCTGCAACAGACCTTCCTAGAAAAGAGGAGTTGTGCTTGAGGCTTCGCTTCTGTGGGGATTAGCACAATCCAGGCTCTGAAGGGGCAAACTAGCCAGAAGGGACTCCCAGCTGTGCGTCTCATCTCTGCTCCTCACTGATCATCTAATCCTAGGCTTTGCTCCAGAAGGAAGTTGGGATATAGCACAGGACAGAACTGATGGGTCCCGACTGTCATTGAACATCTGATCTAGTTGAGACAAGTGACAAAAGTCATACAAATAAACCATATATTTGATTAGGGGGTCAGGAAGTGTCACCAGAGGAGGTGACACTTGAGCTAATCCTATATGACAAAGCCTGTCTGGGGAAAGAGCGTTCTATGCTAAGGGCCTGGGGGTGGGGATGAGTCTGAGAACTGGCTAGAAGTCCCGGGCTGGGACAGACAGCCTAGATGGGACAGCAGAAGGAAGTGTGGTCTGCAGGAGCCAGGCCTCTCAGCCCACACAGGCTGGAGTCTCTGCTGCAACTAGCGTCCTTCTAGGCTCTGGAAAAAATGTCTCACCCCTCCCTCTCCCTCTATGCTGTCTGCTCACACTTAGGACGTATTTAGCATTGTGGTTCTGACCACAAGCGGCTTCTTCTCCTTTCCGGGTGTGTGCCCTTCCCCACCCCAGGCCAGTGTGTGGCTCAGCTCTAAGAGGCCATGCACTGACATCCCATTCTCTTCCAGCTCAGCACCCTTCCCACAGAGCTGTCCCTGAGGACCGTGTTCCAGAGAGCACAAGGCACCCACATCCTGTACCAGGTGGTGCTATGGGATGGCAGGGAGGTGGCCCTCAATGGGAGCCTCTCCCGGCCCCTCTCAGAGTTCTTAGGGAATATCCGTCTTCAGGGTGAGTAGCTGAGGAGCAGGAGGCATGGGATTGGGGGTGCTCTCACTTGCCATGGGTGAGTGCCTGCTTGTCCTTGGTGCTGTTCCAGGCCCCAGGGAATCCTCAGGACACAAGATGACCAAGGCTCAGCCCTCAGAGGAGAGAGGCAGAGAGCTAGGAACTCCCATGTCAGCAAGTCACAAAGAGGGGTGGGGCTGCAGCCTAGGTGGTAGTGCTTGCCTAGAACATTTGGTCCCCAGCACCTTAAAAAACAGTGTGTGGCAGGGGGGACAGGCCAGCATTCTCAACCCCCAGGAAGTAGAGGCGGGAAGGTCAGGAGTTCAAGGTCATTTTCAGCTACATAAAACCTTGTCTCAAATAAATCAAAATGAAGGAAAGCAAACTGGGGCCAATGAGACAGCTCTGTGGGTGAAGCAACGGTCGTTAGTCCTGAGCTGGGACCCACGTGCTGAGGGGACAACCAGCTCCTCAAGCTGTCCTCTGATCTCACACACGCATGCACTGTGGCACACGTAGTGTTCATGTGCACATACCAAATAAAGGTAATAAAAGGACCTTAAATGGCCGGGGCGGTGGTGGAGCACGCCTTTAATCCCAGCACTCGGGAGGCAGAGCCAGGCGGATCTCTGTGAGTTCGAGGCCAGCCTGGGCTACCAAGCGAGTTCCCAGGAGAGGCGCAAAGCTACACAGAGAAACCCTGTCTCGAAAAAACCAAAAAAAAAAAAAAAAAAAGACCTTAAATGGTCCTTTGAGTGGTTGGGAGGTGCAGCAGAGAGGCCCTGGTAGGCTCATTGTGTCTCAAGGCCAGCAGCAGGCTAAGGGGAGGGAGTTCTGTGCATCTCTGGGATCTCCACTGATCTCCACACCCTCTGGCTGTCGCCTGAAGCCTGGTTTGGAGCCATCAACAGCCATCTAGGATGTGCTCCACGGTGGCTGCTCAGGGGTCAGGAGAGGAGGAGGCAACAGACCTGTGAATGCCAAGGCTTGGATGTGGTGCCCTGTCGGCCTCAAGAAACAATGGCATGTCCTGACGCCAAGGCTGGGGCGCAGAGGTGACTCTGGGTTGGCTGCTCAGTGTCATTGGGATAGGAGGAAATGTGGTGGTATTGTGTTCCCCAAAATATTGTGCACCCTAGTAAACTTACCTGGATGGTCAGAGAGACAGAACAAGCCACAGCTAACGTCACCTGGCCAACTTCTCAGCTGGTCCTGTTTCCTTAGACTGGAAGCCTCTGTGTCCTCATATCCAAATGGCTCTCAGCTGAACTGTGCTGCTAGAAGCCTGAAAGCTTAACCAGCCAAATGCCTCTAGTTTCTGGTCTTCACACCTTATATACCTTTCTGCTTTTTACCACCACTCCCTGGGATTAAGGGCTCGCTTTCTGGGATTAAAGGCGTGTGTCACCATGCCCGGGCCGTTTCCAATGTGGCCTTGAACTCACAGAGATCCAGAGGGATTTCTACCTCTGGAGTGCTAGGATTAAAGGTGTGAGTGCCACCATTTTCTAGCCTCTGTATCTAGTGGCTGTTCTGTCTCTGACCCCAGATAAGTTTATTAGGGTGCACAATATTTTGGGGAACACAATACCACCACAAAGAAAAGAGAACAGAGCCTCCCGTGGGGACAGTTAGGATGCTTTAAGAGTCACTGTGACTGAACGTGTGGCTTCCAAGTTCTGTAGAGTACGTGAGTGTGATCCCCTGCCTGAATGGCTTTGTTATCAGCTGCGTCCGAACCAGTCCCCCCCGTGACCTTAATTCACAGCTGTGACCTCACATGACCTCACTGCCACCCTCTCCACCCATCTCCCCCACAGTGGAGTTCTCCCACCAGCTGTCTCTGTGCCTGGCACGATACTGCAGACTCCACCTGTCCTCAGAGTACTCTAGAGGCAGACACCATGGTGGCCTGGCTGTGGCCTGGGACAATAAAGACCAGGTAGGCAGTGGGGTTGGCAGGAGCCCCTGGGGGACCCGCCTTGCTCAGGGAGCCTATGGCAGTCAGCCAGCTGTTCTAGGTGCCCAAAAGTGGGGGCAGGTGACCTGGGTATCAGTCCCTCGTGACAAGCACAGCGGATGTGGCACTGTGCCACAAATCAGCCTACCTCCAAACCCGCTTGATTCGGTTACTCTCCCCGTTTTCAGAACCTGACCCGGAAGCACAGGTGTGGCACTCCTCTGGGGTCACAGAGCCAGCTGGCACCGTCTTCAGCCACTCTCCCAGCATGCATCTGCTGCACCTGCTCTCCCTGAGCCTCAGGCTCCTTCCCTGTAAATGGGATGGCAAGGGCTTGGCTGGGGCAGCAAGAAAGGCTCAGCTGGTGTTGCTCCCCTGCTCCCAGTGGCTAGGGAAGGGGGAACCGGCTCCCACAAACCCTGCCCACCCTCTCCACCTCTCAGGTGGGGCAGAGGTCGGCAGCCTTCAGAAGGCAGGGAGGCCGCAGGTCTCAGGCCTGGGCTCCTAGATGGGGGAGGGAGGAGGCCCTGCTCAGCAGAGAGCATTCTCCAGAGTCACAGATGCCTGGCTGGGGGCCTCGAGGGTCCTTGACTCAATTGCTCTTTCAGCAATGTGGTGCCCGAGCCCTGGGCCCAGGCTCTGCACCTGCAGACTCTGGGTTTTAATGAAGGAAATGGTTCTCAAGAAGCTCTGAGCTCATTTGTGTGATAATCTGCATACTTAGCCACCCCAGGGAGGGCTGAGAGCAGGGCAGCTGGGCTCCCTAGCCTGATGTGCATCCTTGAACTAGAGTGCCTTCTCTGGGCCTCTTCTTATCACCAGTGAACAGAAATACATTAGGCCAGCAGAATGCAAGCAGGCAAATGGGATTTTAAAACTCAGAAATTGTGACAAGCATCTTGAAGCAAGTATACAGGGAGCTGGATTTGAAAGGCCAAGGTGAGACCTTCATGGGAGAAGAGGCCACCAGCCAAGGACCCCAGGAATGTGAGCTATTGGATAGTAAGCACAAAGGCCGAGGCCAGAGCTTCCGATGGAAGAGGCTAGATGACCAGGCAGGACACTCAGGACCCAGAAGGGGCTGTCTATCATCAAGGGAGGGGCCTTTCTCAGTCTCCCAGTAGGGGGCTATGGACTCCTACAAGGAGGGCAGACGTTCCTGGAACCCCCCATGTCCTCTCCAGGGAAGATGAAGGCAGCCACAATCTAGCCAGCATCTCGCCCTCAGAGGCAGTAATGGCCTCACCTCTGTTCCTCCCTCATGCAGGTTCAGCAGTCATGGGACAGAGGCTCACCTGTGACTCTGGAGGTCACCTGGGCCGACAGGTCCTCTCCGCACAGTGTGGCCTGGGATAGCTGCCTAGCTGCCTTCCTAGGTCAGGTATGTGAGCTCTTGCCTCGGATCCTCCTCGTTCTGGGCCTCCCAGCAGGCCTCTGGCTCATCTTTCCGTTGTTCTTGTCAGCTGCAGGGAACCTGGGGCCTGTGCCTGCTGCAGGCCTGCGCGGCCCTGACTCGGACCCCGGGCATGTTCAGTGAGCAGCTTGATCTCTCCCGGGGCCGACGCCGGCTGCAGCAGAACGTGACATATGAGGTGAGGCCCAGCGAGCCAGACTCAGTGCAGGTCATCTACAGAGGGCCTTGCCAGCCATGGGAAGTACTGAGCTTAAGGCAGTGTGGTTCTGGGTTCAAGTGCTGGCCATGCCAGGGGATCTAGGCCACTGATTCCTCTGGGTGAGCCTTTCTTCATCTAAAATGGGTGCGACAGTCCTGTCCTGCCACGAAGTACATCACACACTCTGATTAGTGCTGGGCAGAGTGGGGGAGCTGGTAGTGCTAAAGGATCTGCTGGACATGGGGTGGGAGACGCGGGATGGCTTACCTTCCCCGAACGGCAGGGGAAGTACCTCCCAACTACCCAGGGCTTCCAGTGGGGCTAAGTGAGCTTCAGAGTGTGAGACGAAAGTCAGACTATTGAAACGAGGACAGTTGGCTCTGAGAGTGTACCCCTCAGCCCTCCTGTACCCCCCAAGGCTTCTGATGGGGTTCTGAGGCTGGGGTCACTGGCACCTGGCCTCTGTGGGTTAGTCACCCCTGTGGATGCCGTGGGTATTCTCTCTTACGTGATGACCCCATGTCATGACCCACCATTCCAGAAGCACCAGCTACCCCAGTGGGACAAGGTCCACGCAGAGGCCACACTGGAGCACATCCTCCCGGCCCCCTGTGCCCAGCACAGCTTCCAGGGGATGGTGGAGACTGACTACACCCACAAGCTACGCCACACCCTCCAAATGGGGCTTTGCAACTTGCCCAGGGTGAGTGTGCTGAGGATGGGATACAGGGGAGCCAGGGGCCCTGAGGAGGGGGAGCACCTGGGACAGGCAGAGTAGGACCAACCCCGGTAGAGCTCTCCCAGTGGGTCTAGACACCCCAGCTGCCTGGCATCTGTCTTCTCTGTCTCTAGTGTGTGAGAGAGAAGGAAGGTGTACACAGGGGAGACTGATATTCAGGAGGACGTGTAAACGAGATCTGTCACCACCACCATTGCTGAGGCACACACTGGGACCTGTGCCTGGCCCTACCTGGGCTTGTTGTCCGAGCCCCTCACCATTCTCAGGTCCTTCTATCTATCTGTCTCTTACTCTTTCCTGTCCTTCACTCACCCATCCACACACATACCTACCTGCCTTCCCACCCCACCCTCCCGTCTATCTGTCCATCCACTCACCCACCCTCCCATCTGTCTATCCATCCACTCACCCACCCTCCTGTAGATCTATCTGTCCATCCACTCATTCACCCTCCTGTAGATCTGTCCATCCACTCATCCACCCTCCCATCTGTCTGTCCATCCACTCATCCACCCTCCCGTCTATCTATCCATCCACTCACCCACTCTCCTATAGATCTGTCCATCCACTCACCCACTCTCCTATAGATCTGTCCATTCACTCACCCACTCTCCTGTAGATCTGTCCATCCACTCACCCACTCTCCTGTAGATCTGTCCATCCACTCACCCACTCCATCTATCTGTCCATTTACTCACTTACCTTCTCTCTCATCTATCTATCTACCCACCTACCCATCCATTCATCTGTCTGTCCACCCACCCATTCATCTGTCTGTCTATCCACCCATTCATCTGTCTGTCTACTCACCCACCCTCCCATCTATCTACCCACTCCCCATCTACCCACCTCCTCACCCCCTACCTCCCAGGGGCCACAGACTCTTCTGCAAAGGACAGTCAGAGTATGTAAGGTTTAAGTATTTGACCATCAAGTCTCATAAATGAGTCATCCTGTTCTCTCCGCTGTGTCACGAAAGCAGTTTCTGCTGAGTGAGGTAAGGCAGGTGCTGCTCTCCTGGAGAGCTGTCCAGAGTGGAGGAAAGCAGGACAGACCAAAGCTGTATGTTCAGGGCCTGGAGGATGGTGGGAAGGATGGGAACAGGGCTCACAAGTGGCCTTAGGGCACCTGCTGGCCCTGCAGAGGTCACACACAGGCATGTGTGCAGAGATAATACACAGCACCTGTGCAGGCATGCTTTGCTCATACACCTCTGCAGGCATGCTTCGCTCACACACAGGCACCTGTGCGAACATGCTTCGCTCACACACAGGCACCTGTGAGGGCATGCTTTGCTCACACACAGCACCTGTGCAGGCATGCTTCACTCACACACAGGCACCTGTGCAGACATGCTTCGCTCATACACCTCTGCAGGCATGCGTCAGTGCTTAGGGGGCTTTGCTGGTGAAGGTCGTGGGTGGGGCAGTAGAGCCTGCCACCCCCACAGCCTGGGCCAGGGTCCAGTGTGTCTCCTGACCTCTGGAACCTCTGCTGTCTTCCTTCAGGCCCTCTCATTCTCCAGGGAGCATAGTCTGGACCAGGGTGCACTCCTGCTGCGTTCTCAGTACCAGCTGGGTCTTGCTCTAGACCCTGACCAGGGTCTGCACCACAGCCGACCTAATGCACCGGACTTCTCTGGGCAGCTGGAGGTAGAAGTCTAAGCCCTCCCAGATTTCCATGCCGTCAGCCCCACTGCCTGGGCTGCCCCGCCATCTAGTGGCCATCGTTGGAACTTCAGGCCAACATCCTGCTGGTCCAGGACTTCCTTTCTAGGGAGTATTTACGGAACCCCAAGGTCTGTCCAGGCCCCACAGAGGGGCTCCTCCACTACCCCACAGCCTTTCCCTTCCTATAACCAAGAAACAGATTCTATCCTTCTCAAATGGATAAGGATGGTGTGTGAGTCAGGGTTCTCTAGAGGAACAGAACTGATGGAACGCATATGTATAAAGGGAATTGAGTGGCTCAGAGGCTGGGGTCCAGTTAGCCCAACAATGGCTGTCTAAGAGTGGAAAGTCCAAGAACCTAGTAGTTGCTCAGTCCACAAGGCTGGAAGTCTCAGCTGGTCTTCAGTAGACACCATACTCCTGAAGAAGTAGGCTCTAATGCCAGTGAAGGAATGGATTTGCCAGTGAGGGCAAGCAGGCAAAGAGAGAGCGCTTCCTTCTTCCATGTCCTTATATAGGCTGTCAGCAGAAGGTGTGGCCCAGATTAAAGGCAGATCTGCCCCTCAAAAGATCTGGATTAATGCCGGGCGGTGGTGGCGCACGCCTTTAATCCCAGCACTCGGGAGGCAGAGCCAGGCGGATCTCTGTGAGTTCAAGGCCAGCCTGGACTACCAAGTGAGTTCCAGGACAGGCGCAAAGCTACACAGAGAAACCCTGTCTCGAAAAACCAAAAAAAAAAAAAAAAAAAAAAAAAGATCTGGATTAAAAGCGAATCTTCTCACTTTAAATGATCTAATTAAGAAAAACTAATCTAATTAAGAGAAACCCTGTCAAAAAAAAAAAGGGGGGAGGAAGAAAGAAAGAAAACAAAACAATTCCTCACAGGTGTGCCCAGACACTTGGGTTTAGCCAATTCCAGATGTAGTCAAGTTGACAACCAAGAATAGCCATCACAGATGACATTTCTAGATGGGGTCATGCCCAGAGGCCATGACCATTTCTATTCAGTGTGCTGAGTCTCTGGGCCAGCCACTGCCTTACAACCAGGCCTGCTCTGTCCCAGCTACAAACTGGTGCTTGATGCCACTCCTGGAGTTAGAGGCAGAGAGTAGGGCTCGAGGCCAAGCACTTGTCAGACACGCAAGATGTGTGGTCCCCACCCTTCACTCTCCTCCCCTGCTCTGGGGTCTGTGAGGTGCAGCCTTTGCCCACAAACAGAGGAAGGTCGGATTCAGGGACAGGCCCCCAGCCAGGCCGGTGGGTCCTTGTTCTCTGGCCATAACAGGGGTGCTGAAACCGAACTGCAGGTGGGCTCTTCCGGTCCCCGGCCACGGCTAACTTCAAGTGGCTGCTGGTTGGCTTTGGCTTTCAGTGCTGCCCAGCAGTCCTTGCCCCATCCCCCAGGCTGTGCCACCTCAGCAATGCAGCCCTTTCCATTCATGGTCTTCTTTAACCCGCTGTGGCCTCATTTTCCCTTGACAACCTCTGCAAAGAATTCAGAGACTGATGAATGCGGCTCAACCCCTAAGACTCAAGGGTGCCTCTGATTTCTGCTGAGCTTTGAGAACCACTGATCCATGTCAGTTTACAGCTAGAAGCTGAGGCTCAGAGACGGTGATACCCTTATTTGAGGTTGCACAGCTTTCAGTTGCAGGATCTAGCAGCTAGGCTAGAGCAGCTGTGGCCCCAGCTCCCCGAGGTTCTCTAAGTCTCTGTCATTTTCAACGGCCCCTTTCCCTGGGACCTTGAAGCATCTGACACTGTCCCAGTTCATTTGACAAACGTTCGTCCTGCACCTCCTCCCTCAAGGATGGTGCCTACAGGGATTTGGGTAAACACAATGACGCAGGCTTCATGCACATGTGCCCCTTGGACACTGAGACTGCCAAAGGAGAAGTGCTTGGGATCCCCAGACCAGTCACATCTGTCCAGAGTGTGCAAGGACGTGGGTTCTGAGCCTCCTTGACTGGGTTGGTGGGGAGACACCTACAAGGTGGGCTTTGCTATATGTGCGCTACTATATGTGGTGGGATTCTGAGCCGTGTAGCAGGGGTGGAGGGCAGGGAACCCAGTGCTCCTGGAAGAACAGCGTGGGCATCTTTCTATCCCTTCTCTACTGATTCACTCTTACCCCTTCCCTGAGCCTGGGACAGGCAGAGGCCATGGACCAGAGCAGCCCCAGCAGCCAGGCCCACTGAGGTCTCTACTGTCTGGTTCATAGCTCCAAGGCCCCAGAGCTCAGCAGCTCCTCCTCCTGGGCCGCATCTCTACCTCAGCTTCCCACAGCTTGGCACAGCTAGAGGGCAGCGTGGATAAGGATGAGAAACTAAGGCTGTTGGTATCCCGGGCCCTGAGCTGTCTTCAGGCTTCTGCCACCCATGTAGAAGGTAAGTGGAAGGTCCCCAGGGCAGCTAAGCCAGGCGCTACCTTTGTCTGAGAGAGGACAGGGGATCCCTATTCCTGTCCTGTTGAAAGCTTAGAAGCATAAGAAAACCTCAAATTTTGGGTGAGCTTCCTGTCCACATCTGTACTGACTTTGCCAAGTTAAGTGAGGCTGTGGGGAGGTGGTGTGGGGTGGTTGTGGGGTGGATCTGGCTGGTCTACCCAGAGGTGGGTGTGAAGTGGAGGCTTTGAGTATACCAGGAGAAAGGATCACTTAGGTGGTACAGCTCAAGACCCTTAAACTCTAATACCTTGAGGTTTTGTGTAGGGCACTGGGGAGACAGGTAGAGAAGGCCTGGATGTAACCTCAGTCCCTTCCTGGCTCAGGGAGCAGAGAAGAAAGTGTGACGCTACAGGCATGCGCCCACAGGAGAGCCGTGAAGGTGGAGGCCCTGCTGCAGAACAGTGGGCAGCATGCTCAGCCACTGGGCCGCCCGACCCTGCAGGCAGTCAACCAGAGCCTTGCCCTAGTCGCACATGGCTGTGAGGGAGCCCTGCTGAGCCACATGGAGGTAAGAAGGCCTGGGATGGAGGGCTGCTGGCCAAGTGCCCAGTCCCTGAGTGTAACAGTGCCTAGAAAATCCGAGTGGACAGTTGAGGGCAGTTACACCCTCTCCAGTCCCTAGAGGACCTCTTCTCTAGTCCTCACCTGTCCCTCTGCCCCACAGTCCACGATGACAGCAATTGGCTTCCAGATGGCAGCCCAGCTGGAAGAGAAGATCCAAAGCCTGGATGCCTATGGGAGAGGGTCCCTTTTAAGGAAGCATGTAGGGGGCCCTCTGGCCTGGCCTGGCCCCAGCTCTCCAGCCCAGGCGTGACAGGCTGGCGAATGCTGTCTGTAGTTTTCCCATTGATCTTGCCTTGGTTTCCCTGCCCAGGTACAGCCGGTGGGCACCCTGGCCAGAGCAGCAGATTGCCTGGTGCAACTGACCCAGATAGGGCTGGGTGCAGTTCAGGCAGGTGCCCAGGTGGTGGCCACCTTGTGGGGCCGAGGTCAGGCCAGGCTCAAGCTGACCGGTCACCTGCCTCTCTACCTGGAGCAGCTGCAGGCGGAGATGGAGCAGTTGCAGAATGAGCTGGAATGTGAGTACAGGAGAGCACACAACCCTGCCCCCAGCCCAGCCCCAAGGACCCTAGGCCTTCAGACTTGTCCTCACACCACTACCTCCATCAGAAAAGCAGTCTAATTTCTTTAGAGCCCAATACCTTATTTCTCAGGCTCCTGCAACCTCTGCGCCCTTTTGGCATGCTTTCTCCATCCTTGAAGGCTCCAAAGTAACACCCGCTTATGTCTGCTGCCCAGGCTTCATCCATCCTCTGCCTGGCTTCTCTCATGCACACAGCCTTGCTGTGAGGCTTCCAGGGCCGCCAGGGCCAAGCAAGCTGAGAACCTGGCTTCCCCACAATTAAGGACCATCCTGGTCCTTTTGGCCTGAGACCCTTGTTGAGGACTAAAGCAAGCAGTGTCTCTGCCCCTAGCTCAGAATGGCTATGCCAGAGTCCCCAAGCCAGTGACTGGCCAGGAGCACACAAGTATCCTCATGGCTTTGATCACGGCAACACGGTGCAGAGCAGAGTTGGTGATGGGGAAAGGTGCTGGACTGAAGTCCGGAAACACTACATGCAGCATCCAGAGCTCCATCATGGCATACTGGATGCCACTAACTCCCCCTGGATTGAACTGTGATGCCTGTAGGAAGCATTTACCGGGGGAGCCCCGTGTAGATCCACAGGGCTTCTACCAGAGTTGCCACACAGCTTTCTGGGAGGCATGTTAGAACAATGGGGGTAGCAGGCCCTTCCCACCAGTTCCAGGCAACCAGGTCAGCAGTCTTGTACACTCTGCACCCCACCCCTTACTCCAGGGCACAGACCCCATGTCCTCTAGGCCTGGGGTGTTAGGCATGGCTAGCTTTCCTGGCTTGCACTGTAGAGGTTCTCATCTACAGCCAGGAGCTCTGGGACCTCAAGGTGATTACCTGCTGCAGAGTCCCTGGCCACGCTGAAGGAGGCCTACTTGGAGGTGACGCTGCGGCCCCTGGATGAGGTGTGGCAAGAGCGGGCTGAGGAAGCCAGGCAGTGGCTGCAAGCTGGGCTGCTCAGGCTGCCAGAAAGTTGGAGGCTAAGGCCCACCAAGGTGGCCCTGGGAGCCATGATGGATGACCTGGAGCTGGTGAGGATGTGTGTGAAAGGGTGGGGTGGAGCTGGGCTGAGGGTGGTTCTGACAGCTGTCCCTGCCCCTACCCAGGCCACCCACCATGCACTGTCCTGGGCTGAGGCTGAGGTCTCCTGGGCCTTGAGGAGGCTCTGCAAACCCTTATGGGGCATATACAGTTACTCAGCCAGGTAAGTGGGGATGGGACTTGTGGGTCCTGTGTTCCTGCTACATGACGGGACACATCAAATGACGGAACCTGGTCCATCTCACTCTTAGGATGACACTGCCATACAGGCGGTCCTCATTTGACAGGGGAAACTGAGGCTCAAGCTCTGTTCACATTCTAGCTGGTTTTGCAAAAGCCTTAGCTATGGGAAAGCCATTCTTGGCAGCAGCCTGGATATGGTCTGCGGGGCAGGGTCCCAGTGCCTGACCTATGTGTTAGGTGGCACGCACTACTGAAAACTGTGGTCAGACAAGTGGACTGAAGAGGAGGGGCATGCGCAATGGTGCAGTTTGACTGAGAAAGGGATCCCCATTTCTCGTGTGTGTGGTATACACTTCCGTGGGCCTATGTATGTGTGCACATGTATGTGAAGGCTTCAAGTTGACAGAGAATAGCCTTTATTGTTCTCCATCTTACTCATGGTGGTAGGCTCTTTCAATCAAACCCAGAGCTCACTGATAGGACTAGTCTTGCTAGCCAGGTTGCTCTGGGGATTGCCTGTCTCTGCCTTCTGCGAATGGAATTACAAGTGCTATCATGCTCAGCCCGCATTCATGTGGGGTTCTGACCTCCAGTCCTTATGTTTTTGTGGTAAGTGCCTTAACCACTGAGCCATTGCCCCAGCCCAGAAGGTGAGCTTTGAGCAAGGAGTTCTGGGTAGGACACACTAGTCGTGCAGAGGCAGGGGTGAGGGTTGTAGCACAGTGGCGCCTGTCTGAAGCCAGGTGTAAGGAAGCCAGCAAGACTTGAGCAGGCTCCAGCTGGCCCAGGGCCTTGGCTCCTGCTTGGAGATGGGCACATGCACCACACAAGGGTTTTGGCCCAAGGGAAAATGGATCATGTTGAGGACAGATTATGGAGATGGACAGAGTGTAGGAGATGGACATTTTGAACAATGTAGCTGGGTATGTGATTGCTAGAACAATGGCAATATGGAAGGGCTGAGAGGCAGCCAGAATCCAGCTGTGTCTTTAAGTCAGCCTGGAGAACTGAGACTCAACTGGATGTAGGTGGTAAAAAGAGTGAGAGGTGATTCCAAAGTATGTGGCCTTAACAGCTAGAAGGACAGAGGTCCCTTTACAGACAAGTGACAAGGATGCAGGGCCTTCTGTACATGTGTAACCAACGCTACGGAACCAGACTGTGTGGCTTGAACCACAGGGATTATTCTCGTACAGTTAGTTCCGAGGGCTGAGGCAGTGTGCTGGCACCTTAGGGACTGCTGGTGAGAAGGGGTTCGT
Organism: Peromyscus californicus insignis; assembly: GCF_007827085.1. Lineage (NCBI taxonomy): Eukaryota > Metazoa > Chordata > Mammalia > Rodentia > Cricetidae > Peromyscus > Peromyscus californicus. The sequence continues at coordinate 102,496,053 of NW_026294551.1, read as the reverse complement.
CATGAAGAAGGGGTCTCACAGGTGGTCTCACAGGCCTCACAGGTGGGAGCCTCCAAGGATGCCTGCAGTTCCCTCCTACCCCAGCAGGTGGCAAAATGGTGCCTCCTGGGTATGGAAAGCTTGGGCTTACTTGGTAGGACTCCTATTCTGCCTCAATTTCCCCACCTGAACTTGGGGCATACCTCCTAGGAAAATGATGGAGAGACAGCTGCAACCCTGGCGGGGTTTGTGTAGGAAGAATGCTTCAGCACACAGGACAGACTGGGGTCTCTTGTGACAGTGGAGTTCCTGTAGCTCTGTGGTGGCCACACCCAGTGCCCATCCCCCTTCCTACTGTAGCCTGGCATCAGCTGCCTCCTTGCTCCTTCAAACCCCAAGTTTGCTGGGCTTCTGATTCACAGCCTGAGAAAGTTCTAGAGTCTTTACCTTACCTGTAGAAGTCTCAGAGACCACTTTCCCCTCCCCCAGCTTCCCCTTGGCTGGGATCTTGTTCTGGCCCACTCAGCATCATCTTACTATGCCTGTATACTTATGACACAGCACCCTGAGTGGAGGTCCCCCTTCCTTGGGTCCACGCCCATCCCATCATCCCACTGCCCCCTGGAGCAGGGCACAAAATCAGACAGCTGTGTCCTTACTGCAGGACCTTGGTCCATATTTTGAAGACACTTCCCCAGACAGAGGCAGGCCCTCTCTAAGGGGACAGCCTGCTAATGTGAAACCTTTCCTTCCTGTGACATCACCATCCTTCAGGGAAAGGAGGTGAGGCTCAGTGAGACATCCCAACTTCATAGGGGACCCAGCTCCTCTATGTCCCTTCTAGGAACCGCTCCGTGATGGTCAGTCAAGCTACCACTCCTGCCAGGGGACCAGCCCCCGGATGCGGCCCAGGGGGTCAGTTCCCTGGTGGAGGAGAAACTGCTGTGGCCACTCCGCAGGCTGTATGAGGCTAACGTGCTGGCTGAGTTCTATGGGTTCCGGCGGCGTCTACTGGGGAGCTCCTTCAAGTGTAAGTCCTGCCTGGCCTGTCCACCTCCTGTTTTCCCTGGGAAACCCTCTGCCTGTGGAGCCAAGTCCTATAGGGCTTGATGACAAGCAGCCACAGGAAAGCCTGCCAAAGCCCTGACATCACAGGCTAGCCCCACAAGTTCCTGGGCGTGGTCAGGTCATCTGGGGCTACAGACTCTGGATTTTGTCCAAACTATAGCAGGGATATGCAGCAGCTGAGGGCTCCTTCTGAGGCCAGCTTTCTCCCAGAGGGCTTTGATGGAGGGATAGGGCTGAGCTCCAGTTATGGTTGGAAGGCCACTAATTGAGTGCAGGCTTGCTAGGGAGGCAGCGTCTGTAGCCTGAGGCCTCAATGTGCCTTTGGGAGGCCCTGGGAAACCTGCATCCGTTCACACGGCTGTATAACTTCTTCAGCCTCAGTTTCCTCCTGGGTGGAATAGAAGGAATGCCGTGGCTGGCTTGTGTGGGCTATAAGCACACCATCTGAGCCTGAGCCTTCTAGAGAGGGGCACAGCACCAGGCTGGTGTGGAGCGGTTTACTGTGTGATAGCACTCCTGAACTCAGACTTGGGAGCACACTAGTTCCAGGGCAGCAGGTTTACTTAATGTTGAGCTGGCCTGGCCTCTTCTCAGATTACGCTGTGGTGGCCGGCGACGGCGCCAGGTACCTGGTGACTTTGGATGGACAGGTGTGGGGCCTGGGTCCCTGCTGTGGCAGCTTCCTGCTATCCAAGGACTTCACTCACCAAACGTTCTCTCTGATGCTGAACCCCACACGGTCCTTCACGTGGAGCTGAACCACACAGCCCTCGTGTTGTATCCAAGCCTAAAGGTGCGTGCACGGGAGTGGGAGGGGCTCCCCGGAGCTTCTAGTCTGCACGTTGTCTAAAGATTTGGTGCTGGGATGATTCCTGGCTTCCCCCGTGTGGTCCACAGGCTTACAAGCTGTATGACGCTGCCTGCTGGGCCTTGGGACGGCTGCTGGGATTTAGACCCGCCTCCCGCTACGCTGAACACTGGGCCCAAGGTGGAGCTGAGCAGCAAGGATGGTGTGTCTGTCTCCTGTGACATGCCAGCAGGCCTCTGCAGCCTGACACTGGGCCTGTGGACCACGGTGGGTCAGGGCTTGGTGCTGCCCACAAGGGCCTTTTCTAGCTACTCCACAGCCAGAGTCCAGGGCTGAGGGTGATATGTCCCTTTCTCAGTAACATTGTTGTTAGTGTCCCTGGTGGGAAAGAAGAGCATAGACCAATGGGCAAGAGCTGGAAATAATCCCAAAGGTTGCCTTTGCTGACAGGCCACTTCCCTGGGGTGGCAGTGACTGCTGGCCTCCTTTCTAGTGTGACACAGCTGTCTACTTCTCAGTCCTGGTGGTTCCTGTTCTATTACAGATGACCCAGCAAAGGCTGAGTGACTCATTCCTGCTCCCAGGGCCAGCATCTGGCCCAGGGCTTCTGACCCAGCTTGGCTCTCTTCCCTGCGGACAGTCCATATAGAATGAAGTCAGCTCTCATGAGGTCCCCATCATGCAGCTAGACCCCCAAGAGGTGCCCGTAAAGCTTGCTAACTGGCCCTGTGGGCTGGGACAGTGGGGGAAGCGCCGCAAGGCACAGAGACCATCTTTAGACCCTCTTTTCCCTCCCCACTTCTGAGAGCTCTGGTGCCCTGGGGAAGGGAGAGGGAGGCTTTCTCAGCAGGCCCCTCCTGACCTACAGGTATATCGGCTGGCCGGCCGTCTGGGTACCAATAACAATGAGGCAGATGATGAGCTAATGCTGCCAGATGGCACAGAAGCTGCCAGCTTGGAGGAGCTCACCCAGGCCTGGCAGGTAAGCTTCGGGAAACCCTTCCTGCTACGCCTACCTCTAGGCTTAGTGGAGGACAGCTGCACAGGTCTGGGATGAAGCAGGAACCCCCACACTCCACTCAAGGATACAGGCATCTCAGGCAGTGTGCCCAGGAGAAAGTGGTGTTCATGGAGGCTGGAGTCTTGTGTGTTCCCATCCAGGTGGGTGAGGACTGTGATGCTGTAGAGAGGATGAGCAGCCATGCTCAGGACAGAGCACCATCTGCCAGGCTTCTTCCAGGAACCCCGCTCCAGTCTGGGGAACTGCTTCCAGGTGGTGAGTGTGAGGCTGCGCCTGGCCAGAGCCCACTCAGCAGACAAACCACAGGGTGAAAGAAGCCTGATCTAGCCTGTGCAGTAGGCAGGCCCAGGGATGGGCAGGCCCAGGGATGGGCAGGCCCAGGGATGGGCAGGCCCAGGGATGGGCAGGCATTTGTTTCAGGTGGACCTTGCCCCATTCCTTAGACTGTGTGTCCAGGACACCTGTGACCCCATGGAGCTGCAAGCTGCCTGCCACCTAGCGGCTGCCTATATCTACCTGTGTGCCCAGGACTCTGTGCCCTTGGCTCTTCCTCTGCAGTGTGGTGGTAAGTTCTCATCTGGGTCCCATCCCAAATGGAAAACCAGTGCATTCTCTGAGCTGCTACAGGGATGACAATGCTCAGTTCTCCAGGGAGCACAGAGTCCTAACAAAGCTGTGTGCAGAGCAGTTCTTATGAGGAAAGAGCTGGCCGGCCTGGCAGGGACAGGAGGCATGCCAGTGTGAGAGCAGCCTGGGCTACATAGCAAGACTCTGTCTTAAGACAGAGCTGGAGAGATGGCTCAGTGGATAAGATCACTGGCTGCTCTTGCAGAGGACCTAGGTTCAATTCCCAGCACCCACATAATGGCTCACAGCTGGCTGTAAGTCCAGTCCCAGGAAAATGATGCCCTGACCTTCACAGGCACCAGGTACACACACGGTGTACAGACAGACACAAAGGCAAAACTCATACATGTAAAATAAATATTAATACAGTTTCTTAAAAAGAAGAGAAGCCGACAGAACAGTTGGGAGACACAGCTTGGCTGGTAAAGTGCTCGCCCTTTAAGCGTGAGTTGGATCCCTAGAACCAGGAGGAGAAAAGCTGGGTGTGATGATGTGCTTGTCACAGTAGTGCTGGGGAGGCAGAGACAGGGGAATCCCCATGTTTACTGGCCAGCCTAGGCCTGCCTAGGTCTAACTAGGCTAGCTCTGGGCCATTGAGAGAGCCTGTCTGGGAAAAAAAGTGAATAGTGTCTGAGGGCTAATGGGTAACACCTGAGATTAACCTCTGACCACCCCCCCACACACACACGGAAAACCAGAGATGCAGCGGCCTAGAGACTTTTGCCACCAAGGCAAGTGTCTCAGGCGCCCTGAGGACCCTCTGAGCCTTGAACACTCAGAACCTGTGCTGCCTGTGACCCTGACACAGAGTGGCAGCTGACAGCACATTTGTTTCTTGACCCAACCTAGAAGTCATAGCTGCAGTGGATGACAGGGGATATGCCTGAGACCTGAACTCCTGGGAGTCTGTTTTGTTTTATTTCTCGAGACAGGTTTTCTCTGTGTAACCATGGCTGTCCTGGATCTCACTCTGTAGACCAGGCTAGCCTTGAACTCAGAGATCTGCCTGCCTCTGCCTCCTGAGTGCTGGGATTAAAGGTGTGTACCACCACTGCCTGGAAGCCTGGGATTCTTAAAGACATGAAAGAAGACATTCAAAGATGAACACCATGTCAAAAGAAATTTCTAGAAGTAATGTAAGAGTCGGGTGTGTGAAGCTCAGGTTAAAATGTGAACCAGAAGAGAAAGTCAGTGTGATGGAAATGTGACCTGGGGGGCACTCAACAGAGTGAGAAACCGAGAGCGAGCTCTGGGGCTAGATAGAGCCCTTGTCAGGAAGTATATGATGTCCTAAACACTCTTACTAGGTTTATAGCAAGAACTGTCAGCACACAGCTGCAGAACGAAGGGGACAGAGGACTCAGTCCAGCTGTAGCAAGACCCTGTCCCCATCAAAAGATGGGCAGTGCCCGAGGAGCCCTCTGGCAGCTGTCCGCTGACCTCCGCGCGCGCGCATGCGCGCATGCACTATACCCATGGTGTTTTTGCTTGTGGTCGTCCCCACCCCGCCCGCCACCTTGTGCTGACTTCAGGGTAGCTGCCCAGCTTCCCCCAGGAGAGCTTGTTTGCATTGTGTTTCCACTCACCTGGGACTGCTGTGGGGACAGTTTTCTGTCTCATCCTACTCTGCTCTGAACGCTGGTCTAGTTTTGGTATCCGGCTGGAGGCAGTGGTGAGGACCGCTGCAGAACTGTAGGTGGCGAGGGCAGCGGACCACAGCACCACCAGCGTCCCACAGCTGAGAACACGGAGAATTAGAGGGAAGGTCTGCGGGGCCCAACAAGCTGAGCCACGAAAGTCCTTCCTTAGGCTTAGGACATGTGCAAAGACTCTGCAAATACACAGTAGTCACGAAAGGACGGTGTGTGCTCAAAGGTGTGAACACAACAGCCCCAGAAACCCACCTTCGAGAAACAAAGCCTCTAAATGTCTTACAAGGACTCTTAAATGCTGTCCTTGTATACACAATAGCTGGACATCACTGTTAAACATCTACACACAACCAGGAAAATGAAAAAACAGAATGTCTAAAACTAAAAAGCATAATAACTGGATGGAAAGATTGGATGGAAGAGTTGAGCAGCTGACCTGGAAACATCCGCAGGAAAACCTGAGGCACAAAGGGCATAAGACACGTGACTAGAGGAGGCTCATGGGCAAAGCACTCACCACACCAGCAAGAGGACTGATCCCCAGAACAAACATAAACCAAGTCAGAGGCAGGCATGGTAGCACAGGCTTGTGGCCTCAGCAGTGGGGTAGTAGACAGGCGGGCCCTTGGGGCTCCCTGGCTGGCCAGCCAACCTCAGCTAATCAGTGAGCTCGGTGATAGACCCTTCATTAAAGAAGAAAGAAAGAAGAAAGAGAGAGAGGGAGGGAGGGAGGAAGGAGAGAAGAGGGATGTGGCACCTGAGGAGGATACCTGAGGTTGGCCTCGGACCTCCACATTCAACATATGCACACACAAAGGACTTTAAGCCAACAACTAAATTTTATACCTTCAGTTGTCAGAAAAAGAAAACCCAGTCTATAGCTGGGAGAAGGAAACGCAGACCTGAGCAGAAGTAAGCTGGGATATGAAGTGGAAAAAGAGTAAACTCCACACCAGACCAACTTTGTTATACTGACTAATGAGAGAAGACTAAATAACCAGGATCAGAAATGATACAAAAATCTAAACAGACAGAACCACTAAGGAACTTGAACCAGTAATTTAAAAATAAAAACAGGGCCCGTGAGAGGGCTCAGCAGGGAAAGACCAGCCGCCCAGGTCACCCTTGGCTACACAGTTTAAGGAGAGCCTGGGCTAACGAGACCCTGTCTCACTCACTCAATCAAGAAAGGAATCCATATTTATTGGTGGAAGCTAACTACAGAGGTTGTGTGGAGCCCTCCTGGGGTCTGTGCCCACGAGCTCATGGGGACCACACTTCAGCAGCTTGACATCCTCAAGGTAGGGCTGGCTCCTCCTCAAAGCAGAGAGAAGTCATTCAGATGTTCCAGAACCAATCGAATGTCAGCAGCACGCTCACAGCCTGGATCCCTCAGTATTCAATTCCAGCATGACTTAAGTTTTCTCCCCCTGTACCGGCTCAGGTGTATTCTCCCCCTGCACCGGCTCAGGTGTGTTCTCTCTCCCCCTGCACCGGCTCAGGTGTATTCTCCCCCTGTACAGACTCAGACACATTCTCTGCTCCCAGAGCCTCAGGTGCTGACCCTCAGTTCTTCCTTTGGTGGGGGACTATATCATGGTCTTTCCCATTGCCAAGGAGCCCTTGGCAGACACTTGCTTAGTTCTGGAGTGCCTCTGTGGACGGTTGAGTTCTTGAGGCCCACACACTGTCCCACTGTATGTGGGAACCACAGCCCATGCCTGCTTTGCTTACAAAGAGGGAAGTGGTAATGGGTAGGTGACTGACCTTGCAGTCAGGGCCAGGGGCTACCAGAGAGACCCCCAGCCCACTCCCAGGAAATAGTGGGGCCTTCCTTCTCTGCTTCTCAACACAACCTCACTTCTCTTTTCTTATAGTTTGAGAGTTTTTTCAAGTCAACACAGGCTGCCAAAGACGTCAAGCTCTTCGCCTTCAAGCCCAATCCTGGTTCCTGGGCGAGGCCCTTGGCTGGGAGAGGACCACCAGTGCAGACAGACGGCCAGGAACGAGAACCCAAGAGGGAAGCAGCGCTTGCTGCCAAGTGCAGAAAGGAAGAGCAGAGGACCAGCCCACCCCCAGTGTCTCCAGGGCTGAGGGACTCCCAGCTGGCCCGGGGCATCCATTCCGCAACTTCACTGGACGGCGGCCAGGCCGAGGCACACACCTCCGGCAACCACATCGGGAAAGATACTGCCTCACTCACCCAGAAACTGTTTCTTCAACCTGAGCCTTGGGATGGCAGTGACCGGGAGGATGCAAGGCTGCCTGGCCCAGGCTCATGAAAATAAGAAGAGTTGGCATGGTGGTGTAGTTGAGAGGCATAGGCAGGACAATCCTTGCAAGCTGGAGGACAACCTGGGCTACATTGGGAGTTTCAGGTCAGCTTCTACATAGTGATCCTGCCCTTAGAAGCCTAAATAGATAAATAAGGCTCAGAGAAATTAAGTGACTCATTCAAAGTGACCCACTTAATAAACGAGGCTAGAGTTGAATGTCAAGTCCACCAGAACCCATCTGGTGGCCAAACCACCTCTCCACCCCCACCCCAGTCTGGCCACAATGGGCAAAACTCCCAGGGTGGATGGCTGTGAAACTTCTTGTGGCCCTGTTTTGTTCCCTTGCTTCATTTTGTGGCTTTTCATTCTAGTCTCTGGCTCTCATCCCATTCCCAAGGGCGCAGACCAGGCTGAGGACCAACCAGCAGGGGGCGCTATAATCCACTCCAGAACAGTCCTGAGGCACCAACAGTGGAGAATTTAGGTGCTGGCTCCCAAGAAGAGTGTCCCTAACAATACCAGGCACCCACTAGCTCATGACTTGCCCCTGTGGCCTGCTCACCAGATGAGCTGGGACACAGGGCTTTATCTTCGTGGTTCTGATCTTCATGGTGGTGCAAGGGGAATACATCCCAGGTAAATGAAGTTCAGCACAAACCTTGATACCAAGTGTACAATTAACTGTTGTCTTTATCAAGGGAACTACTGCTCCAGACTTCTCCTCCACACTGCTGGTTGCTCTTTGCAGCAACCCTTTTACACTTCAGAGCTTTCCTATCCGAGGAGCATTCTCCTGCCACCTTCCAGCCAACACCTCAGGCAACTGCAAGGTGCTTGCTTCAAGAGGCTCAAAAAGCCAACAGGGCAGTGCATACCTATGATCCCAGAACTTCTGGAGCTGAGGCAGGAGAATCTCCAAAAGTTCAAGGCTATCTTGGCCTATATAGTAACTAAATAAAAGAGAAACATGGGGAAAAACAAAAAGCAGTGTTGAGCTCCAGCTCAGCTGGGAGAGTGTCCGTCTACCATGCATAAGCACTGGGTTGAGCTCCAGCTCAGCTGGAAGAGTGTCCGTCTACCATGCATAAGCGCTGGGTTGAGCTGCAGCTCAGCTGGCAGAGTGTCCGTCTACCATGCATAAGCGCTGGGTTGAGCTCCAGCTCAGCTGGAAGAGTGTCCGTCTACCATGCATAAGCGCTGGGTTAAGCTCCAGCACCATATGAACTAGGCATAATAGCACAGCCTCCATCCCAGGGTTCAAGAGGGGAAGGCAGGAGGCTCACCAAGGTCATTCAGGACAACATGAGCTGTGAGAAACCCTGTCTCACAGAAATGAACAAGGGCCAGTGAGATGGCCCAGTGGGTAAAGCATTTGCTGCAGGAGTTTCCTGAGCTCCATCCTCAGGACCCACAGTGGGGAGAGTGGACTCCTGAAAGAGGTCCTTTCCCTCCATACAGTGTCATGGATGCATGTGGGCACACACAAATAAATATTAAAAATTACAAAATACAAACAAAAACACAATAATAACAAAAACTCAAACTCAGGCCAGCAAGATGGCTCTGAGGGTAAAGGTGCTAGCCACCAAGGCCTATGACCTGAGTTTGAACCCATATCCCACCTGGTAGGAATCAAAAATCAACTCCCATAATTTATCCTGTGATCTGCACACCCACACCACAGCACTGTGCAGCTATACACATACAAACAAAGTAAATTTGTGAGCGAACAAAAAATTCGTAAATAAACAAATAATTTAAAAAAAACTTTCAAATGTCAAGGTTCACAAGCACTGTGCCTTTGCTTGTGTGTAGACCAACCTGAAACTCAGCCATTACTGGCATTAACTGATACCTGTATGTGTTTTGTAAGTCTCCAGGGGACAGAGATACCAAGTTATGATTTTAAAACAAATTTGAGACCTCCCCACTCAGAAGGAGGCATGGCAACTGCGGTTCCCAAGAACCTACCAGCAGCATCCTTTGAAGGAAGGATTGCCTCCACCTCAAAGGCTGACCTTCAAACCCAAGGTCAGGCAAGAAACAGTAGGACCAGGACCAGCCCCCACAGTGTGACAGTGTTTCAGCCCCTCATGCCAAGAAGGTAGGAACCCCAGGATGATGTCCTTATAGACAGGCTCAAAGCCATTGGTGGCTTGATATATACAGGTCACTGTGGCTCACTGTGGCTAAAGATGCATCTGCTCTTTCTCCTCCATACTGTTTTGTTTTGTTTTGTTCTTAAGACAGTCTCTCACATGGCCCAGGCTGGTCTTGAATTTGCTATGTAGCTAATGGTAACCTTGCACATCTGATCCTCTGCCTCCCTAGTGCTGCGACTGTAGGCAAGTACTACAATGACTAGCTTTTTGCAGTGCTGGGAATCAAACCCAGGGCTTCATTCATGCCAAGCAAGCACTCCACCACCCATCTACAGCTCTAGGCTACCCTCCTCCTCCTCTTTAGCCAGGGTCTTGCTATGTCAGCACAGGGCCTGGAACTTGCACTATAGCCCAGAGTGGCCTTCACCTCAGAATATCAGGATCACAGACACTGGACCACTACACCCAGGTCCCCTCTCATCCTTGCAAGAGGCAGCTAGCCGATCACAAAGTGTGGACCAAGCGCCCAGCATTAACTCTGTCTGCCAGACAGAACTCAGAGTTGATCCTTGACTTTTCATGGCATCTCTTCTAGTTTCTTTTTCTCCTTAATCATTAAATCATCCATAAGCCAGCTAAAACACAAGACACACCCCTATTTGGCATGGCCACTCTTTCCCCCTCCTGCAGAATTTTGCGGTAAAACTTGAGCTTTACAAGAACATGCAACAGAAAGAATTAGGGAACTCAGGCAATCCAAAACCAGCTAAGTGATGGTTTCGCATTTTTAAAATATATATAATGTAAAGCAGTTCCGAGAAAAGTGAAGTCACAGCCTAGGTTGCTTATTCTCGGTTCTTAGAAAAGAGCATTTCAAAAGGGAAGCTGCGCTGGGCGGGCACACAGGCTGCCGCCAGAGCCGCGGTCTGGCGGGTGCTCACTGATAAACTGACTTTGATTTGGCAGCCTGAGAGCTGAAGCCTCCGGATGCATTTTCATTTGGCCCTGTCAGGGAGGAAACGGCAGCCCGACAGTGAGAGTCCTGAATGTGCAGAGAAACCGCAGGCTGGGCTCTGTGCTGGGGAGGCAGCTTCCAGCCACTGGCCGCTGCAGTTTGGAGCACTCCTCCCCCACTGGCGGCGACCTCCAGCCAGCCCACACTTTTCCATCGCGTGTTATTCACCAGGAGTTAGGTGAGGACACGGCTGGGAAGCTGTCAGCAGCTTCCAGGTCTCCAGTGGGGACGCAGACTAGGCTTGTGCCACACACAGCTCAACAGCTGCTCTGGGGTAAAGCAGTTTGGGGACACCATTTTACTAAGAATCCTAAAGCAGAGATCCTGTGGCCTGCATCAAAATTAAATTTCAGCCTGGGGTTCAAGGGGTAGAGTGTTTGTCTGGCATGCAGGAACCAAGCCTGGAGTAGTGCATACCTGAACTCCAGCACTGCAAAGTGCCCGCAGGGGGATCAGGGCTTCGAGATCACGCTCAGCTGCAGAGTTTGAGGCCAGCCTGGAATATGAGACTCTGTTTCAAAAGTAATTAATTAATTTTGGGCTGGAGCTAAAGCTCAGCAATAGAGTCTGCTCAGCATGCCAGAGGCCCTGTGCTGACATAGCAAGACCCTGGCTAAAGAGGAGGAGGAGGGTAGCCTAGAGCCGTAGATAGGTGGTGGAGTGCTTGCTTGGCATGAATGAAGCCCTGGGTTTGATTCCCAGCACTGCAAAAAGCTAGTCATTGTAGTACTTGCCTATAATCCCAGCACTAAGGAGGCAGAGGATCAGATGTGCAAGGTTACCATTAGCATTGTGTAGTGTGTGTGTGTGTGTGTGTGTGTGTGTGTGTGTGTTGTCTGTGTGTATGTGTCTCTGTGTGTGTGTGTGTGTTGTCTTCATCTGTGTATGTATGTCTGTTGACTAAGTTCCAATACAATCAAAAGTAACTGACTGGGGCTGGAGAGATGGCTCAGCGGTTGAGAGCACTGGCTGCTCTTCCAGAGGACCCAGGTTCAATTCCCAGCACCCACATGGCAGTTCACAACTGTCTGTAACTCCAGTTCCAGGGAATCTGACACTTTCACACCAATGCACATAAAATAAAGTTAAATAAATTATTTTTTTTTTAAAAAAAAGCAACAGATCAAATGTCCCAGACAAGGGAGATCCTAAGGAGACACAATGACTAAATAGAATGTGGAATCCTGGGGAAAAAAGAAATAAAGAAACCAGGATAGGCCTGGAGAGATGGCTCAGTCATTAAAGGCCAGGCTCAAAACCAAAAATATGAGAAACCAGAATAAACTATAGATTTGGCTACTAACTTCTAAGTATTAGCTCATTAATTAATTAGTTAATTAGTTTTGACATCCACACCACGCTAACATATTTATGATAGGAACCTGGTATATCTACAATTCAAGAAGTCCATTTGATCCCCAATACCACATAAACCAAGCTTAGTGGTGCACACCTATAATCTCAATACTCAGGAAGTCAAGGCTGGAGGATCAGGAGTTCCAAGACAGACTGGGCTATAGACATCCTCCCTCACATGTTAAGTAAGTAGGCAAGAAACAAATAAATAAAAAGAATAAGGACTGTACTATTTTTGCAATTTTTCTGTAGCTCAAAAGATGTACATTAGAGCTGGAGAGACGGCTCAGCAGTTAAGAGCACTTGCTGTTCTTCCAGAGGAACCGAGTTGGGTTCCCAGCACCATATTCAGCTGCTCAGACCTGCCTGTAACTCCAGCTCCAGAGATTACAATGCCCTCTTTCAGAATCACATATGCACATAGACACACATGCACACAATAATAATATTATAAAATAAAAATAAGTGGGGCAGTGGTGACACACGCCTTTAATCCCAGCACTGGGGAGGCAGAGGCAGGAGGATCTCTGTAAGTTTAAGGCCAGCCTGGTCTACTGAGTGAGTTCCAGCCAGGACAGCCAGGGCTACCATCAAGAAACCCAGTCTCGAAAAACCAAACAAATAAATAAATAAACAATACAAATATATCTTTACAAAAAATTGTTCAGCAGTCAAACCCAGATCACTTTCCAACTTGGTCTACCTTTAAAAGAAAATGTGAGCGCCTTTAATTCCAGCACTTGGGAGGCAGAGGCAGGGGTATATCTGTGAGTTCAAGTTCAGATTGGTCTACAGAGTGAGTTCCAGGACAGCCAGGTCTACACAAAGAAACCCTGTCTCAGAAAAACAAAATAAAATAAAACGAACAACTTAGCCAGGCACGCCATGAGTCTGGCAGATCTTACAGGACTACCCGTGGAGTCCGCGTGTTTCCTGCACTCCTAGCTGGGCTGTAAACTCTCCACACTAAACCCATACTGAGAGCTGTACTGACAACAATCGGGACGTCACTCAGTGGGCAGGCGGGGCATGCGGACACACGCTGATAGATAGTGGAGCACTGCAAGAGAAACGGGTTTTACCGCAGCAAAAAGGCATGGCAGAGCCCGAGTGAACGTTCAGCGAAGCACTCCATGGCAGGCCCAGTGAGACAGTGGGAAGACAGGTGGCCATCAGGACTTTCAGGGCAGTGGCAGTCTTCTCTCTGATACCACAAAAGTCTTAAGGCCAGCACAGCTGCTTGACAAGGATCCAGCAGGACTGAGTCACATGACGGCCACCTTTCATCTCCACCTGTTGCATACTCGGGAGACTTTTAGTATTTGTACAATTTGGGAATACTGGATTGATGGAAAACTTCTTATGAATCACTTACGCCTTTCTCCAGGAGTAATGCTTCTAAGCTTCCCCAGGACAATCCTGATCATACTACCTCTCCCGCTTTTAGGGAGATATTCTTATCTACTTGAAGGTCTTCCTTATGCTTTGGAGGTTGTGACACACATAAAGAAGCCAGAGGTCTCTTTATGAGGCTATGAGACATTTTTGAAACATCTGTCCCTATACTTACTCAGGAACAAGACATTCAAAACAAAGTAAACTTAAAAATGTCAACAAGATTCGGTGGGCTAGAGGAGTTGGCCACAGTTCGGATCACAAGCCTCTCCTCACTGTACACTCAGGCGTTTATGTGACATGTACAGCAACAAAGTTAGATTAGCTGAAGTTACCTCTGCCCTACACAGAGACTTACATTGATGAACAAAGCATAGAATAGAAAGATGACAAAAGAATGAGATGTCAGGACCTCCCATTCTTAGAAAAGTCAGCACATGCCAAGTCACTGTGATGTCTTGTGACCAAAGAACAACAGAATGCCAGGACTAGACATATAAACAAATTCTACTAAAATATAAAATATAAACACTGTATTATGCCAGAATTTGAATAATAACTGCAGCAGCTTTGGCCTGAGACTTTTTTGGGGCCCCTCTGGCCATTAAGAGTTAATAATACACTGCTTGAGACATGGCAAAAGGCCCAGGGTGGTTGAAGATTTTATTTTGGTCTATAGTGTCCTTGAAGCAACCAAAGCAACCAGCCTGAGAACAGGTTGTCATATGCCTCTAGATTCTTAAAAATTGGGTTTTGGAGTTAATGAGTAATAATGATAACTCTGTTCATCAATGATGTCAAAACTTGAGGGAAAATGATTGAAAATGATAACTCTGTTCTGTCATAGTTTATTAATGATGACTAAGGATGAGCAAGTAAAGGTGAAACACATGTCCCAAAACAAAAATGATATGATCCATGTTTTGGAGCAACATGAATCTATCCCTGCTCACTAAATTTTGTATCAAAAGCACTCTGGCTGCTAGTCAGTCAGGCTACAGGATTCTCCTGACCACCATTCCTAGCTCTCCTTCCCCTGCCGACTCCATAAATCCTCTGCAGGAACCTGTCCACCACCAGGGATGGCTCCCAGCACCAGGGACCAAGATCCGTCCCCAGCGCCATTCATTATTACTGTTCTTAAGTCTTCTCATTGTTTTGCATTTATTTTTATTTATGTATATATGTGTAAGCATGGGAGTCTATGAGCCATGTTGTGGGAATGTCCATAGAGGTCCGAAAGAGGCATCAGATTCCTGGGAACTACAGGGAGTTACAGAAGTTGTGAGCTGCCTGGATGGGGCTGACAAATGACAGCACTCTCTTCTGGCCTCCAAAGGCACCCCACACACATACATAACTAAAAATAAAACCCCAAAGCCCCCCCACACACACACATACATAACTAAAAATAAAATCTCTTTAAAAAGGCATCAATGCAAGCAGGGCAGGAGGAGCCAGTCTGCAATCCAAGCTACTCTGAGGCAGAAGATGATAAACCTAAGACCGGCCTGAGCTGCAAATTAGCTCAAAGTCTTGACACTTTTCCTATGGGCAGGGGGCAGGAATGCTCTAGATCACCCCTGGGTCCCTTCTCCTCCCCACTCTGTTCCTTTCCTGCCAAGCGGCTCCTGAGTTTATCTGCTGGTAAGCACCATCTGATGCTCACGGCAATATAGGTTAGTCAGGGTGTGGGGGTGCCTGGGTGAGAGGTGTGGGCCTGGGATCGCAGCACTCAGGAGGCTGAGGCATTAGGACTGCCACATCTGGCTATCCTTGTTTTAAGACACTCTGTCTTAAAATCAATGAGCTGGATGTCTATATCAGTGACGGTGTTTGCCAAACACACAGAAGGCCTTAGGTTCAATGGTGTTTATGGGACTTTCTATTCAATTTTTCTGAAAACTTAAACCTGTTTTAAGAAATCATAGGTCAGGTTGGAGATGGGGCTCAGTTAGTAGAGAGTTTGCCCAGCATGCACAAAGCCCTGGTTCAATCTCCAGCACTGCAAAAGCAAGCAGAGTGGTATACTCAGGAACTGGAGGTGGGAGGTCAGGAGTCAGGCTACCCTGAGCTACGTAAGACCCTGTCTTTAAAACAAACAAACAAATAATTGTGCTTATTTTTAAAAACTAGCCATACAAAAATGTTACTAGTGGTAGACTATCAGTCTTCTGGGCAAAGTGCTGCAGCGGTGTGGGAACATAATATGGACTGCCTTGGTCTTTACCATCCGAACATGAATCGAGCCTGGGTGATCAGCAGAAAGCCAAAACCCAACAGTGATGCAATCCCAACAGAAAGGCATTTCATGCAGAAGGGTCAGGACTCTAAGCCAGCAGATTATTCCCTCCCTGGCTATCTCTCCACAAAAGTTTTGAAGCAGAAGTATTTGAAAAGTCTGTTTCCATCTTGGATTTTTAATTTCAACAAAGAATTCTGAGACTATTCCAACCATTCTCAGCAGCTGGCCTCACAATGTTTCAGGAATGAGCATTCTGGAGCAGAGAGAGCCCTGTCTGCAGGGGCTGCTTGCTGGCACCCAGCAGCTAGGGAAGGGGAGACAGGCCACAATGTCGTTCTGTCCTCCTAACTGCACTTTATCCCACTGGCAATAACTGAAACTTAGATTTTGCATCTTAAAGCAGAAAGTGTTATCACTCGCCAAATCAGGAAACGGCAACATGAGATTTCCATGTGCTTTAGAGAGAGAAAAACGAACATAAATGACTAACGGGGGAAAAGCCCAGAGCATCTGCTTCTCATCCACAAGCAGCCAAAGGCCTGGGCAGAGAGGAGGCGGAGTTAACGGAAGCTCCAGCTCCCAGGGTCCAGACGTCTGGCTCCACCAAGGCAAATCTCGTCATGAAACTTTCGATGTCCCAGACCCACACGGTGGTAAAGTACTTCCAGGGAAAGCTGCTCTCAGAGGCCCAGCTCTAAGGGATGTTTCTGTGTAAATCTTCCACCTCCAGTTCCCACATGCTCTCGTGGACAGGATTGTCAGAAAGATCCATCATCTTCACAGCCTGTAGGCAGGGCTCAGGACTAAGGGCCTGAACCACACCCATCACCATCACATACTTTCCTGGGAAGAGAAGAAAAGGACGTGATGTTCATACTAACAAGGCAGGTGGGGACAGCCCACAAAGACCCGACTTCAGGGCCTTGATCAGAGAAGGACAATGGAGACAAAAAGATTAGCTAGGGCTTGGGGGCCGCAGTTCAGAGGCCAAGCTCAGCCTAGCATGCACTAGGTCCTAGGTTTGATCTTTAGCCCTGCAAAATAAGAGGAAGAGGAGCTGGGGGAGGGCCTGGCTGGTAAAGGGTTTGCCATGCAAGCTAGAGGACCTGAGTTCAGACCTCCAGCATCCATGTTTTGCACGACAGGGTGTACGCATATGTGATCAGTGTTAAGAAAATGGAGACAGGAGGATCCTTGGGGCTCTATGCCCAACCACCCTAACCCAGTCAGAGAGCTCCTGGTTCTGTAAGAGACCCTGTCTCAAAAAATAAGGTGAGGGCAATCAAGGGAGACTCTTGATGTACATCTGCCTCTACACACACAGGCATGTGTGAGCACACCCCCACACAAGAACATGCACACAATCCTGACAGTAGATACCAAAACAAAGGCAGTCAGGGACCAAAACAGATACATGTATGAACAATGAGATCAGTGCTTAACCTGGAGGATGACATCTGCATCTTATCGGCATCTGCTTTTCATATGCTGGACACAATAGGCAGGCTCACTCAGCAGTCATGTCCCTGGAACGCCAGCAACTCTGGATCCCACTGAGTTATAATTAGACACACCGCCCCAGGCAGGGGTGAAAACTCAAGCTTTGCTCTCAGTCTTGTTCATTGCTCAATGCCAGAGTGAGTGACTAGTCTCTGTTAGCAAGACGGGTACTCCTGCAAAGCCACTTCCTGACGGCCAAAATGTAAATCCAATTGTCCCTCCACATTGCCCAAAAGAGTTAGGCCAGGCATCAGCACAGCCCTCCTCTCAACCACCCACAGCACACTGCGCTGTTGTTCCAATCCCTGCCATCCCCAGCTTTATCCCAAGCCACACTGGGCACACACAGGGAAACCAACAGAACAGGCTGCCACTGGATGATCTGACATATTATTAACCACAACTTCCCATTCCCTGAGGGAAGTGCCTCTCCTTGAAAGCGCAACTTGGCTAGTCATAAACCACACAAAATGCAATTGTGTAAAAAGTCCCTTGTCACAGCCGGAAAGGCATGCAGCCAGCCCCCTGCATGCCCGGTTTCCACCAGCAAGGATGAGTTTGCACACAAGCCAAACCCTGAGGCTGCCCATCCCTCCCATGTTTTCCCTGACAGGGTCCACAGAAGGATCTCTGGCTCTAACTCAAGGTCCCATACTGGCTGTCCTTTGTACATGGCCCCAACTGGTGATGAAGACAAAACCCTTAGAATTACAAGGCGGAAAACCAGGTGAGGCCAACAGACCTGCTCTGTGGAACCTGGAGACAGAAGACATTCCACAACACCCAGGGGCCAGTGCTGAGCCCATGCACCCGTACCCCTCTCCAGGTCTGTGATATCCTCCATTTCTTCCCCACTGGACCCTGCCCAAGATCAAGCCTTAGCCTTCTCCTGTATGGGCTACTGCAGCAGCTCTGGCCTGTGTCCTCCCAACCACTGACAGCGCCCCTGCCCAAGAGCCTCCCCATCACAGCAAGGTAAGCAACACACCATCTGCAGAATGAGGACTAGGGGGCAGAGTTCCTAACTTCACTGTATCTTCAGAGCCTGGAGAGAAACTGCCGGATGCCCTACAGGCAGGGCAGGGGCCAGGCAACCGAAAACCAGCAGGCATCAAGGTCATTTAGTGTGGACAGGTCCTTCCCAAACTGCAGCCTTTCAGAGCTGCCCCCTTGGGCCCTGTTCCCTGCCTCCTGGCCTTTGCTGCCCCCTGGGGCCCTGTTCCCTCCTCCTGGCCTTTGCTGCTCCCTGGGGCCCTGTTCCATGCCTCCTGGCCTTTGCTGCCCCCTGGGGTCCTGTTCCATGCCTCCTGGCCTTTGCTGTCCTATGGGGCCCTGTTCCCTGCCTCCTGGCCTTTGCTGTCCTATGGGGCCCTGTTCCCTGCCTCCTGGCCTTTGCTGCCCCTGGGGCCCTGTTCCATGCCTCCTGGCCTTTGCTGTCCTATGGGGCCCTGTTCCCTGCCTCCTGGCCTTTGCTGTTCTATGGGGCCCTGTTCCCTGCCTCCTGGCCTTTGCTGTCCTATGGGGCCCTGTTCCCTCCTCCTGGCCTTTTTGCCCCCTGGGGCCCTGCTCCCTGCCTCCTGGCCTTTGCTGCCCCTGGGGCCCTGTTCCATGCCTCCTGGCCTTTGCTGTCCTATGGGGCCCTGTTCCCTGCCTCCTGGCCTTTGCTGTCCTATGGGGCCCTGCTCCCTGCCTCCTGGCCTTTGCTGCCCCTGGGGCCCTGTTCCATGCCTCCTGGCCTTTGCTGTCCTATGGGGCCCTGTTCCCTGCCTCCTGGCCTTTGCTGCCCCTGGGGCCCTGTTCCATGCCTCCTGGCCTTTGCTGTCCTATGGGGCCCTGTTCCCTGCCTCCTGGCCTTTGCTGTCCTATGGGGCCCTGTTCCATGCCTTCTGGCCTTTGCACAGCTGTTCAAAGGAGTTGACAATCCACTACTTTACAGACACAGACTGTCCCAATCCTGACACTGAACATCTTAAGTCCCAGAAACCCAAGAGGGCTAGTCCCTACAGATAACTACAATGCAGTTCTCAGGGCTTTCCTGACCCCCCTTGAGCCTTGAACATGTATCCTTCTTCTGTGCCTAGTTCTGTATCAACTGGCCCCAAATAAATACCAGATGAACCAACGAGCCAGATGGACAGAAGTCTGTCTATGCTCTGCAGCTGGAGGTCTCCTGAGGTTAGCAGAGGTTAACACATGGCATGCTTTTGTAGGGACTTTTCTACTTCACAAACACCGAGGCAGATACCGTGAGCACCACTCAAATGGAAGAAAGAGGAGTTGCCACCCCTGGACACACGCCCTAGGTGTGCATCTACACTGGTACCCTGTGTTTTAGTGGCCTGTTTACTTCCCTGGTCCCTGGTGAGATAATTAATGAGGAAGAGGAAAGAGGATGAGCCCTTCCCCTGGGCATACAGGCTAGAAGGTGAGGCAAGCAGGCTCAGTCCAACACAGGGACATCTGCTGGGTGCCAGGCTTGAGACACTGGCTGACCTCAAGGGACATTGCCTAGGCTAGGGACACCAAACACCATGGAATTCGAGCAAAGCCAAAGCTATGGCATAGGGCAGTCAACTTTTTCTGTAAAGGACCAGACTATATAAATCAGGCTTTTGTGGGTCATCTCTGTCACAACTCCTGGACTATGTCATTACAGTGAAACAGTGACCCTAATCTTTTGTAAATTACAAATACATTTCACTTTAATACAACTTCACTTGCAGATGTTGATTCTGAACTGCATATCCTTTTCTCACATTGTGATCAAAAGGTAAAACACAAGCCAGGTATCAGGCACATGCCTTTAATCCCAGGGCTCAGGAGGCACAGGCGAGAGGATCTCTGAGTTCAAGACTATCCTGATCTACATAGTGAGCTCCAGGCCACCCAAGGCTACATAGCGAGACCCTGTTTCAAAACAAAACAAACGATAGTGAAACCTGGGCCAGTGTCTGCTGCCAAGGCTGGCACTCTGAGTTCAGTCCCTGGGACCCACATGGTGGAAGGAGAGAACCGACTTCAAACTGTCTTCTGGTCTCCACCTGAGTATTATGGCACACCCACATGCACACATATAACCTTACTCAGAATAAGTAAGATGTAATCAAAATAGTTTTAAAGAGCCACGCATATGTGACAGCCAAAGTTACACTTTAAGTTTTAATTAATATATCCATGAAACAAAAACGCCTCTGATCTACAAGTCCCTTGCCCAAGGACAAAGAGTTCCTGTTGTGTATGGAGACAACAAGCCCCAGGTTTTCACTCCCCAAGTCTGTGTGACCCATCTGTACTGGATGTGCTTGATCACACATGGGCAAGAGGTTGACAGGCAGGAAATGTGTCAGGATATATGCTGGCCCCTGATTGGACCTGATGGGAAATACTTAAGTTAACCATGACTCAGGGCCATCTTCTGGAAGCCTGAAGATGGTCCTGGCCGGAGTCCATCCACCTGGCCAGTATTTAATTAAAGCTTCTTTCAAATTTGGCTTTGAATTGTGGTAGTGGTCTTTTTCTCCATCAGTGGGATTAACACATGGTGGTACATGCCTTTAATCCCAGCACTCAGGAGGTAGAGGTAGGCGGATCTCTGAGTTTGAAGCTAGCCTGGTCTACAGAGTGAGACAACCAGGGCTACACAGAGAAATGTGCCACAAACAAAACAAAACAAACAAAAAGTTTTAAAAAGTAAAAGCTGGGTCTGGAGACAGAGCTCAGTGGTAAGGCACTGAGCCTGATTCCTAGCTTTGCGTCTGTGTGTGTGTGTGTGTGTGTGTGTGTGTGTCTGTGTGTGTGTGTAAAACTGCTTTTAGTTTACAGTCCATTTGAGTTTGCTAGTCCTAAATTAGAGTAAGACTGGAGAGAGGAGAGAGGAGAGAGAGAGAGAGAGAGAGAGAGAGAGAGAGAGAGAGAGAGAGAGAGAGAGAGAGAGAAGAAAAGGTAACCTAAATCTGAGTTCAAAACAGCCCAGGTCAGACCCCTGACCTAGTCTGTCTCTAGACAGAGCCCCACACTCTCTGATCTGAACAGGAAGCGTTCTTAGAGAGTCTGGCTTGACTTCACAGAGAAGGAAGCCATGGAAAGGTAGGCTTGGTGAATCCAAATGCTTCCTTCAGAAACCTCCAAAGTCAAGTAGAGGCAGGCCTCGTCTATCTGGGTCACAGCTGCAGCCCCATGTATGATATGTTCACGTGACATCCTTGTCAGTGAGATGAGACTCCAGGTATCCCAATGCCTATCTCTTAGGCCATCTGGTTCTCAGGACACCTAGATGTCAGACATGAGACCAGATGCTAGGGTCAAGCTGCAGGACCACAGACCAAGTACTGTAGTGGTTCAGAGGGTGGCCTCAAACCCAGCAATATTAGCAGCTCCTTGGAGCAAATGAGAAACAAGTCTTAAGACTCGGAAAACCTGAGGGGATGGGCTTCAACAAACCCCTAGATAAATGTGATGATGCTTCCTCGCGTGTGAGCAACAGCTGGTTACGAATTAGGAACTACAGCTATGGTGTTCTCAGTAGGAAAGGTAGAGAAGAGCGTCCCCAGCCCTTCTGGTAACAGTGGCTTTCCAGATAAATGTCCCATTTTTCTTGGAACATTAAAAATATGCAGACGTGGGGCTGATATATGGCTCAGTTGGGAGGTTGCTCCGCTAACACGCACAAAGGCCTGGGTGTGACCCCCAGCACCACATGAACCAGGTGTGGTGGCATATGCCTGTAATCCTAGCACTCTGGAGATGGAAGTGGGAAGTTCAGGAGTTCAAGATCACCCTCAACTACACAAGGAATTTGAGGCCAGTCTAGACGACATGTGACCCTGCCTCAAAACAGAAAAGGACACGCACACATTTCCCAAGACATTATTTCTCAAAGCACATGGGGAAACTGAAAAACATCTATGGGGAGAGAACTCGTGACAGAGAAGCCCAAAGCTCGAGAACCCAGAGGTATTTTCATTGATTTATTTGTTTACTATTTTTGCAGCCTGGGTTGAACCCAAGGCCTCATCAATGCTAGGAAGTGCTCTACCACGGAGTCCCATCCCAGGCCCTCTTTACTCTTTGTTCTGGGACAAGCTCTCACTGTGTTGCCTAGGTTGGCCTTAAACTCACTTTGTAGCTCAGAAAGGCTTTGAACTTTGCCATCCTCCTGCCTCAGTCTCCTACTACTGGGATGACGGTTGTGGGCCACCGGGCCAGATTGGAACCTACATCTTTGAACGTGGTGGCAGGTGTTGAAGTCATCCGATAGGTATGGGAGTCACCTGACAGGGGTTGGGACAGGAAGGAGGACGAACGCCTGGAGGTGGGACCGCCCCGCCCCCGGGAAGGACAGCCCCCTGCAGAACCGGTCTGGCCCTGGTTACCTGGGAGCAGGCAAGGCCGGCCCCGCGGTACGCGCTCCAGGCCGCGCACGGAGAAGGGCCCGCTCGGGTCACGGAGCCGCGCCTGGCCGCCTTCCGCCGCCAGCACGGTGCCCTGCATCCACACGGCCGCCAGCTCCAGCGGCGCGCGGCCCACCGCCGCCCGCGACAGCCGCCACGCGCCCGGGCCTCCCTCCGCGTGGCGCCGCAGCTGCGCTGCCAGCACCTTGAGTGGTGGCGACCGCGGCAACCGCACGGCCCCGGGGCCACCCGAGGACGGCGACTCTGCCGCCGCCGCCGCCATGCTGCGCCTCCGCCACTTTCCCGCCAACTCTGACGGGCAGCGGGGGCTTGGCACGCGGCGACCAATCAAGTGCGCTCCGGCCTGAACAGCCAATGGCCAGGGTTGGGGGCGGGCTCGCCGCGCCAGGAGTGCGCATGTGTACTGTGAGTACCTGCCCGACGCTAAAAATGAATGGGTTAAATTGAATTAAAGAGGAAAAACAAACGAAAGCAGGGAAATAAGGGGAAGAGCAACCATTTAAACCATATATCTCCGGTGCAGTTTACTAAAAAATAAGACGTGCTCAATAATACCTGAAATAACAACAGAAACAAAATGTGCGCCCTTAGCAATGCATTGCCACACGAAAAGCAGAAATGCAAACAGATCCTGGACCGTTCGGATGGGGATCACATCTACTCACAGGAGAGAAAGTTCCAGAGGGATACTTTAAAGCATGATTCATGTGCAGGTTTGTTTGTACTTTTCCATGCCTCACAGATAACGCTGACTATGTGCTGGTAACTTTGGCAGGACATTTCTTGTCAAGCATCCTGTACTCAGACTATATAGAGTACACTCCTGAAATTATCATAAGAGTTTTATCAGGACAAACCTTTCAAAAGAAAATAAATATACATACTTGAGTCCAACGATTTAAAAAATCCTTTTTCAAAACAAGCTGTGGTGGTTCACATCTGTAACCCTAGCACTCAGGAGGTGGGCTGGAGGATGAGTCAAGGTCATCCTTAGCTACATAGTGAGTTGGAGGCCAACCTGTGATACAAGAGCCCTGTCTCCAAACCATAATAAATAAATAAATTAAATAATTTCCTCTTTCAGTTGGGGATATAGCTCTATAGGAGAGTTTTTACCTAGCACCCAAGAGGCCCTATATTCAATGCCCAAGAACTTCCTCTTTCAACCTGGTCAGACGGCTCAGCAGGTAAAGTCACTTGCCACCAAATCTGATGACCAGAGTTCTATTCCCAAGACCCACATGATAGAAAGAGAGAATTAACTCCTCCAAATGGTTCCCTGACTTTTGTAAGTGCACAGGGGCACACATGCACCCCAGTACACTCAGTAAAATGTAAAATATCTTTAAAGACATAAACAAAATTCGGCATGTGTATGTCACCTGTAAAGTGACTAATTTATCCCTATGTCTTCTTGCAGTTTAGTATTCTGAGGTCAGCAATACTGAACACTGAAACGAAAGCCCAAGCTTGTGAGTGGTCACAACTGATCAGGAAATGATATACATAGTAGGTGGCAGGTATACCAATTACCCCATGTGATCATTATACAACATATACAGTTATCAAAATATCACACTGTTTCCTATAAATAGACACAACTAATCGCATAACAGGAAATTAAAAAAAAAACTGGAAGTAACTCTCAGAAAGACAATGAGGACAACCAAACTGCCCTTTCTTTTTTATTTGATTTTTGGAAAGTTACATTTCCTTATTCTTGGGGGGTTTACATGCCACCACATGTGTGGTGGTCGGAACAGCTTTTGGGAGTCTGTTCTCACCCCTACCCTGTGATCCCAGGGTCGTCTGGCCAGACTTTCCCTTCCGATACTGTTTTTGTTGCATTTTAATAACATATAAATGTTAGGTCTCAAGGAAACCTAGGACAAATGGCTAACTGAAGTTCCTATTAACGTATCAGTGGATGCTGCCCAGCTGTCCCTGCATCACTCAGTACCTGTGGCTCCCAGCACTTCTCACCTTGCCCCTCACCTTCTTCCTCTCCAGCCCAGGGCTGGGCCTCCTTCCCCGAGCTTCAGATCCCTGTATAACTCAGTCATTTTGGCTACAAGTGTTGGTTAAACAGCGCTGCCCACAGTGGCCATGCCAATGGAGGAGAGTGCTGGAGGAGAGTCACAAGCCATGGTTACCTTTTTTAGAGCTTTACTGGGGGGGGGGGGGGAGAGGGGAGAGAGGGGCTGATGGAAGGAGAGAGGGGAGAGAGGGAGAGAGGACAGACGGGAGGAAGGGAGGAAGGAAGGAAGGAAGGAAGGAAGGAAGGAAGGAAGGAAGGAAGGAAGGAAGGAAGGAAGGAAGGGAAAGGAAAGAGAGGGATGCACAGAGGGCCCACCCGCTTTTTAGGCTGGGACGCCATCGCAGGCTGATGATGTAATTAAGGACTGAATCCTTACAACAAGACCTCATGGTCTCTTAGTCTATGGCTCCCCTTCTCTCTCCCTCTCTCACCTTTCTCCCCCCATGACCCAGTCTATTCTGCTGGCCATGTTTAGTCTGGGCTGCTCCAGATGCCTCTGGCTGTTCTTTCCCTCATATCTACAATAAAACCTCAACTATATTTAGGAATGGCCATGTCCTTATTTTCATTCAATAAAGTAATTTAAAAGTTGAAAGAAGAGATGGGCAGTGGTGGCACACGCCTTTAATCCCAGGCCTCACGAGGCAGAGGCAGGCAGATCTTTGTGAGTTCGAGGCCAGCCTGGTCTATAGAGTGAGTTCCAGGACAGCCATGGCTGTTATACTACCTGCCCCCAAATTAACTCTATGTTACCGTATCACTCATGAAAGGAATACACACTGTGGAGAACTAGAAAAGGAACTCTAGAGTAAGAAATCACTGAAAGACACATTCAACATTCTATTGTTGATTTCTGAGTGTGTTAACTTACAGAGTTTTTTGCTTTTTGTTTGTTTGTTTATTTGTTTGTTTTGAGACAGGGTTTCTCTGTGTAGTCCTGGCTGTCCTGGAACTTGCTCTGTAGACCAGGCTGGCCTTGAACTCAGAATGTGTGTGTGTGTGTGTGTGTGTGTGTGTGTGTGTGTGTGTGTGTGTGTATGAGAGAGAGAGAGAGAGAGGGAGAGAGAGAATAAATAAGATATAATTTAAAATAATTTGAAGCAGTGAGTCAGGCCCAGCCCTTGGGACTCTGAAGGGAGTACCACACAGGCCCTTGGGCCCTGGAAAGGCCGTTCTCCACTGGCAAGGAAGCTGAGGTCCTCCGAGGCTCTGTGCCTTGCTCAGGGGTGTCCATCTCTACCACCTCTATGTTTCCATCATGCTGGAGAGGAACTGGTTGCTGGACTTAGCCAGGAGCCAGGAAAACCAAGAGAGCCCTATCCTTCCATGCCCAGAGTCCCTGCTGGCCTTTCCTGGGTGAGAAAGTGGTGGGAAAGCAGCTGGGTGAAGCAGAGGCTCCTGGGAATCCCCCACCATTCTATGGCCTCCTGGTGCCTCCCCAACACTCTACCACAAGACTGCTGACAGAGGAATTTCCCCAAGCCCAAGTCTGAACATGTTCTGAGAGTGATTTACACTCCCAGAGAATGAGCATTCCACACAGGAGGAGCTGTGTGCCTGGCTCGGAAGGAGCCAGGTAAGCAAGTGTTTAGGAAGCTGCCAGGGTTTCAAAATGGCTGGGATGCACGAGAAATGGAGGAGTTGGGACACTGGAGGCCGGGCCTATGGGATCCCATCTCTCTTTTCACACAGACTTGTATGTGTGTGTGGTTCATGTACATGTTTGTATGTATGGGTGTGTGCGTGTGCACATGAGAGTATGTGAACATGATGAGGATGTTCCTACATGGGGAGGTCACAGGTGTTTGGTGTCCTGTCCTGATCACCCTCTCTACTGTGTGTGCCCGTGTGTGTGTGTGTGTGTGTGTGTGTGTGTGTGTGTGTGTGTGTGTGTGTGTGTGAAGGCCAGAGGTGAACCTCCTGTGTCAGTTCTCAAGAGCTGCTCACCTTGGCTGTTGTTGTTGTTGTTATTTGTTTGCTTGTTTTTCAGACAAGGTCCCTCACTGGCCGGGAACTCTCCAAGTAGGCTGTGCTAGCAAGCTCTGGGACCGCCTGTCTCCACCTCCCTGGCCTGTCTCCACCTCCCCAGCCTCTCTCCACCCCCCCCCCCACCCCCCTCCCCACCCCCCCCCACCCCCACCCCCGGCCTGTCTCCACCTCCCCAGCCTCTCTCCACCCCCCCACCCCACCCCCACCCCCACCCCCACCCCCGGCCTGTCTCCACCCCCCCACTCCCCCACCCCCTCCACCCCCCCACCCCCCCACTCCACCCCCACCCCCAGCCTCTCTCCACCCCCCCAACCCACCCCCACTCCCCCAACCCACCCCCATCCCCCCACCCCCCACCCCCCCACCCACCCCCACTCACCCACCCCCCACCCCACCCCCACCCCCCCCCCCCACCCCCGGCCTGTCTCCACCTCCCCGGCCTGTCTCCACCTCCCCAGCCTCTCTCCACCCCCCCAACCCACCCCCACCCCCACTCCCACCCCCGTCCTGTCTCCACCTCCCTGGCGGTCTGTCTCCACCTCCCCCCACCATTCCAAACTCTTTCCCATGGCTTCTGGGGTTGAACTGAGGTCCTCGTGCTTGCACACGAAGCACTCTGTGGACTGAGCCTTCTCCTCAGATCATGTTTAGCCTCCTGATAGAGAGATGACTATCAGGTAAGAGTATTTATTGCTCTTGCTGTAGACCTGAATTCAGTTCCTAGAACTCATGTAAACCCAGCTCGAGGGGGACTTGATGCTTCTGGCCTAGGCAGACACCTGCCAATGCACACACACATATTAATAATTAAAAATAATAAAAATAAAATTTTCTTTTTCTTTTCCTTCTTTCTTCTTTTCTCTTTTTTCCAGTTTTTCAAGTCAGGGTTTCCCTGTTTATATCCCTGGCTGTCCAGGAACTCACTCTGTATACCAGGATGGTCTCAAGTTCAGAGATTTGCCTGCCTCTGCCTCCTGAGTGCTGGGATTAAAGGCATGGGCCATCACCACCTGGCCATAAAAATAAATCTTTAAAAAGCAAAAAACAAAAACCTGTTGGCGTTGAAAACTGTAAACTAAGTTTGACTGTAAACCCAGGTTGCTGAAGGTGTGCTGCTGCTCACTTGAGCAAGGCAGTGAGTGACTGGTGTGCGGCCTCTGAGCTCTTCTGGTTGCAAGGGTTGTATGCTAAGCATGGCCGGTCCCAGGACCTGTGAGCATTGCTTTACCGAGTCCCAGCTGGCATTGGCTTGTAGACACACGCTGGGTGAGCCTCTTCTCCATGGGGTGCTGTTGACCTGCACTCCTACACCCCAAGCTCCCCTTCCCACACTTCCCAGCACAAACAAAGCCCTTTGGAAGGGGGCTTTCCTGCCACCTGTTCCACGGAGGACAAAGGTGAACAGGGAGCAGTGGTGGCCTTGGCCTCACACTCACCCTACTTACCAACTCCCAGGCACATCGGTCAGGTGTGTGTGTGTGTGTGTGTGTGTGTGTGTGTGTGTGTGTGTGTGTGTGTGTGATTGTTCCTGCCTGAAGGAACTGTCCTAAGAAGAGAGATATATTCTAGAAGGGCAGCTGCACAGCTGTTCATGACAGCTGTAGCCGCCGTCTCATGTGTCCCAATGCCACCCCAGGTACTGTGTGCTCAGTTCCTCCTCAAGACAACCAGAAGTAGGTGTTTTCCTGGAGTCCATTTCAGAAATGAAGAAACTGAGGCTGAGACAGGTGACGTAGCCTGCCTGAGACTCACAGCTGGCCAGAGCCTCCACTGGCCTATGCTCACCCGGAACAGGGCTCTTAGGTGACTTTCAGCCATCAGTCCTACAGGTCAGGGGTAGGATGCCTAACCTAAGGCCAACCAACTGCGGCCAGCTCTGACTCTGACCCAATGCCCCCAACTGTCAACAGGAAAGAATTCCACGGAACTGTTTTTGTTTTACATGGTTTTTATGAATAACACATCTTGGCTGTTAGTTGATGGAATGCCTCAGGTATGTGTGGCGGCTGCACAGACAGATGTTCGCCACTTTGCAGAAGTGCAGCACAGACTCTTGTAGACTGGTAAGCGGGGTGAGGAAGGACTGGCAGCTGGGGGAGATGGGGAGAGTCTGCAGCTATAGGGTATGTAGATCAAAGATCAAAGCCAACCTGGGCTATATGAGACTTGCCTCAAACAACAATAACAACAAAAATTCCATGGAAGCTGGGTCTGGTGGCTCACTCCTATGATCCTTAGGAGGCTAAAACAGGAGGATTGCTTCAAGTTTGAGATCAACCTGGGCTACGTAAAGAATTCCAGGCTAGCCTGAACTGCAGAGTAAGACCCTGTGTCAAGGAATGAGGGAGAAAGGAAGACCAGAACAGCAGCATCAAAACCCTGTACAGATGTTGACAGTGGTCCATGGCTCAGCTGAAGACACCCTGACACCTCTTTCCAGAGGAGTCATTAGAGAAACAACTCTGGTTCATTCACAGCACCAACCAGGAGGGAGCGAGACACACGGAGACCTGGATAAACTCAGGTGCCAATCACCAGGCTCAATGTCACATGCTACGGGATTCCATTTATCTGATATCCTGAAAGAACCAGAAGTACAAACAGGAAAGACGAGTTGCCTAGTGAGGGGAGGGGAACGCGTGACTACAAAAGGCAGGGGAGGGAAGCAGGGGTACGGAAGACTTAGCAAACTGTATGGAAATGCATAGTACTGGTCTGTCAGGAGCTCCGCAGGTAAAGGGGCCCTGCTAGGGAAGCCTAGCAGCCTGAGTTTCCTCCCCAGAACCTGTGGGAAGAGGAAGGAGAAACCAACTCCACAGTTACCCTCTGACCTCTACACACATGCTGTGACGTAAGCATCCCCACCCCCGCACAGACAAAAACAAATAAATGAATCAGTAAAAAAGTTTAAAAATTCACGGAACTGAGCCACAGGTGGTGTCGCATCCCTGTAATCCCAGCACTTGGGAAATGAAAGTGAGGGAGGGGTTCAAGGCTGGTCTGGGTTACACGGTGAGCTGGAGGCCAGCCTGGGCCGCATGAGTGAGACCCCGTCTCAAAACAAAAATAAACAGGCCTGCGCGCGCGCGCGCACACACACACACACACACACACACACACACACACACACACAGACGTTCAGGTCCCAGTACCCATATCAGGCAGCTCACAACCATCTGATACTCCAGCTCAAGGGAATCCAGTGCTTCTGGACTCCTCGGGCACCTGCACTCCCTGTACATACCCAAAGGCACACACACCTTACACATAATTAAACCTAATAAGAATAAACCTTTTTTTGAAAGTAAAGAAAATAAGGTAGAGAGGGATAGAGAAAGAACCAGACATTGGACTCTGGCTTCCACATGCACTCACATATGTGTACACACACCTGCACACACATGTGCACACATGTGAAAACAGGTCCATGAACATCCATACATAAATAATAACAATAATAGTAACGTTTCAAGTTGAAATTAAAAGTAGCATTCTTGGATCACTGAGCACTAAGAGTGCCTTACAGAGAGAGCCCAGGACCGAGAGGTTAAGGAACCTGCCCAAGACCACAGGGTTAGTAGGGCTCACCCACCTCCAACACTGGGGTTCTGCCTCCCAGCGTGTTTGAGGAAGGCACTAACCATAACCCACAGTTGGTCAGGGCTTAGAGGGTTTGGTAAGCAGGTTTTCTTCTGCCACAGCGGTCATCAGGACAGCACATGTTCAAGAACACAAACTGTCCATGCTAAAAGTGGAGTCTGGTGTGGGACTCCTTGTGCCCTGGGACACTGATATGACCTTTCTGTGAAATTTTCCTCCAGGAATAAACAAGAAACTGAGGCCAGTCTATTAAAACTGTAACAGCACCCCCTTTCTGGTAATGACCCTGATTCTGGGAAAGTGAAACTGTCCCAGAAAATTGAGACTGACATTGTCTGCCCATGCGCAGACAAGAAGACACCTCTGCAGCTGGGTGTGGGGGTGCATGCCTTTAGTCCCAGCACTAGAGAGGCAGAGACAAGCTGATCTCTGAGTTCTAGGTCAGCCTGGTATACAGAGTGAGTTCCAGGATAGCCAGGGCTACACAGAGAAACCCTGTCTTGAAAAACAAAATGAAACAAAAAGACACTTCCGAGAAAGTGAGAAGAAGACAGCCTCCTGTCCCGAGGAAGAAGGGGGGGGGGGTTGAGAGACAGCTCAGTTGGATGAGGACTGAGTTTGAATCTCTTCTTCTCATGTCTGTCTTCCCAGTGCTAGGAAGGCAGAAACCCGAGGATCCTGGTGCTCACTGGATGTCTAGTCTAGGCAAATAATCCCCAAGCCAGTGAGAAACCCTGCCTCAAAAAATAAAGTGGTGTTGGGCTGGAGAGATGGCTCAGAGGTTAAGAGCACTGGCCACTCTTCCAGAGGACCTGAGTTCAATTCCCAGCAACCACATGGTGGCTCACTACCATCTGTAACGGGAACTGTTGTCCTCTTCTGCCCTGTAAGCATACATGCAAATAGAGTACTTATGTACATAATAAATAAATCTTAAATTGGGGAATACAACCAACTTTGATCTCTGGTCTCCACATACATGTGCACACCACACCCCCCAAAACATACACATAACACAGAAAAACAAACAACAACAACAAAAAGGGAGAAAAGAAACAGCAAATGCAAAGACGAGGCTTGGAAAGGGCCTCCCCAGGGCAGCAGGGGAATTTTTGTAAGTGGCTTTGGGATAGAGTCCAGCCAGGAGTCAGAGGTAAACAAAATGACCATTGGAGGCTGAAGTTCCAAAGCAGTAGGAAGTTTCCAAAGTCTCCTGGATAGCGGCTTTGGTGGAAGAAGGAAAGGACCCCACCGCAGGATTAGAGGGGGCGTGCTACCCCAGCCAGGAGCTGGTAGGACCAAGGACTTGTGATCTTGAGTGGACCCAGCAAGTGTGATGTTGGAGACTTTCTTTTTAAAAGGCTGAACCCAGATGCTGCAGCTGTGGGACTAAGAATTTACATGAACCTGAGGCTGGGCTGGCAGGCTAGCCTTCCCTAGGGACCTGTGAGCAAAGGCCCAGCTGCAAAGGGCCAAGCATAGTATCAGCCCCAGCAACCATCAGCTACCAAGACAGGGAGCTGGAGAGGGCTGGGGTCCAGTAGGGTCCGGTCTTGAGCCCTTGGACCAGTGAGGAAAGAACCTGACATGTGCAGGAGTTAGCACTGAGCCATGCCACCCTGCATTTCACAGTGTGTGTGTGTGTGTGGGGGGGGGGGGGGGCTGCTTTCTCTGGGCACTGGGATGCAGTGGTAAATTAAGCTAACAAGGAACCTGGCTTAGGACAGAGTCTGCTGAGGGGCAAAGACAGAGCTAAACCTGACCAGTGCATGCAGGAGAAGAAATGAGCCAGGAGGGGCAGACGGCGCATCCCTCAGCTGAGATCTGGAGAAGGAACTGGCGGTCTGTTGACTGGAGCTCCAGAGGGAACAGCAAATGCAAGACCCTGAGGAGGGGTGCCAGGTGCAGAGTTGAAGAAGGGGCCAGCTGTAGAGGCTAGCTGGTCCAGGTTGGGTGAACTTGAGGCCACTGGAAGAAAATTGGATGTTGTTCCCAACACAACCTAAACAGATGTTGTCTGGAGGTGGGCTGGGGCATGATGGGATTTTCCTTCTTGGCACACGGCCTGGCTGTAGTGTGGAGAAAAGATGTAGGTGAGAGAGAGGCAGATGGATGGGAGATGGAGCAGGCTTAGAGCAGCCTGGCACAGGGCGTGAACCAGACCACAGGCACCCCACCCAGTGAGGGGTGCTGGAGAGACAGGGCCAAAGTTGGGGGCCTGGCAACCGGTCTACACAGGTGCTCTTGACGGAGCTGAGAACAGTGAGAGTATCCGCCAGGATTCTCCTTCCTCTCCCTGTTCCCCTCAAGAAGCTCAGAGAGTGTTTTATTCCTATCTCAGTTTTCCTTTCCACCCTGGCCTCATGCTGTTCCAAAGACCCCAGCACCTTTCCCATGCTCCCAACATGTGGAGACCTTGGTACCTTTGGGTATGCGGTTCCTCCTACCTCAGGACCTTTGCTCTTCCCTCAAGCAGTGAGGGGTCAAAAGGGCTGCATTTGGATAAGGGGCTGCCCTAAAGCCAGGGCAGATGTGTTGAATCTAGCCTAGCCAGTTCCCAGCTAGGACTCTGAGTGTCCACATGGGACTCAGTCTCTCCCTCTGCGGAATGGTTCTATATAGGAATGGCTACATGCACGCAACTGTTCCTGTTCACTTCAGAGACATTGCTGTCGCTGAGAGAGACCTGAGGCCCAGGCCCACACATAGCCTTGAAGCAGGTTCCTATGTGAACCCTGCTGGCCATCTGGGCCATGGCAACCTTGGAGGGTTCAGGGAGAGGCTGGGGTCTTGTTCAAAACACAACAGAAATCAGGTGTGGTGGCAGATACTTGAAGCCTGGAAGCAACTTAAGAGGCCGAAGCAGGAAGATATTAAGTTCCAGGCCAGCATAGGCTACACAGCAAGACCTTATCTTAAAATCAAAAGGGCTGGGAACTCACTTCTGTGGCAGAGTGCTTGCCCAGCAGCCACAAAGCTGCAGGTTCCACTGGAAATAAGAGGAAGCAAGACCTTCTCCTCCCAGGGTTCTGGGAGAAAGGAGCCCCACATTTCCCAAGCACCCCTGCCTTTGCCAGCTCTGATAGTGCATGACCTCCCTTGGGTGCCTGTGGCTGGCTTCATGCCACAGGTGCTGAGGCCAGGTGTCCCATCATCACGTGCATCCTCTGCATGTGTGGCTGGTCTCTGGAGAAGGGGAAGCCACGGGCAGAACGGCCCGACTGTGGTGAGGCACCCTCACCGCTGTGATGCAGGCTCTGCTGGGAACAAGAGCAGGGTGACTTACAGGAACTGAGACCTCTGCACCAAATCAAATGAAAGGGATACCTTCAAGTGAACTTGCACACACGCATGTATGCACACAAATACATACAAGCAGCTACTCAGCAGTTCTGCATGCATACATGCATGTATTGCACATATAGGCAAATGTGAACATACACAAAGGCACATATATGCATGAGCATGCACTAGCACATAGACACATACACAGATAGACCTAAATATGTGCACACATACACTGCACATACTAACATGTACATATGGACACACAGGTACATACTACAGGCACACATGTGCGTGAACATGCACCAACACATGGATACATACACAAGCAGACCCGAATGTGTACCTTGTACATATCAAAATGCATACATGCATGCATGCACATATACAGGCACACATCAAACACATAGGCACATACTCAGCCCCAAAGGCTCTTCTTCTTGCACATGGCTTGCTGTCCCTGGTCTCAGGTCCACACACTCCCAGCTCCTGATACTCAAGTTGTATCTACAGGAAGTCAGTGTGAACACACACTAGCAAACAAGTGAGGACCAGACTAGTGGCCCCCATTGCTGGGCTCCCTGACCTCATGGACACACACACACACACTCATTTGGCTACAGGAGAGTCGCTTGCTCTGCCCCTAGCTGCCACCTAGGGCAACCATTCCGGTTCTTCAGCACCTCTGCCTGTGTCCCATCCCACCCTAAACCACCTGCCCTCAGACAGCGTGTTCACCCACCCTACCCACCAGAAGTCTGCAGCAACGCGCTCTAAAGAGGGTTGGGCCACGGGGATTGTGGGTTAACTTGGTGCCAGCCGCACAGGTCTTAACCTCTGTGGACCTCAGCTTCCTGACACTAAATTCACCACCATGTTACTCACAATACCCCTCTTCCCTTAACAGGGGCCGGGCAGCCAGTCAGGCACATAATAGATGCTTAGTAAAAACATGGTTAAAGGAAATGAAAACCATGTCTAACAGCCTGAGCTGCTGTGTCTACAGGCAGGACCTTGTGAACGCCACCAAACCCCGGGAGAGGAAACCTAGCCCCAGGGGAGGGGTCTGTCTGAGGTCACTCATCTTGGGCAGATATGACTATAGAGGGGTTCCGGGCCAGACAGGATCTGCCTGCTATTGTTCCAGGCAGGTGTGGGCTCCTTACATTCCCTGTGGGGCCTGTAGGGGTCCCAACTGGCAATCAGGGCTAATAAACAGGTTCAGTAGCTGTGTGGTGGGGGCTGAGGTGAGGCTGTGGAGGAGACTTGCTCAGGATGGCCCACTGACTCTGTTTCCTTCACCAAACCAAGAACAAGCCTGCAGCCTCGGCCATAGGAATGGGCCGGCCTGGGAAATGCAGGGCTGTGTCTGGCTTTTTACAATGCCCATGCTCCTCTGGATGTAGAATCAGTGCTAAATCCAGAATGTTCTTATTTGGGGGTTCTTGACTCTTCTGTTTAGCCTCCCTGCTTCCAAATAAGGTTCAGCCACAGGTTCTCAGGAGGATTTGCAGGGAGGACGGAGGATGCCTGCAATTTTTAGCCAATGCTCCTGGAGTTGGGGCAGTGCCCGGAGGAGCATTCTGTCCCACCTGTTTCTGAAATGGATGTCCTTGACAAGACCCGAGCTGGCAAACCTTGATCCCCACGAGTCTATTCCCCATCTTCTCCCTCGTTGAAGGAGGAGGGTGTAACAGTCCTCACACTGAAATAAAACAGAGGACTGGAGGGATGGCTTGGGTCCGGAGCACTTGCAGCAGACCTAAGCTCAGTCCCCAGCTTACAGCCACCTGCAACTGCAGCTTCACACAACCACACATGACACCCAGAGAAGAAAAGGAGTTCACACGAGACATCAGGCAGGAGCTGCCTAGAACCTAGACGGTGACCAATAACTGTTTCACAAACACATGTCAGGCATGGTTCAGACACGGTGGCTCACGCCTGCAATTCCAGGCTACAGCTAAGGCAGGAGGGTTGCTGAAGTTCAAGGCCTGAGCTGTATAGAGGGTTAAAGGGCAGCCTGGGCTGCAGAATAAGACCCTGTCTCACACTCAGTAAATGCTATCATAGAGGAAGTAGGTACTGTCCCAGGAATCGCTCCAGGGGCCTCCTTGGTGTCCCAGAGATAGAGGAGGTCAGAAGGATTCCTGGCCCTGAGATGGGACACAGCTCCAATTCCGGCTCCTCATCAGTGTCCCATGTGGGGCTCCCAGACTGATTCCTAACCACACCTTTAGAGGGAAAAGCAAGTGAGGTTTTTACACAGCTAAAGACAAGGGCATACGAGAGCCAAGGGCAGGGCTCTTGAAGGCTTTCCTGGAACCTGCCAGGAACGCACTCAGAGCCCTAGACAGTCTCTCTGGGTGACATTGATGGAGCTTGGGAACCACTGGCCTCAGACACAAAATGTAGGCGAGGGAGCCATCCCTAGCTTAAATCCTGCATCTGCAGTGGAAGTCGAGTGGCCTTGGATACCTATTTCAGCAAGTTTATAAGTCCCTGGAACAGCACCAGGCAGTGTATAAAGCCCAACTGTTGGAATTCCATTGTTTTGTTTTCTGTTTGTTTGTTTTGTTTTGTTCAAGACAGGGTATCTCTGTGTAACCCTGGCTGGCTTGAAACTCATTGTGTTAGCCGGGCAGTGGTGGCGCATG
Source organism: Peromyscus californicus insignis (assembly GCF_007827085.1). Classification (NCBI taxonomy): domain Eukaryota; kingdom Metazoa; phylum Chordata; class Mammalia; order Rodentia; family Cricetidae; genus Peromyscus; species Peromyscus californicus. Next base: position 102,460,029 of record NW_026294551.1, on the reverse strand, counting down.
CCTTTAATCCCAGCACTCGGGAGGCAGAGGCAGGTGGATCTCTGTGAGTTCGAGGCCAGCTTGGTCTTCCTTCAGAGGAAGTTCCAGACAGGCTCCAAGGCTACATAGAGAAACCTTGTCTCAAAAAACCAAAAAAGAAAAAAACAAAGAAAGAAAGGAAAGAAGGAAGAAAGAAGGAAGGAAGAAAGAAAGAGAGAAAGAAAGAAAGAAAGAAAGAAAGAGAGAAAGAAAGAAAGAGAGGAAGAAAGAAAGAAAGAAAGAAAAAGAAACTCATCGTGTAGCTGATGATGACCTTGAATTTTTGATCCTGTTGCCTCCACCTCCCAATTGCTGGGATTACCAGTGTGTGCCGGGTTTATGAGATTCTGGGAATGGAATTTAGGACCTTAGGATGCTAGGCAAGCATTCTACTAACTGAGCTGCATCCAGCTCTCTGCTGGCTTTTTACAAAATCAAGTAGGAGCCAATCAGACTTCACATATGGGTTCTACAGGCACATAGTGTTGAGAAGCTGAAGCAGGAGGATAGCTAGTTTGAGGCCAGCCTACCTAGGCTACATAAAGAGCACCAGGCCATGCTAGGCTATACATGGTCAGTGTCACTCAGTTGCATGGCCCTTTAGGACCAGGGTGAGAGCATAAGTGGGAAAAAAAGCCGTCAGTGGCTAGCAAGGTAGTGAAGAGCAGGGTCACTCACTGCACAGGAAGGAGAGATGGTTGTGCTGAACCAGAGGAGGGTGTCCCATTGTTGTGATACAGCAACTGCAGGGACCTGCCCCTGCCTGTTCCCTTTGAAGCCTAATCCCTCTTCTGGGAAGAGCAATTTCATCCTCCCCCACAGCCCTAAGCAACGAAGTGGGTGGCTTTGTTTCCAGGCCACCATGGGGACCACATTCTCTGCGAGGGGCGGGGTGCTCAGATGCAGGGCCTTCCAGCTGGTCCCTCAGCGGGATGCACCAGCGAGACAGGGGGCACTGTGCCTGGATGCCCCACAAACCATCAGGTTCATCTCCAGACGCTCTCGAACTGGGCTTTCCATTTCCCTTACTTTATATTCTTCAGTTGCCTGATCCAATATCAGCCCCCAAAGGAAAAAACAATCTGTCTGCCTGTGTGGAGACTCTTTTATGGAGGTATAACCTACACACAGAAGAACATTAATTTATGGATTCAGCTAGAGGGCTTGTTTTCTTTGGGTGTTGAGACAGGGCTTACCGTGTATCAAGTTTATAAATTCCTGGAACAGTACCGGGCAGTGTGTTAGACCTGACCGTTGGAGTTATTCCGTTTTACTGACAGGTCCTGGCCCACAGGCGCTGGCGGCTCTTCCTCCACTGTGCTTTCCTTTTGGTGTTTGTTTGTTTGTTTGTTTGTTTGTTTTTGCTTTGTTTTTGAATGATTTATTTATTTTCATTTTGTGTGCATTGATGTTTTACCTGCATGATGTATACATGTCTGTCTGTGTGAGTGTCAGAACCCCTGGAACTGGAGTTACAGACAGCTGTGAGCTGTCATGTGGGTGCTGAGAATCAAACCCAGGTCCTCTGGAAGAGCAGCCAGTGCTCTTAACCGCTGACCCATCTCTCCAGCCCCTCCACTGTGTTTTTTTAAGACAAGGTCTCTCGTGGAACCTCAAATTCACCAAGTAGGTTGGGCTGGTTGGCTCGTGAGTCCCAGGGATCCACCTCTTTCTGCCTCCCCGGTGATGGAATTATGGATATATGTCATTGAGCTGGGCATTTTACATGGGACATAGGAATCCAGACTCAACATCCCTATGTTTGTGCAGATAGGGTTTCTCTGTTGTAGCCCTGGCTGTCCTGGAACTGACTCTGTAGACCAGGCTGGCCTGACTCTGCCTCCCTAGTGCTGGGATTAAAGGCATGCAACACCACCCAGCAAGGCAGAGTGTTATAGTCCAGACTGGCCTCAAACTTGCTGTTACCCAACTCAATTCTCTGACCATGGGTACCACAGGCCACGCCCCAGGAAGCTAACCCAAGATTAAAGCCACTGTTTTGCTGACTTTTCTGGAACCAGTGATGGGGACTGAGGTTGTGGCTTGCATGGTAAAGTGGTTGCTAGCACAAAGCCTTGGGTCCAAGCCCAACTCCATGTAAACCTGGTGTGATAACGCATGCTTGTAGGCCTACCCTCTGGGAGGTGGAGGCAGGAGGACCAGAAACTCCTTGACTATATCATGACTCTCAGAGCATCAAACAAAAAATAAACAAACACTCAACCCTCACATCTGTGCAGGCTTCAGCAGAAACCACAGGCTAGAAGCCTTCCTACCTGCTCCAGGTTGCAGGGCTCCTGAAGACAGTTCAGTGTTCAGTTTCAGGGGCCATTCTGAAGGAGTGCAGTGTACCTGCTGGCACAGGATGGCACGTCCCACTGAGGGGAGGAATAAGAATATCGGCTACATCAGACCAGACCTTGCTCTCCTCTGCAGGGTGCCATCATCAGCCTTGTGGGTTGTGGTATGGGTGCACTGATGTTCAATTTCACCCCACCACACTGGGCGTACAGTTGTTTCCAGCTGTTCACCACCACAACATGGCTGTGCTGAGTCACTTGGAACTTGGCTGCCTTCCAGTGGTAGGGCTGTGTGTGTATAATTTTGACCTTGACACCTAAAAGGGGCATTTCTTATCTGATAGCCTGGGACAGGGCACCATGTGCTGTAGGTGCCTGGGTGGTGGGACCCGGGTGGAGCCTGATACAGGGAAGGCCAGGCCTTTCCAGGAAACAGAAAGTGAAATTCAAGAAGGACTGGCTGGCAGCTTTGAAGCCCTGGGAAGAGGCCGGCTGATTTCCCTGCAAGTCCAGTCCCAGGATTAAAATGCTGTCCAGCTAGACTTGAGCTTTACTTCAGGCCAAGACCTGCAGGCAACAGGCAGTGGAATACTGAGTGTGAGGGGCACATCTAGAGAGTGGCCAGTTTGTGGCCATCCTATGGTTACTACCTTGCTCTGGGCAATGGCTCTAACAAGCCTTAGGTTTCACATCCCTTGGGGAATCCAGTGAAAATACATTGTCCTGAGAGCACATCTTGCCCACCCCCCAGGAGGTATGAAGTGGAATCTGAGTTTCCAAATCTCTTTCAAGCTCCACGCCTGTCATCTAGCACATTCTAAACAAGCTGACTGGGAAAGACTTTTATTCCACCAGAAGGTGGAGGCAGAAGGGTCATACGTTTAAGGTCATCTTCAGCTACATAGTGAGTTCCAGGGTGGCCTGGGTCACAAGGCACCCTGTCTCAACAAACAAACAAATAAGCATCTACATGGCAATGGAGGTAGCAAGCAGCATTCCCTGTTTGGATGGGGCATTTTAGAGACTAAAAGGTACTCATAGCGAACAGATGTGTAGTCTTCAGCCTTGAGTCCCCCTTTCTAAGGTATCTAAAGACAAAGAGAGCCACGTGTTTTCCAATTAGATGGCTAATTTGGTTGCCAGTGTGGCACACTTGGAAGAGAGAACCTCAATTGAGGAATTGCCTCCATCAGATTGGCCTGTGGGCATGTCTGTGGGGGCGTTTTCTTGATTGCTAATTGATGTAGGGGCCAGCCCACTGTGGGCAATGCCATCTCTAGGCAGGTGGCCGATCATCAGTCAGTAAACTGTTCCTTCATTGTTCTGCTTCGGTTCCTACTTTGACTACTCCCACTGAGGTCAGCCCCAGCCTGTTTGTTCATTCTTCCTGTTTTGAGCTAGGGTCTCGCTGTGACACTCAGTCTGGTCTCTGATGTGTTGTTTCAAGCAACCCACTTGCCTCAGCCTCCTCAGTAGCAGGGACTGCAAGCCACCCAGACCTACACTTCATACTGCGCCTCCATTTTTCTCCTGGTAGCACAGTGTGGAATAGAAATGCACAAGTTAATCTTGTAAGTGCTGTTCCCAAAAGCTCCAATGTGGGAACAGACCCCAGCAGGAAAGACAAGCCAACAGTGATCCTGCACACAGAGAAGCTGCATGGTGGTGAGAAGCTGGATCCCAACCACTGCCATCAACAGGAGGAAGCACGCAGCTGGCTTGTCAGAGGAAGGAACCACACGAGGAGTCACTCACTCCATGGTTCTAGTTCTACCACGTGTGATAGCAGGCAAGCACTCTCTCTGGCGGGAGAGTCTGATCTAGGAGTCATGAGAGTGTGCGCATGCGTCAGTCCATTCAAGGAATGGACTTGGGGCATTGTGCCACATCCTATTCATTGACTCTTTTGGTTTTGTTTTTGTTTTTTTGAGACAGTGTTTCTCTCTGTATAGGCCTGGCTCTCCTGGAACTCACTCTGTAGACCAGGCTAACCTCAAACTCAGAAAACCACCTGCCTCTCTCTCCCGAGTGCTGGGATTAAAGGTGTGCACCACCATCCCATCCCACCCGTCACTAAGAGAATCTTAATGACAGTGAAATACATAAGATTTCTCATTAGCCATTCTCAGCAGATTAAGGCATTCATGTTGCTGTGAACAGTTTCCAGAATGCTTCATCTTGTGAAAATGAAACACTAAGTCCATCAAAAGTAACTCACCTGTTCCTGCCCCCAGCCTCAGGCAACCCCCACTCCACTTTCTCATTCTGTACTCCTGTTTTTACTAAGTACATAGACATATAAGTTGAGTTATATAGTAAGTCATGTTTTTTTTGCCTGGCTTATTTCATTTAACACAAAGTCTTCAAGGCTCACCTGTGCCACAATCCCTTTCTTCCCCCAGAGCTGAATTATATTCTTTGTTCAGGCACTATAACCAAGTGCCACAGGCAGGGTAGTTTATAGACAACAGAGGTTTATTTCTCATAGTTATGGAAACTGAGAAGGCCAAGATCAAGGTGCTGGCAGATCCAGTGTATATTGAGGTTTCTACTTTCTGAGTTACAGATGGCGTCTTTCAGCTGCGTTCTCATGTGGGACAAGGGATGAACAAAGTTCAGAGCCTCCAAGTTGTCTTTATGTTTTTGTTTTAGACAGGGGTCTCAGATAGTTCAGGCTGGCCTTGAACTCCCAATCCTCCTGCCTCTACCTCCCAGGTGCTGGAATCACAGGTGTGCACCACCACCTCTGACTTTTGGAGCCTCGTTTTTAGTGGCACTAGTCACATTGGGGCCACTGTGCATTCGTGTAGCACTTTATGTATGTACTAGTGACAGCTCCCTCACCTTTTAGCTGTTCTCCACAGCACAGTGACAAACACCATCATTTTAGTCCATTATGTCACCCACAAATGTGACAAGGAATGGGGCCTGCAGAACATCGGGCCAGACAGGATTAAAGAATAGCTGTGTCCTTCCGTGAGTGCTGCCCCCATCCTGATTCACAGCCTCTGGATATGTGCAGGAGCTCAGGGCCCTCCTAAGGGCTGGTGAGAGGATGTGTGGACACTGGGCATGCAGCGGGGCCTGGCACAGAGAACCTGAGTCAGTGTCAACTGTCACTATTGTCACCATCACAGACTCCCTCGGGAGTAGCCCCAAGCACACAATACCCCAGACTCAGAAAGCTGAGTCTCCAAGCAGCCATTCTCTGGGAGTATGGCTGAACCCCCAGCCTCTCCCAAGTCCCCAGAAGACACCAAGATGTGAAGGCTTCCTCTGTTCCCACAGGCGTACGGCATGGGTTCCAGAGTCCAGTTGGGCAGGGCCTCTTACCCCTTCACACAGGTCGTTTCTCTCTGCCTTGCTTCTCCCTAACACGTATGTAGAGCTGGTTTCCGACAGCCGCTCACTTGGTGTAACCCATGTCCCCGGGGTTAGTGACACCAAGACCCCAGCACGAGGTCTGGACAGAGGGTTCGCAAAGCTTCACAGTTCACAAGGAGCAGTGGAGATGCCCCACGGTATCATCAGAGCACACTGCTCTTGCAGGAGACCTTGCACTTCAGCACTCTGCAGCCCCTCCTGCCACCATCTCAGGCTTCGTGGCTGAGGTGGTCCCAGGGGGCCGTGTTTTACCAAGGGAGGGGAAGGGGCCAGTGGCCACCAGGAAGCATATTGGTCTGGGCAGGTCCTCTTTGTTCCTTGCAGCTCCTTGGAGCTAGGAAAGCTGGGGATTTGTTTTTTCTTCACACAGTCATTGAGCTATAATCTATGTGACGCATACTTTGTCCCAAAGGGTTTCTAGGGGCTGGGGATGGAGCTCAGCTGGCAGAGTGCTTGCCTAGCATGCACAAAGCCCTGGGTTTGATCCCCAGTACTGCACAAACTGAGGATGGTGGCACAAGTTTGAAATCCTTGCATTCAGGATATGGAAGCAGGAGGTCCCAAGTTCAAGGTCATAATCCGTTACATAGCAAGTTCAAGGCTGGCCTAGGCTACATGAGACCCTGTCTCAAAAACAAAATACAAAAAAATAGAGTCTGGGGAGATGAGATGGCTCAGTTGGAAAAGCACTTGAGGATCTGAATTTGGATCCCTAGCCCTCATGTAAAAAGCCAAATGTAGGTCCATATAATCCATCAGTCCACCCAGCCAATCGGTGAACTCCAGATTCAGTCACAGGCCCTTGTCTCAAAAATAAGGTGGGGTGATAGAAGACACAGGAGATCAATCTTTGATTTTTACACATGTGTGTAGGTGCACATGTGCCCAGTGACCCCACCTACAACACACCAAAAGTTCCTAGCCTATGTATAGAACTGTGTGACCAGCATCACAGTCAACTCTAGAACATTCCATGACCCCTAAAAGACACCCCGTGCCTATACAGAATCACCGCCTTCCCATCTGTCATCCCTCAAGATTGTCCCTTTCCTTTAAACAGGAACATTCACTCTGCTGGCTTTGCTGGAATGTTCTTCAGATTCACCAGCATGGCATTCGCACAGACCTGGGACTTCGTTCCTTTTTATTGTTGGATGACATTCCATCACGTGTCTGGGGAGCCAGGAAAGGGAGCCAGCTCTGCACTGACTTCCAGGTGACACTCTCCCATGCTGTCACTCCTCCGGTCGAGGGCGGTAGACACTACACCTCTTTCTTTTTTGTTTTGATTTGTTGGTTTTCCGAGACAGGGCTTCTCTGTGTAGACCTGGCTGTCCTGGGACTTGCTTTGTAGACCAAGCTGGTCTCGAACTCACAGAGATCCACCTGCCGCCTCTGCCTCCGGAGTGCTGGGATTAAAGGTGTGTGCTATCACTCCTGGCTGATACTGAACCCCTGAAGTCCAGGGACCCACAGACAGCTGAGGTGGGATCTGACTTTCCAGAAGCATTCGTGGAGCCCTGCTGGATGCCTGGCACCGTGGGAGCAGTCCTAAGCTCTTGTCTTTTGTTGCTTAGGGTCCCCAGATACTCCATGACATGAAGGTTAAAATGAGGGCAAAGTGGGGAAGAAGCAGGGCTTGCGCCATTTTCATCGCCACCCCCGGTTGGTTGGTTTTTGGAGACAAGGTCTCTACAGCCCAGGCTAGCCTCAGCCTCTGTGTGTGCCGTCATGCCGGGCTCTTCAGTGCGGCTTCAAACACAGCGAGGCCTCCTGCTCCTACAGCCATGTGAGCCTCCCTGAGAATCTACATGGACAGCATGGGACCCTGTTCCCAGGAAGATGGTTTTGAGGGGACCATGGTTTCCTTCCAGCTCTGGGGATTCCATGAAAGCTGCCGCTGGGCCCTGAGCCTGTGGGAGAACAATGAGGAGCGCACACTGGAAGGCTCCTCAGGGCCCCTCTGGGGTGGCACGCGGAGGTGGCAGCAAACAGATGCTGAGGGAAGGACTGTGAGTGGGTGTCACAGTGGCAATGCCTGAGCTTGTAGGACAGGCTCATCGCCTTCCACCAAGGTCTCAGTGGATAAAAAGAGACCTTCATTAAGGTGAGAAAGAGGGAACAGCCTATGCAGAGGCCCTGAGGCAGTACAGGATTTAGACTCCAGGGACTGAAAGAGCCCAGGTGGGGAATGGGGGGTGGGTGGGGGTGGGGGGGTGCACATAGCACATTTACAAAGTACTGTCTAGAGGTGCAAGGGTGGGGGTGGAGGCACACCAGGCCAAAGAAGGAAGGAGGAAGGCTGAAGCCACCGGATCGCAGCTTTGGTTGCTTGTCGAACACAGGAGACTCCAAGAGCCACAGCAGAGTCCTTAGCCTGCCAGTGTTTATTGAGATACCCGCAAAACTGGGGCGCTCCAGTGTCTCCCCAAACCTGAGGGTTTTATAGATGGCATACCTGTGGATGTGCACCATGAGCGGCCACACGCTACAGCTGCGCCATGGCTAACACCTGGCTGCCCCTCTGACAGCTTCCTCTGGTTCCTTTATTATTTATCTGCATCCCACATGTAGTGGGACCCCAAAGATCGGTCAGTGTTCTGGCCCCCAACATTCTGACGGTGACCTTATATGGGGGGAGGCAGGGTATGTACAGATGTGATAGGCTGTGGATTTTTTTTCCTAGACAGGCTCTCTCTAGACAGCTCTGGCTGTCCTAGAAATCATTATGTAGAGCAGACTGGCTTCGAGCTCTTTGAGGGCTGCCTGCCTCTGCCTCCGGAGTGCTGGAACCAAAGGTGTGCACCACCACACCCCCATTAAGGCACTATTCTGGATTAAGCTCCAACTCCACCCCAAGTGGCCAGAGAGGGCTGCTGGAAGCTGAGGTGGACACGAGAGCGAGGCAGATGCAAGCTGAGAGCCCCAAGCCTGCAGCAGCACCCAGAATTGGACAGCCCGGCAAGGGACTCTGCCCAGGGGCTTCAGAAAGGCCCAAACCCCGAGAGTGACAGAAACCTTGGTTTTGAACCATAAGAGAAGACACACAGTTTGGTGTCTTCACCAAACATTTGTTACCACAGTCCCAGGACTTGAATAGGATACAGTCATGGCTTTGTATCCACTGGAGACCTTGCTGGCATTTTTTATTGATTTGTGGGAATATTAAACACCCCATGATTTTAAATCAATTGCTACATGTCCTTGAAAAAATCTTTTGGCTTCTCTGGGCTGCAAGTATGGGTGATTCATGGTTTGGGAATTCCACAAGTGTGTCTAACTTGGCGTGGCCACTTTGCCCTGCCTACAGACTACTGGACAGTATCTGCAGAATCTGTGGGCTCTAGTCCTCATCTTGGAAAAAAGTAGAAGAAGCATGCTTCAGAGGCAATGTGATCAAGGTGATCGAGGATGGGAAGGTTCGTCCTTAGAGGGCCACTGTTTGCTGGCGATTAGTTTCTAGAACTTCCCTTCCAAGAAGAGGAGACTTATGACCTAGTAAAACCCTGTCACAGCTAACTTCACCAGCGGGCTTGATAGACACACTGTGGACTGGGTGGGCACAGCACCACAGAGGACCAGACGCTGTGTAGTTGGCTTTTTTTTACTCTTTATCCAGCTCCCTAATAAATACATAGAGACTTATTCTTACTTATAAATGCCTGGCTTTAGCTTGACTTCTCTAGCCAGCTTTTCTAACTTAAATTGTCCCATTTCTCTTTAACTACATTTTGCCTCTGGGCTTTTTATCTTTCTTTACTTCTTACTCCATGATTGGCTGTGTGGCTGTGTGGCTGTGTGGCTGGCTCCTGGTGTCCTCTTCCCCCTTCTCCCTCCTTCTTTCCCTAGATTTCTCCTCCTATTTATCCTCTTTGCCTGGCAGCCCCATTTATCCTTTCTCCACCTAGCTATTGGCCGTTCAGCTCTTTATTAGACCATCAAGTGTTTTAGGCAGGCACAGTAACACAGCTTCACAGAGTTAAACAAATGCAACATAAAAGAATGCAACACATCTTTGCATCATTAAGCAAATATTCTACATCATAAATGAATGTAACACATCTTAAAATTCCACAACAAAGCTCAGGACTGGGAGAGTATGGCCCATCTGAGAAAAGAGTTTCAAAACCTACCTGGCAGGCCAGGCTATGCCTGTGTTCCTTGTCTCCCTGATCAGCATGTCAACATCAACTCCTATAAAGCAAGGACCATCACTATGGTCTCTTGACAGATGAGGAAACTGAGGCAGGGAGCCCCTGCCTGGTGCCTGACACATCAGAAGCACTCAATAAGTATCTGTGGAATGTGAATTTTTATTTACGGTATGTGTACACGTGAGTGTGGGGTCAGACATCTGGTTTCTTCCTTAATCATTTTCCACATCAGTTTTTGACACAGGATCTGAACCTGGGGCCATGGAGTAGGCCAGCAAGTCCTAGGCATCCTCCTGTCCCTAGTGCTGGGATTATAGGTGTGCCACTACACCTGGCTTTTTATGTGGGTTCTGGGATTAGACTCAGGTCCTCATACTGAGGAAGTGAATACTTTGCTGCCTGAGTAATTTCCACAGCCCCAGAGTGTCAATTAGATGCATCAAAGAGAGACCAAGTCCTGTACCCAGCAAAGCTGAGACAGAAAGGTGGCACCCTGCATGGCCACTGTCCCCTGCCTTCTGTATACCTGCCAGCCCGCTCTGTTGCTTTCTACCCTTCCATGAAGCTTGCAAAGTTAGCACTGCTCACCCTGCTGGATGAGGCAACGGAACCTCGGACAAGCTTGCCTGTCTGGCTCTACCTCTTCCTCTCTGCCTCTATGCTCTCTGACTCTGGAGTTTGCAGCTGAGGGCATAGTTGGCCCTTGTCTTGGAGAAACTTGTGTTCATCTGTCAAAACTTCTCCCTCAGGGCTTGTCACATCTCTAGGTACAGGGAATTGTAGCCGTTCTCCCTAAGTCCATAGCTGTTTATCTCTGCCAGCCTCAGTTGGTCCATCTAACATGAGCATTTCCAGGTCTTGGGGATGAGTGTCACTCTGACCCACCGAGTCAGAAAGGGCTGAGCTTAGAGCACTCTCCTTGGACTGGGGATGATGACACCAATCCTAAACTTTTTCCTGAACAGTAGAGGTGTGGGAGACAAGCTTCGCCTCCCTCTTTTCACAGCTCCTAAACATACAACCCTGTGCCTGGGCCCGGGGACCTGTCCTCACGGGTGTTGCAGAAAGACCTCCTCATGGGTGCTTGGGAAGTGCCACTCTAGATGGTTTCAGAGATTTTAGCTCTCACTGCTTTTTTTTGTTTTGCTTTAACTGCAAAGAGACTACTCACACATGTTGTGACCTGCAGGACAAAGACCGTGTGTCTTGTGTTCACCCTCCTTCCTGTATCCCAATCTGGATGGCAACAGGAGATGCAGTGTGCATTCAGCCCAGCTTCCCTCTCTTCTCAGATGAGCATATTGGGCAGGGTTTGGCTTGCTTTCTTCTATTTTAATCCAGAACAATAGTTTCTCTTAAGCCATTCGTATTTCTGCATTCTTGTTCTGATATCCCAGCACAGATGTTTGTATTACTGTAGTGCAAGAAAAGGGCTTTAGCACCCTTTTGCAGACGGAGAAACTGAGGCCCTGGCTCACATTGAGTTCCTGCAGCAGGCTGTTGCTGGAAGGAACATCTTCTTTGCCTGGGTATGAAGCGATTTGCTGCTGGGGCTGTGGGTACTGTGTGGTGTTCCCTCAGCTCTGCGGCTGTCCTGGGTTTCCCCAGACTCTGCAGCCATCCTGGGGTGCAGAACACTGTACACTTGTGCAGAGGGCTGACTGGAAACTGCTGCTGGCCTCTTTCCCTTAGAGCAGCTAGCTGCAACAGCCAACCACAAAGCAGACACTGGGCGGGAGGGCGGGCAGGGAAAGTGCAAATGAACCCCAGCTGGCCACTGAGTTTCTCTTTCCTGTCAGAAGAGTGCCTTATGGGACCTGTGGGTGTGTGGGGCCGCAGAGCCTGGCTCGCTCGTCCTTGAGGAACACACAGGAACTACCTGCCAGCTTTCTGGCTATTTTATCACTCACATCAAGATCCAGGGCAGTGGGTTCCTTCATGGCCCCTTGACCCCTCTCTACCACATTGCTTAGCCAACTGCACCTGCTTCTTAAAATGTTAAGTTTTCCTGTCCTGAAGGTCCAAGTTCTGATCCTCATACTTGCAAAGCAAAAACTTTACCCACCGAGCCACCCCCGAGCCCCTGCTTTGATTGACAGGGGTCTCACTGTGTAGGCTAGGCTGCCCTTGAATTCATGGCAATCCTGCTGCCTCAGCCTTCAGTGTTGGCATTATAAGCACTAGCCACTATGCTTGGTTTGTTTTCTCTTTTCCTTTTTGAGACAGGGTCTATGTAGCCTGATTATGTAGCTCTGGCTGGCATGGAAGTCACAGAGATCTTCCTGTCTCTTGAGTGCTGGACTGAATGTGTGTGTCACCCACACTTCTGGTTGGTTCTTTCCTTATTCTTAAACTCCATGCCCTCAAACGCCCACAAGGAAGAAGAGCAAATGTTTCCACCATAAAGAAATGACAAGAGTTGGGGAGATGGCAAAAAAAAAAAAAAAAAAAAAAAAAAAAAAACCAAAAAAAAACAAAAAAAAAACCCCAAGGTAGATGGTTCCTAAGGAACAGTATTCAACGTTGACCTCTGGCTTTGCAGGTACACACACATGTACTCACACAAGTACATACACATGCTCTCACACACAGGAACCTGACCACATGCAAACATGGCACACATACACATACACAAAAAGATATGATGGGTGTTTGAGGGAAATGATAGCTTTACTGTGGTTTAAATGTTACAGTAAGCACACACGGGACCATTATATGGTTCCCTATTGATATGCACTGGCTTTATGTTTGTATCAGTTAAAAGGCAAATTTAAACATCTGTTGTGGTTGTACATGCCTGTAACCCCAGCACTGGGGAAGTGGAGTGTCTTAGAATTTTTATTGCTGTGAAGAGACACCATGACCATGGCAACTCTTATAAAGGACAACATTTAGTTGGGGTGGTTTACAGTTTCAGAGGTTCAGTCCATTACCATCATGGTGGGACATGGCAGCAGACATGGTGCTGGAGAAGCAGCTGAGAGTCCTACATCTTGCAGGCAACAAGAAGTGGTGTGTAACACTGGGCAGTATCTTGAGCATATATGAGACCTCAAAGCCAGCCTCCACAGTGACACATTTCCTCCAAGAAGACCACACCTAAATCCATAAGGCCACACCTCCTAATAGTGCCACTCCCTTTGGGATTACGGAGGCCATTTACATTCAAATCACCACATGGAGGGAGGAGGGCCAAGAGTTCAAGGGTTGGGAGGGTAGGTGCTGTGCACAGGTTGCAGGCCCCGGGAAGATGGCTCCTGACCTGGCCTCTGTAGTTACAATTATCCATGTAAGGAATGCACAGCAACCATGGAAGAAGCCCCAAGCACTGAGACTGCCATAGAGACTGTCATCTCCTCCTTCTCCTTCACATAGGTTCACATAAGTCACATTTTCTCTTCCCTCTCTCTCCTCTCCCCTGGCCCCTCCCAGTAAATACAGCTAGTGTGTGTGTGATACATAGGGCATAATGCCAGGCTTCAAACTCCAGCACCCCGCAACATTTCATCATTGGGGGTGCTAGTGCTGCTGAAGATACATATGTAACCACCGGGAGGTGAACTTGGAAACAGCAGGAATTAATATTCATGGTAAAAAGAGGAGGAAGGAAGGAATAAAGTAAAGGAGAAAAAAAGGCCGGCCTGTATCTCTGTGGCAGAGCCCTTTGCCAGCAGAGACCTGTGTTCTAGCCCCATGCTGAAGGAAAAGTCTTCCTGCAGTGTCTCAGCTCCAAGGAAAGAAACAGGGATGGTGCTCTCCTGCAAAAAAGCTTTATTTAAGTCACAATGGATGAGTGACTTGGTGGCCCACGCCTGTCACTTCAGCATTTGGGGGTCCACAGAGTCATTACTATAGTCACCAGTCTCATGGGCTTGGGCAGAACATCATGGTAGCAGAGTTATGTGAAATCCTATACAACATGTCCCCCCACCCCACCCCACCCCCCCGAAATAGGAAGCTGAGGGGTTGGGAATACAGGAAAGGGACCAGGGCAGCATGTAGTTGAAAGGACCCACCCCTGTGAACCACTTCCTCTAACCAAGCTCCATCTTCCACAGTCCCGATTTTGATGGGTTGATATTGACAGCTGAACTATTCATCATGTCGGGGGGGGGGGGCCCCCTCTGGTTCTAATCTGCTCTGAGAACTCCCTCATACACACATTTTTTGTATCTCAATGCAGTCAGGGTTCCAGTCACAATGAACCATCCAAGTTACATATGGAAATAATTACACACACTTTCATGTATCTAGAAAAATTTATAGCCATGGGGCACACACAGAGATTCACCGTTAAGAGGGTGTGTAAGCAGCAGCGGCCCACAGTTGAGCACCCTGTGCCCATGTCTTGGTTTCTAATGCCACCCTGAGGGAGCTGCTTGGAGATGTGGTGGTTCTTGGTCCAGACCAGGAAATACAAGATGAGTCTGGAAGAGCTAGGAGGGTCCAAAAGCAGGTTGTGATCGCTAAAATCTGAATATGAGGTGACAGAAGTTATGTGTGTGAGCAGTTGGTCCCCTGACTTGAGAGGTTATGGAACCTTTCGATACACACCCTAGCTGGTAGACACAGGACGACCTTTGGAGGTTAGCCCACCTCCAATTCTGGTCTAAAGGTCTCTGCTTCCCAATCCATGAGGAGATGAAAAAGCCACATGTTCAGTTGTCTATGTCAACACTGTGACAAAATTTCTCAAGGGAGAGGCTGTTTGGCTCCTAGTAAGGAGAGTGCAGTCCATCATGGTGGGCGAGGCGGCTGTTCACATGACAACTGCAGCCAGGAAGCAGAGAAAGATGACTGCTGGTGCTCAGCCCAGGACTCTAGTCCAAGGGACAGGGCTGCCCACATTCAGAATGGGTCTTCCTAGGTCAGTTAACTGAATCTAGGAATACCCACACAGAAAGGCTCAAAGATCTGTCTCCTAAGTGATTCTAGGTCCTGTCAAATTGACAGTACCAACCATCACACCACACTACGAGCACTCCTGCAGACAGAACCACCCCAGGTGCCAAGCCTCCCCTGCCGTCGTGGGTTGAAAACCCGGGGTTATGACATTAAGCACCCTTCATCCCTAGACTATGACAATAAGCACCCTTCATCCTTAGACTATGACAATAAGCACCTTTCGTCCCTGAAGTTGCTTCTGTTAGGCATGCTGATGCAGCAACAAGAAAAGCAGCAAAGTCTAAAGTACTCACGAATCCACTCTGACAAAAAATGAGTAAGTCGGGCTGGAGAGATGGCTCAGAGGTTAAGAGTACTGGCTGCTCGTCCACAAGTCCTGAGTTCAATTCCCAGCAACCACATGGTGGCTCACAACCATCTATAATTCGATCTGGTGCCTTCTTCTGGCATGTAGGCAGAACACTGTATACATAATAAATAAATCTTCAAAAAAAAATGAGTAGGTTGACGGCAAGGCCAGGGAGGGGGAGGGGGATCTCCAGTGTGGAGGGTTTCAACAGCTGGTGAAGGCATGATATCCTGAGGTAGGGAAACACAATGTCTACCCTCTAAGTATGGGCCCTGCATAGAAACCCAAGCTAATGGAGAAGGAATCAGTGAACACTGACCCTAGCCTACTCTATTCCACCCACTGCAGCCTTTAGTGACACCTGTGGGTTGGAGGTGGGGAACCCGAGCTCTCTCCTCTCTCTGGAGAGCACCTACCCCTTCCTTAGAGCCTCATTCTCTCTTAGGCTTGAGCTCTGAAGTCATGTGGGAAACCCTGTTCTTGGATGGTGAGGCAACTCTGAGAACAAAGAGAAGAACTTGATGACAGAGGAGGGTGGGGGTGGCTCTGAGGCTTTCCCCATATCGGGCTACTTGTTCACATCCTCATCCACCTGCTCACTGCTCCCTTTCAGGCTTCTCTGCATCTTTAGACAGAGACGCCTAGAAACAGCTGGCGAGAGCATGCCCATCACTCCTCTGCCCCCCCACCCCCCGCAGTGTGCCCCTAGAGCCAGGACACTGATGGCCTCCGGCTTCCTACAGAAAATACAACAGAGCCTCTCTCTCATTCCATGCCCCTTTTTCTGTGACCAGATGCCAAGCCTAAAGTTCACAGGGGCATGAAGCAGGTCACATTCCATCTCAGTCGATTCCACATTGCTGCCTCCCTCACCTACTGGGCCTCCCTCCCTCCGCTTCTTGTCCAACTGCCTTTCAGCTTCCCCCTTGGGCTGTGCAGCAACCAAGGTGCAATCAGAACAGGAAGTGACCTTTGGGAAGCAGGGTCCAGCAGCATCACCCACACTCATCTCCTGTCTAGTAATGTCCAAAAGCTGGCCTGCACCCACGTGCCTAGCTGATGCACCTGACAGCGCCCCAGTGTTCTCACTGGAGCTGATCCTCCTGCAGCTCTGAGACCCTCTGGATTCACTTGTCAGTGCCCCACTGGGTATTCCGCTAACTTTCACAAGGTCAAGTTCCCTCAGCAAATATCCTCTGGGCAGTCTGAAGATGTGTGTTTTCTGACAGTTTCAATTTTGCATGGCTGTTTCACCCACCTGCCTGGCCTCGGATTATCTCTCAGGGCCTAGCCCAGAAGCAGGCGTGTGTGGCAGGTGCTCACTGGCACCTAAGTTGAATGAATGACTGAACGCTCAAGAGGATGCCATCCTTCTTGACTATGACACAGGCAACTGCTGATGCCAAAATGCTGCCCACCCCTCTCATGCCCATATTTGGACATGGTACAGGTCCTCCCTGGTCATGGTCTGTGAGGTCCTGGCACTCTTTGACTTCATAATCCCCAGGGGCCCCTTGTGTCTATAAGAGGAAGAAGGTGCGGGCTCTCCATCCACAGCCCGCAAAATTCCACCTGCTCACAGGTTGGCTGGCTCGACCCAGGTGGTGCCCCCTGCTCTGAGCCAGCTCCCGGCCAAGCCAGCACCATGGCCAGATACCGATGCTGCCGCAGCAAAAGCAGGAGCAGATGCCGCCGCCGCAGGCGGAGATGTCGCAGACGGAGGAGGCGATGCTGCCGGCGGAGGAGGCAAAGTGAGCAGGGGGGCTGTGCTGGACTGGGTCGGGGGGGGGGTGTCCAGGGATTGGGCATAGCCTGATATATCCACCCCCTTCACCATCTTTCTTGCCTTCCTAGGGTGCTGCCGCCGCCGCAGATACACCCTGAGGTGTAAAAGATACTAGATGCACAAAATAGCAAGTCCATCAAAACTCCTGCCTGAAAAATTTACCAGACTTCAAGAGCCTCTCGCCACATCTTGAAAAATGCCACCGTCCAGTGAAAAACAGGAGCCTGCTAAGGAACAATGCCACCTGTCAATAAATGTTAAACTCATCCCACTCACGCCTCTAGATTCTTGGGTTCTGGGAAGGGTGGGTGAGTGTGGGTAAGGGGGATGTGAGTGACATGTGAGGGGCTCCAGACCTGTCAATAACAGATTCTCATCGAGATCCCTCCCCAGAAAGGCTTAGGGAAGACATGTGTCTGAGGGCCTCATCATGGGCCCCAGTCATACACAGACTGTCGGAAAGCCAGGCAGGAACTGGCTATAGCTGAACAAGAAAGTCCAGTGGATCTGTGTGAATGTCCCATCACCAATCCCTTCTCGGGTAAGCCCATGGGGTCAATTTAAGGTTGGCCCTCTGCTGACCCCATCCTCTGGGCCACCTTGTGTGAATGAAGAGGTCAGATAACCATTGGTGATTGCTGCAAAGCAGCGCAGATGCCAGTCTTCACCTTCCAGGGCCTCCACAGGCTCGGCCTTCTAGGCCAGCAGTGGACCCTGAGTGTTGTCATCACCCTTTGGTTTTTGTGGTAGGACCCCAAGACCTTGTGTATGCCAGGCACACAATACAACTCAGGACTTGATTCCCTGAGGGACTGCGTCAATATACTCCATGATGGGGACGCAGATCAAGGTACCATGTTGTAAAAAGCACAAGTTTTATTTTTTTCCTGTTGGGTTACAATGTTTCAAGTATGCCCTAGGAAAGAAAGGACTCCTTTAAGGCCAGCACATGGGGCAGAGGCAGGCAAGATCTGGCTAGCCTGCTCTATAGAGCAAGTCCCAGGACAGAGTTACACAGAAAACAAGCAAAAAACTCAAACCGGCTTTGGAGAGAAGCATGTCCTTGAGCAACCCAGACTCTATCCCCTACGGGAGAAGCCGTTTCAGTCACACTGTCCTTAGCTCACATGGAGGTGGGAAGCTTTTCCCACGGCTCGGCAGGATGAGGGCACGGACTGGGGCTGGGAGGGGATTCAGTGGCTTGCCTGGCACTGCTCTGCAACCGTGACACACACCATGCAGCAGGGCAAAGGGACCGGGAGCAAAGTTCAAGGTCACCCTGAGACCCTCTCATATTAATCTTCTTGTGACTGACTACGAGCCAGTGCTACAAACCCGGCCTGTGGTGCCCTCACAGAGGGGACTGGGCAGGGTGGGAACAATCAGGGGTGGGCCGCCAGGTCACAGTGGGGCTCCCCTTTATATATGAGCCCCAGAAAGCCCCTCACACCAGACCATCATCACCACCAAGAGCAGGTGGTGAGGCTTTCGTCCTCCTCCTCCCATCCAGGTCAGCTGCAGCCTCGGCTCAGAGACTCCTGATCTCCTAGCACTATGGTTCGCTACCGAATGAGGAGCCCCAGTGAGCGTCCACACCAGGGGCCTGGGCAAGAACATGGAGGAGAAGAGGAGCAGGGGCAAGAGCTAAGCCCCGAGCGCGTGGACGACTATGGGAGGACACACAGGGGTCACCACCACCACAGACACCGGCGCTGCTCGCGTAGGAGGCTATACCGGATCCACAGGAGGCGCCGGTCATGCAGGAGGCGAAGGAGACGCTCCTGCCGCCACAGAAGGCGGCATCGCAGAGGTAAGCACCACAGAACCCCAGAACCTTGGCCACCTGTGCAGCTGCCCAACAAGGTAGGAGTGCCCCCATTCAAACCCTGCTGCCTCCCAGGTAGCCCAGCAAACCAGAACTTTCTTTCCCAAAGGCTGCAGAAGATCCCGAAGGAGGAGGAGATGCAGGTGCAGGAGGTGTAGGAGGCGCCATTAAGCCTCCCCAGGCCCATCCATCCTGCCTGGAGCCAAGGAAGTCACCTGCCCAACGAATAGTCACCTGCCCAAACAACGTCACGCGAGGCCACGCCACCATTCCACGTTGATGTCTGAGCCCTGAGCTGCCAAGGAGCCATGAGATCTGAGTAATGAGCAAAGCCACCTGCCAAATAAAGCTTGACACGAGACTCATTGGCTGCTGTCTGCTTTTCGTGAATGCCACATAGGGACCATTCCTAGTCCTTTCATGGTTCAGGTTACACCAACAGAACAGCACTCTGAACAGGGAGAGAAGTTTAGTCATGGGGGAAGGGATAACCATCAGCTCCCATCCCTGCCCTCTCCAGAGAGCCATCTGAGCCAATGCATTGTTCCTGGAAAATGTCAGCTAAGCTCCAGATTCCAGGGTGGGGGAGGGCGGTACCTTGGAACCTGTTTGTGAGGTCAGTGCCACGCCCACCAGCCTCACAGTCTCTTACTGCCCAAGCTGCCTCCCTCCTAGTCCAGAGAGACAGGACTGGGTGATGGGTTCCCGCTGTGCCAAGCTCAGCACCAGCCATGGCACGGCCCAGAACACGGGTCATAGCCGTGGCCACGAGTCCTCCATGAAGAAGCTCGTGGCCTGTGTGAGTCAAGACAACTTCTCCCTGTCGTCAGAGGGTGAGGAGGAAGAGGAGGAGGAAGAGGAAGAGGAGGAGGAGGATGACGAGGAAGAGGAGGATGAAGAGGAGGAGGAGGAGCAGATCCCAGTAAAAGGCAAACTGCTGCTGATGGAGCCCGAGAAGCAGGAGAGCACTGAGGACGACGCCGTGGCCCAGCCGAGCCCTGAGCCCAAGCAGACACACCCCTGACCCACCCTGAGGCCTGCCCAGTGATGGATGCCCATCGCCACTCCAAAGAGGACATTCAGAAAATAAAGAGTCTCCAAGGAACTCTCCTGGTTTCCCTCTTTCCCTTCATATGTATGTGTTGCATGAGCATGCCCGGAGAACAGCCACCCAGGGTGAGGAGCTCCATTGTGGAAGCCTGGCTGGATGCCTCTGTAGAGCCCTCATTTTGCTGTCGGGGTCAAAGCGAGGCAGGCTCTATGTAGCACTAAGTGGGCTAGATGAGGGGGCTATCCTTCTGCTTCATCCTCTGAACGCTGAGATTACAGACTCAGATGAACTGAGGATGCTGAGGATGAGCACAGAGCCTGGGTCCGGATGTATCATACAGAACCAGGCTCTCTGCACTAGCCACTGCTCCAGAAATTCTGGTCCGGCACAGTCCGTGATTCTTAGCTTCCATACACTTTCCAATACCTATTGGTAGGCTCCATGTGGACGCAGATCTGGGAGGGGCAAGCTACCATCCAGCCTGCTAACTGCGGTCACTGGGATGCTCCCAGGCAAAGCTGGTTGAAAAGGATGAGCAGAGTAGGCAGGGCTCAGTAAACCAGGCAGTTTTCACAATGGGCCGTCTGGCATGTTTATTAAGAAATCAACTCAAGGCGCATATGCCTTAAATCCCAGCACTTGGGAGGTGGAGTCATCTTCAGGGCCAGCTCACTAAGACTGTCTAAAAGATGAGTTAAACGGCTTAGTGGTTAAAGGAACTTAACCTGAGAGTTGTCCTCTGAACTCCATGTGTAGTGTGGCCTGTACACACACACACACACACACACACACACACACACACACACACACACACAGGCCCTTGCCAGTAAGTGCTGGCCATGAGAGGTAGTGTAGTGCACAGAAGCTTGGGCAGGGCCATGTGGGCAAGAGGGTAGATAGTGCCTCAGAGCCAGAGCTGCAGGGATCACAGGTGGCTCTAGAAAAGTGACTGAAGACTGGGAAGAGCACACCAGCATCATCAGGCTAGGGGCTGGAGCAGAGACTGAACACTGAGTCCTACTGGGAGGCTCCCAGGATCCAAGGGCTGGCATCCCAGCTCAAAGGAATGGAAGGAAGGGCTGGTTTCAGACTGAGGGAGCCCCATGGCATATCCAAGATTAGACTTCAGTGCAAACTAGACTTTGAACCTGACCCTCAACCTCTCACCTGGGAAGGCTGCTGGGGAGGTGGGCCCATTCCAACCCCTAGTCACTCTGCTACCTAATCCAGGGCACACCACTGTCCACCCACTGGCTACAGCTGTTATGGTAGGCCAGGCAAAAAGGAAGAGAATCCTGCAGCTGCCAGAGGCCTTGAAGCACTGACTGCAGACTGTTCCTCACCTAACCTCATGATCTAAATTAAAATTCCCAATGTCACTGTGGGGTGGGTGCAACGACTATCGTCCCCATTGCGAAGCTGGACCATGCAGACGTGAACACAGGGAGCAGATGTGGCCTCAGCACAATCTGACCCACAGGGCCCTGAAAGTTGCCCCACCCTGGGAAGAGGGTGAGGGGCAGAGCTTTGCCATACCTGTCACCCTCTGTGGCCTGTGCCATCATAATTGGCCCAGCTATATAACCAGGGGCTGTGGGGACTCCCCAAAGCTGGGCCTGCTGGAAAAAGAGGAGGAGGAGGAGGAGGTCTCTGCCCCTCCAAGTGTGGCCTCCCATGGACACCAAGACGCAGAGCCTTTCCACCACCCATTCCCACCCCCACAGCTCCTCTCGGTCCCAAGATCACACCTGTAACCAGTGCAACTGCAGCCATCACTGCCGGAGCTGCAGCCAGGCAAGCCACCCGAGCTCCAGTTCCAGCCCGAACCCCAGGCCACCACCGAGGCACTCCAAACAAGCCATGCACTCCCGACACTCAACTCCAAGGTCCAGCCACCGCGGCAGCTGTTCCAAGAACAGGAAGACCTTGGAAGGGAAGGTGAACAAGAGAAAGGTGGTGAGGAGGCGGAAGCGGACACACCGAGCTAAGAGGTGTAGCTCAGGTACCTGCCCAGTGGGGTCTCCTTGAAGGGCAAGGCTGCCCAGAAGGGCAGCTGGCTGGCTGAACGACAAGCATTGGCTCTGGATGGAGAGAGTTGATAGGATGCTAGTATTAAAGGCCTCTTTCCCATTCCTGTCTTAGGGAGAAGACACAAGTGAGACACTCCAGGTTGTTCCTGTGTCCATCTGATCCCAAACGGAGATAGCCATCACTAGGTGAATGTTGGGAGGACTCTGATCTTACAGGAACATGTCACTGCAGCAATTTCTATGCAACATTGATTAAAGCGTGTACCCTGGAAGATTATCCTTGAGTCTGTTCCTTGAGTCTGTTCTAAAGTATCTCTATCCAACAATGGTTATTGCTTGTGCCCGTGGCACAAGCTGCACTGAGAGCTCAGGGCTTGTTCCCAAGGAAGCACTGATCCTGAAAGTTATCCTGACTTCCTGTGTGTGTTGCTTCAACAGCCCATTTCCTGGTCACTAGTGGCCCCAGTGAACTTGCCTACAACAGGGCTTTGCACTGGCTACTCTTCCCTGCCCTCCCTCCCTTCCCCGCCAAGGAGTGTTGGGCAAACAGCTTTCAATATCACATACACTGACTAGGGGCAGCGTTTCCCAGCACAACATTGTCAAAGCTGGAAAGAGAAACCAAGAAATGGTTTCTCCTCCCCACCCCCACAGCTAGAGAAAGGTGGCCTCTATCATTGTGACAGAGGTGACCCATATTGGCAAACAGAAGCTCCAAAGCCCCGAGTTCTGCACACCTATGATCCTATGTTACTCAGCACATTTCTCTTTCCTTCTGGATTTGGTTTCATTTTGATTTGAATTCACAACTTTTTAGAAACTGAAACTGAGTTGTCTGCATCCAGAGACTTTGCACTTTGCACCGTGTCAGGGTACAAGGGAAACTGAGACTCAGAGGGCTGGGAGACACAGCAGGAAAGATGGAGGGCTCGTTTGCTGGACCCTGGAGCCTCCCCAAGCTTAAGGATGCAGCGAGACAATGGCCATCCGAAGTGTGGCAGTCTGCACCACTGGTACCCCCTGCAGACCAGGAAAGCATGTTCTCCAAGGATGGATAGCAAGCAAGCAGTGCAGGGGTGAGGGACACGTGGGGGTTGTGCAGAGGCCTGCAGGAGCCTGGCAGGGAGACCTGCAGGAGCCTCGCCACCTCCCCACCACCGCGGTGCCAGCCCTCCTGTGCGCACCGTTTTCCCTTTGCATGCTCTACTCCCTGGCTGGGGTGTCTAAAAGGAACACAGGGATGGAATTAATTTTAGAGTGCTTGCCCAGCATGCACAAGGCCCTGTGTTTAGTTCCCAGCACTGCATAAACCAAGCATGGTAATGCCTGCCTGTAATCCCAGGTTTTGGGAAATAAAGGCAGGACCAGTTCAAGGCCATCCTGGCTATATGAGACACTATCTCAATAATAAAAGAAACGCAAAGGACAAGGTCATGTGCCTGTGGCCAACACATCTCCTGAAGGCACTCTCAGATGGAGTAGTTTGTAACCGGGGCAATGGACACATACGTAGAGCTGAGAGAGGCAATGCAATCACATGCCCAAGGACATGGGCTAGAAGAGGCTTAGCTGGAGGAGAACCTGGGCCTAAGCCCAGCCTTTACCCACTATATTACCCCCATCACTCACCAAGGATGTGGACCGACCCTGGTCAGCACCGCTCAGCATCTTCTTTCCCATCCCTCCATAGACGTCAGTGACCACTACCAAGGAGCTCAAGACAAGGACACAACTTAGGAGGAAAAGTGGAGCTCTGGGCACAGTCTGGGGATACTGAGAAAGGGAGACCAGGAAGATCTGGCCAGTGCAGAGCTTCAGACGAGCCGACTGGCAGCAATCTGAGAGAAGCCTGTAGAGGGCAGTGTGCGTCACCGCGAAACACAGAAGTTTGCACGCGAACCTCCTCACCCGCCTTCATTCATAAACATCGCCACCAGCCAGGCACCTACTTCTGGCCTTCCAGGACAATCTGAATCACGAAACCGCACAGTGTCCTAATGATAGGTCTGACCGCCTCGATCCCAAGCCCAAGGTGTACACGGAGCACGGGAGCCCTTGTGCAGGCAGATGCTTGCTGGAGCTTTGAGGCCGTCTGTGAGGGTGGGGAGGCAGAGTTTTGGGGTTACAGCTGAGAAAGCCTCATTTTTTTTTCGTACTGGGTTCGTTTGGAGGTGCCCAGCCATTGTGAATCATAGCCCCGCCCCGGGCCTCAGTTTCTCCAGCTGCCCACGTAGTAGGAGTGCAAGAAGAGTGAGTCCAGGCCACTGGGGACCCAGCCCAACCCCACCCGGTTTCCGAGGAACTCGGCCGGGAGCGGGGGCGCCCCTCCCGCACTGCCTTAGGCTTCCTTTGAAGCCTCTGCGGTCAGGCCACCGCTTCCTGGGAAGCCCAAGCCAAGGCCAGGCCGGGTGGCCGACGGGAGGGGCCCGCGCGCCCGGCTCCGAGGCTCCAGGGGAGGGCGGCGGCCCCGCCGGGCTCCAGGACTGCCTAGCCAGACTCCAAGATGGGCCAAGACTGCCAAGGCCTCCGGGTCCTGGGCGGGAAGGACCCTGGCAGGAAGGAGCTTCTTAGGGGGGCGCAGGCTCCAGGCGAGGCGGAGCCCTGACCAGGAGGACGCAGACACCAGGAGGGGAGGAGGCGTGTCAGCGCCGCGTGAGCATCCCACCCGGCCGGCTGCAGGGATGTGGGGCGAAGGTGGCAAGAGCAAAAGAGCGGTCGTAAGGTGGCCATCCCAGACACCGACCAGAAGATTCCGGGAGGAGCCAGAACCCCAGGACGCCGAGGTCCCAATCAAGCAGGTGCGAGACAAGACCGAGCCTAGGGACAGGATCAGCATCTTCTCTCCAGAGAGAGCCGCAAGAGGCCAGAGAGCGGACCCGAAAGACTGGCCCGAAAGAGAAACGGAAAGCGGCGGTGGGCGGGACCGGTGGGCGGGGCCTCTGCCAGTTTTAAGAGCCTGATGCAGGGGCGGGCAGCATTAGAGTGAGCTGCAGCCGTGGCAGCTGCACGGCTCCCGGCTCCGGAGCATGCGCGACAGCCGCCCCGGAGACCCCAGCCGCGGCGCCCCGCGTCCCGCCGCCAGGTGAGCCGGGGCGGCGGAGGAGGAGGCGGGAGGGCATGGGAGTAAGGGGAGCAGAGCCCAAAAGGACTGGCCTCGCCGACTGCGTGGTGGGGTCGTGGATGCCACGCCTCTGGCGCCCTCCCGCCCCACCGGCTCGCCCAGGCGGGCCCCGGCGCGTGCGGGGTGTCGGCTGCGCCTCTTCTCCGGCCCTGAGCCCCGATATCCCGCCTGGGTTCCAATCCCCGGCGTGGCCAGCAGGCGGCAGCCGCTGGGCGGCGAGCCACCAGCGGGGACGGCGGGGAGTCGGGCCCCTCTCCACGCCCCCTTCTCCACGCGCGCGGGGAGGCTGGGCTCCACAGCCAGCCTGGAAGGGTTCCACGTACGGGAACGGCCTACTTCGCAGATGAGCCCACCGAGGCTCAGAGGCTCCGGGCGGATTCCGCGTTCCGCCCTGGCTCCTTGGGGTTCGCTTGCCGGCCAGCGCCACCCGGACGCCCGGCTCACTGCCTCTGTCTCCCCCATCAGCGCAGCCCCGGACGCTATGGCCCACCCCTACGGCTGGCCCCTCGTATAGGATGGTAGCACGCAACCAGGTGGCAGCTGACAATGCGATCTCCCCGGCAGCAGAGCCCCGACGGCGGCCAGAGTCCTCCTCATCCTCGTCTTCGTCCTCGCCGGCGGCCCCCGCGCGTCCGCGGCCCTGCCCTGCGGTCCCGGCTCCGGCCCCTGGCGACACTCACTTCCGCACGTTCCGCTCCCACTCCGATTACCGACGAATCACGCGGACCAGCGCGCTCTTGGACGCCTGCGGCTTCTACTGGGGACCCCTGAGCGTGCACGGGGCGCACGAGCGGCTGCGTGCCGAGCCCGTGGGCACCTTCCTGGTGCGCGACAGTCGCCAACGGAACTGCTTCTTCGCACTCAGCGTGAAGATGGCTTCGGGCCCCACGAGCATCCGCGTGCACTTCCAGGCCGGCCGCTTCCACCTGGACGGCAGCCGCGAGACCTTCGACTGCCTCTTCGAGCTGCTGGAGCACTACGTGGCGGCGCCGCGCCGCATGTTGGGGGCCCCGCTGCGCCAGCGCCGCGTGCGGCCGCTGCAGGAGCTGTGTCGCCAGCGCATCGTGGCCGCCGTGGGTCGCGAGAACCTGGCGCGCATCCCTCTTAACCCGGTACTCCGTGACTACCTGAGTTCCTTCCCCTTCCAGATCTGACCGGCCGCCGCCGTGCCCGCAGCATTAAGTGGGGGCGCCTTATTATTTCTTATTAATTATTATTATTATTTTCCTGGAACCACGTGGGAGCCCTCCCCGCCTGGGTCGGAGGGAGTGGGTGTGAAGGGCGAGGTGCCTCCGGCTTCTGGCCGGAGACCCCATCCCGCCTCTCGGGGGGGCCTCCCCTACTGGTGCTCCCTCCGGGTCTTCTGGTTGTAGCAGCTTGTGTCTGGGGCCAGGACCTGAACTCCACTCCTACCTCTCCATGTTTACATATTCCCAGTATCTTTGCACAAACCAGGGGTGGGGGAGGGTCTCTGGCTTCATTTTTCTGCTGTGCAGAATACCCTATTTTATATTTTTACAGCCAGTTTAGGTAATAAACTTTATTATGAAAGTTTTTTTTTTAAAGAAAAAAGATTTCTAGAGCGTATGCTTTGGCTAAACGTCCTGGGTTGGGGACGGGGGACGGGGGGCGCGCGGGAGGGGATGGTGGTGGTGGTAATGCAGATTTTTCTTGAAGTGGTTGGGGATGCTGGGGGGTTGGGCAGCACAGCTCCTCCCAGCGCTGGGGACCAAACTGTCAGGCTAGTTTTGGTGTGTGTCTGGAAAGATGGCGGCTCCAGTCCGAGCTCTCCTGGGTATCTGAGCCTGGTTCTCCTACCCCTGCTTGAGCGAATCCTACAGGGACAGCCCCTGACACTTAGTACTGCCTTGTCTCCAGTGTACAGAGGAGAACACCGAGGGACAGGTAATTGGTGCCAGGCCACTCCTGGTGGCGAGGTGGGCCCTTTTGACTGTCCACCAGCATCAGTTTGAAATGGATGACAGAGAGGAAACTTCTGTGCTTCTCTGACCACAACTACTTCCAGGAAGAGGGTGGGGCAGAGCGGCCAGGGCTCACCGAGTTTTTGGAAGGAGTGGCAGGTTCTGCAAGCCATCAAGTATTTCAGAGGGGATGATGAGCCATGCTGGCCTGGCTGTCGCTTCCCACCCTTCTCTGCCTTGTGTACTTTTTTGGAGCCAGAGCGCTGCTTTGTGGTCTGTGGTGGCAGGGGCCCTGGTGCTGCTGGTGGCTGGGGCAATTCCCTTTGCCTCTCTGGGCCTCTGAAAGACCCAACTCTGTAAGGCCGTGGTGGTGGCGGGAGTCCAGGTGGAAGGGCTGTTTCAGGACACTTGTGGGGCACCAGAAAGGACCCGGGACACTGGCTTTGAGGCAGATGGGCTGGCTAGGAACTGGTGGACTGAGTCACGGCAGAGTTTGGTGCTAAACATGTCCCACTTCATCTTCAGGAGTTGTCATGATTCCTGTAGGGGGACATGCTTTTAGAAGGTCCAGAGTCCTCCAGGCCCAGGGTGGCCAGTCCTTCAGGGAGGTGGGGTTTGTTTTGCCCTCTGTTTCTTCTTTTTTTTTTTAGCCCTGCCCCTGCTGTATAAATTAATGAGGGCGAGACTAAGTGACAATACTAGAGACACCTTGCAGACCCTTTAGTTAGAGCTGGGGGTGGGGGTGGGGGCGGGAGGACTAGCTGGGAAGACCCTGCTTAATACTCGGACCTGCCTGGGAGTCAAACCCCTACCCCTGGGAAATAGGCCAGAAGGCAGGAAGAGCTCCCACACTGGCACGGATCACCTGGGCCTTTTGATTGGTACCATGGTACTGTTGGCAGGCCCTCCTTCAAGCATAGGTTGAATTGGCAGGTAGTTTTATAGCATGCCAGGGGGATTTCCTGGTCTGAAAAAAGGTGACAAGTTCTGTGTTCACCACAGAAGTCTAAATCACTGACCCACTGCTTTGTAAAAGCCTGAGGCAGAACAGCTAGGAATAAAGCTCCCGTCCCGCACACTCCCTGGAGCTGGCCCCTTCTTCCCTTTATGAGTCATTTAAAAAAAAAAATCCATCCTGACATACAAAAGGTGACGTAAAAGCCCCTGGGAGCTGCACTCCAGTGTCTGTGTGTCTGTCGCCCTGTGGCTTCCCTGGGGTGCAGATTCTCTATCTGGCCCTCAAACCTCAGCCTCATGATTCAGCAGGTGCTCACGTCAGTGCACAAGAATGAAAAGTGAGAGGGGACCAAGTAGGGGGCCAGTGGAGTGTGGGGCTGATTGCATAGGCGTGCACACACGCACACACACAGGTGTGAGGCCACCCTAAAAGCCAACACAGCTGGCAGCTGTGGTCCTTGTTTTACTGAGACGGAAGAAAGGGTTCAGAGAAGTGTAGGAAGGTGTAGAGTGGCGGCCAGGCCTTGGAGTGGCAGGCCTGTCCTGTTTTCAGAAAGATGGGTTTCTTCCCCCTGCCCCCTCCTCTCTCTTTTTGTTTTTCTTGGAGACAGGGTTTCTCTGTGTAGCCCTAGCTGCCTGGAACTCACGCTGTAGATGAGGCTGGCCTCAAACTCAGAAATCCACCTGCCTCTGCCTCCCAAGTGCTGCCTCTGTACCTCCTGCCTGCACCACCACTCAGCTGAGTTTCTTAAGAGATGGGGAGGGAAAGAAGAGGGAGGAAACCCGTGAAAATGCATTCCTGGGCCTCCCCTCATCCTGTGAGCTCTCTTCGACCCTAGGAGTTGGTCATGAAATGGACAGGCAAGCCTCTTCTGTGGAGTGTCCAACATAAAGCACTTAGCACAGAACCATGGTGTGTAGGTGCTCAATGGAGGATGTTGGGAGGTCCAGATAATAAACACTAAGTGGAGTCTGGGAGGATTGAGAGGGCAGGACCAGCCTGGGCTATATACTGAGAAACAGTAAACACTACCCGATTCAGATGCTCTTCTAAGAAATGAATGGGAGAGGGCTTCTGGGCTCTGTTCTCATGGAGAGTGCCAGAAAAATAGAAAGGAATGATACTGCCAGAAGAGGCAGTGCTCGGAGGAAAACTAACAGTGGCTGGCGGTGAGTGGCACTGGAAGATGTCAGGGAGGTCATCCAAGAGTCCTTGGAGTGACAGATCTGAACTGACCAGGAGAGATGGGGAAAAGGCATAATGGGCAAGTGCAAACGCCCCGCAGCAGAACCTGGTTCTGCTCACCACATAATTCCCCCAGAGGGAAGGCCGTATTGTGCTGTGCAGGGCCCAGGTCTCAGTAAGGACTGCATTGGGAGCCTGGACACACCCTCTGTTGGGACCAGGTCCTCTGGCCTTTGGGTAGAGAGGGCCTGAGGTAGCTAGTACTGATAGCACAGGTTTGGGCTTCCTGCCTGTTAGGGTCACTCCTGGTCAGACATCTGCTCCAAAAAGCTAACAGCAAGGGGAAGCAGAAGGCCAAGCCCAACACAGGCCAGTTTTGGCAGGCCTCTCTCAAAACCCCAAGAGTGAGTCTGTTTGGCACCTGGGTCTGAACAGAATCCCAGGACACAGTAAGGGGATCCTTGAAGCAATGCTCACCTGAGCACGGTGGGACCCAACTTAGGAAAGCCCGTTGGGGACCAGGAAGGAGGGTGGGTGGGACTGACAGGTAGTTGTGACCTGGGACACTTGCATGACTGCTCCACACCCCTGGGCAGCAGCTGGCCAGGCCTCCAGAAGACATCACCCTGAAAGTGTCTAGAATAACAAGGAAGGGGGGCTCAGCCTGATTCTGGGGGAGCTTCAAGGTTCCTCAAAGGAGTACTATTTTCACCAAAGCAAATCACACAGGAACAGCAGTGCCCAACGTGGCACCTTGAACTTGGAACTGGGACCTAAGCCACAACTCTTACGGGAACCACAGGTCTCAGGCACACAAGTGACTGTGGGATGCTGGTACATCTCCCATCCTGTCCTGCCTTTGCACCACAGCATGGGCCAGCAGCTCCATACCTGTTATGCGAGCCCCTATGGGCTGAAGTCCACAGGCTTGAAGACCCGAGGCCTTTAGGGGGTCATTGCCTAGCTTTGGCCCAATACTCACCAGCTCCTGCTTCCGGGCCATTGTGGGTTTTTTTGTTGTAGTTGTTAAGGTGTAGCTGGTAGGTGCCAGCTGTGGTAGGTGGCTAAGGAAAGCATTGGTCCAGGCAAATCCTGTTTCAGCCAGTGGCTGCCGGCTGATGATGTCACCGCACTTACTGGGCTGTGCTCAGCTCTGCTTGGCTCCCTGCACCAGTGGTCCCTTGTGGAGTGAATGGGGGCCTGTGTATGCAGCCTGCTTGACTCCTTCCAAGGCCTAGAGTGGGTACGTCTGGAGGCCACACCAGGTCAGAGTGATGATAACCAGCCATCTCCTGTCCACACTCCCTTTAGAATATTTATTTTTATTTTTAATTATGTGTATGTGCATATGAGTAACAGTGTCCTGGAGGTCAAAGGAGGGTCTCCGATCCCCTGGAGTTAGATTGCAAATGGCTGTGAGCACTTGATGTGGGTACTGGGAATCGAACTCAGGTTGTCCTGGGCTTTTCTCTGTTGCTGTGATAAAACATTGACCAAAAGCAACTTGGAGGAGGAAAGGATTTATTTAATCCTGAGTGCATCACTGAGTGAAATCAGGCCAAGAACTCAATCAAGAATTTGGAGGGAGAAAATGGAGGGGTACTGCTTACGGCCTTGCTCAGTTTTCCTATATGTATATAACTCAGGACCACCTGCCCAGGAGTTGGCACAGTGGGTGGGGGCCCTTCCATATCAATCATTAATCAAGAAAATGCCCCCACAGATACACCCGCAGGCTAATCTGATGGAGGCCATTCTTCAAGTAAGATTCCTTCCCAAGTGACTCTGTGTCAAGTTGACAAAAACTGACCAGCACGTGGGTCCTTTGTAAGAGCAATACTGGCTTTTAACCTTTTAACCACTGAGCCCTCTCTCCAGTCGCTAACCCTCATGTATGTATGTATGTATGTATGTATGTATGTATGTATGTATTTAGGTTTTTGAGACAGGGTTTTTCTGTAGCCTTGGCTGTCCTGGAACTTGCTCTACATCTTTACATAGTTAAAGTAATATTCCACAACACCTCCCCCAGCCATGTAACAGGTCACAAACCCTTCTCACCCGCAAATGAGGTAAGCTACTAGCCTCCCAGACAATGTTAAATAAAAAGACACCTGAAAGTGTTTGCTCTATAGCAGAGGATGATGACCTTGAACTCATAATTCTCCTGCCTCAGCCCCTTGGGTTCTGAGATTACCAGTGTGTGCCACCATACCTGGCCTTTCCTATTTTAGGTTAGCACTGTTTATTGTTACCTACCAGGTACTAGGCTTGACCAGCTTCTGTTGTGAAGAAACAGGTTCAAAAAGGCTGAGGAATGGCCCCGTTTTGGTGGGTGGACAGCAGGGCTGGCCTTTGGGCCTAGAGGCTTCCGATGCTAAGATCATGATCCTACTCACTACAGGTAATAGGGCTGAGGGTTTATATGTCCGCAGGCCAGCCAAAGCCCAGAGACCCTATCCCCCTAGCCTGACTCTTCCCACAGTGCAGGCCCAGGAAGCCAACACAGGCTTACCTGCAAGACTGTCAGAGTCAAGCCTGGGAGAGCTGCCAGAATGGACCCTGGTGGGCTGGAGAGGACCCATAGGTGCAGATGATGGTGAGCCAGAACCCAGGAAGCATGAGGCAGTCTGTGAGGGTGGAGCCTGGAAGCTGACACGAAAAGTTGGCCCTACCCGGGAACCTGCATGGACCTGTGGGCGAGCCGTACACTCTCTCCTACAGTTGAGTGCAGCTGGACTAGGGTGAAGGAGAAGAGTGGGTGGGGCCTGGGCGACTCAGCCGCAAAAGGCCCCTACCCAGTGACGCTCCACTTCAGGAGACAGCATAGAGGGGCAGAGAGAGCCAGGACCCAGGCTTTGAGATCTGGCTTTGTTGACTGACGGGCTGTAGTGGTCTCATTCATAAAACCAGGATCAGGCTCAATTAGCATATGTCCTCTGCCCTGGCTTACAGAGGTCACGGGCATTGAGCAATTTAAAAGCAAACTCCTCGAAGCCCCAAATCCAGGAGCTCTAATCATCACTGTGCCTCGTGCCAGCTGCCCTAACCAGGTCCCGTCCTGGCCTCCTGGCTTGCTGTCACATGGCATTGTCCTAAGTCATCTGAGCATGGTGTTCCACACCACCCTCAGAAGAGCAGTGTGGAACAGATCTAATCATCAGAGCTCGGACCCCAGCGTCACACCCGGGTTAGGTCCAACTCTGCAGCCCTGCTTCTCTCCCATTCCTTCATGTGAAGTTCTAAGCTAATCATGCATCCTCCGGTTCTCCTTGTGTATGTGGCAATATCTATCCAAGTCCTAGTCATTCTATTACTCAGTTATGCGCATGTATGTGTGTGTGTGTTGTGCGTGCGCGCACATTTGCCTGCATGCAATCACTTCTTCAATCACTCTCCCTCAATCTCTCACTGAATTTGGAACTCACTGTTTCCACTAGACTGTCTGGGCGTCGGGGTCCGGAGATCCACCTGTCTCTTACGTCCGGGGCTGGAGTTACAGATGGGTGCTTTTGTCAGTACTAGGGATTCAAACTCGGGGCTTGACGTTTGCGTGGCAAGTACCTCACCCACTGAGCCAGCCCTAGCCTGATGAGGTTCCTGTCGTTGCCTTAAGGAAATGTTATATCAAGGGAACTAGATCATGGCGTGTGTGGAAGGCCAGAGTCACTAATGGGCAGTGTTGTAAGTTCTGCTGAGACAGTTGGCTCTGCTGTCTGTGTAAGACATGGAGTGAATGCTGCCAGCCATTGTCTTGACCCAGCTCTGCCTGGCATTCCACTAGATGCTGAGGCTGTGAGAGGCTGAGGACTTTACATGCTTCACAGTGAAGAAGCGAAGAAGCAAGGTGCATACTAACAAGTGTCAGAGATGTAGGGTTGTTCTGTTTGTTTTGTTTTTTGAGACATGGTCTCAAGTAACACAGACTGTCCTTGAAATGACTCTACAGCTCAGGCTGGTCTGAAGTCCTGGTCTTCCTGCCTCCCTATCCAAGTGCTGGGATTACAAGCGTACCCTCCACCCTCCACATCCACCTAGAGGGGTGTTTCAGACACAATGGACTCACTGCCTGAGTTGAGCAGAAAACCTCCAGTGACAACAGGAAACGTGGCTGCAGAGCTGGCTCGGGGTAAAGTGCTTGCTGGGTAAGCCTGACGTCTGGAGTTTGGATCTCCAGCACCCACACACAATGGTGGAGGTGTCTGTCATCCCAGTGGGGGGAGACAGAGGCAGGAGGACCCCAGGGGCTCACTGGTCCACTGTTCAGTCCGTCAGTGGCATTCAGGCTCAATGAGAGACCCTGTCTCCAAAACTCAGATGAGAGTGACTGATGTGACATCTGATGTCACACTGGCCTCTGCACTGGTGTATGCATGCATACGCACTCACACATGTGCATGTACACACACACACAGGAGAGAGAGAGAGAGAGAGAGAGAGAGAGAGAGAGAGAGAGAGAGAGAGAGAGAGAGAGAATAAGAAGTCTGAGGATTCTTGAAGTAGGATAAAGCCAAGTAAACAGTAGCTATTTACCTTGAGACAAGATGAGATCATGTCAAGCTTACAAAGCAAAGGGGCTACAGAAGCACCTAGGAACATCGTGGTGCAGAATACATGCTCAATAGCTCAGGACCTTTCTTCCTCACCTCTCGCATGGACCACTGAAAATGAAACGCAGCCTGGGAACCATCTGACTGTCTCACCTTGGCCGAGTCCCTTCCCCACCAGCCTGGTGACAGGAACGACCACAGTTTTCAGAAGGTGGTTCAAAATGGAAGTCTTTAGGTCTGGAGGCTGAGAGGAATCCCAGCCAGATGGGTGGTGTATGGGACAGAGGGTGACAGGGAACGTTAAGGCAGACCCCTCCACTGCGGGCAAGCCATGGGATGGGGGATGGGGCCAGAGGACTGAGGACGGAGGCCCAGTGACGTGGGAAACAGAGGACTGAGCACAAAGACCTGGTGAGATGCATCACCTCCTGCCACACACGCGTTGTGCATAAATGCTGCCAGCTGTTTTCCTGACCCAGCCCTACCTGGTAGGTATGGTTATTGTCCATTTTACAGATGAGGACAATGAAGCTGGGAGAGGCCAGGCGCTCTCCATGTTCTACAGCAAGTCTAAAGTAGACAGAACATTGCAACCCAGAGACCTGACCCCACAGCACTCCAGCAGTGACTGCCAGGTGCCCAAGCAGGATCTTTCCAATCCGGCCCCCATGTCCGGTCTAGTCCCCTCCTCCACCCCTGCCCCCGTCATTCTCATCCTGGTCTCCTTGCTCCAGTCACCACCAGGCTTGCCTGGCTCTCTGTAGACAGTTGTGAGCTCTCAGAGGATGTCTCTTTCCACTTTACTTGATAAACATGCTTACTTAAGCTCTGTACCTCAGTTTCCCTAGCTAAGTGTGGGATGGTTGGGGAGACACCAGCATTGATATCTGTAAAGGGCTTAGAAGTATACCCGGTACAAAGAAAGTCCTCTGGAAATAGAGTGAGAACTCCGCATGGGATTTAGGAGAAGGGTTAAACTGAGGATAGAAATGGAAATGGAGAGAGGGGCGGGGATGAACTGGGGTGTATAGATAAAGAAGACACTGACACCCCCAAGATCAGGTGCTATGTGAGGTATAAGATGCACAGATGTTCCCTTACTGATTAAATGCTTATTTCAATGTGTAGTGCAGGGAAACATCACCTTGAACCTGAGATGCACTCTCTCTTATTGCCTGGGGGTTTTCCTAGCAGCATCACATAAATGGAGCATGGTGGTATACACCTGTAAGCCAGCATTTGGGAGGGAAAGGCAGGAAGATCCGAAGTTGTTTGTTTTAAAAGAGGACTTCACTGTGTAGCCCTGGCTGTCCTGGAACTCACTCTGTAGACCAGGCTGGCCTCGAACTCACAGAGATCCGCCTGCTTCTGCCTTCTGAGTGCGGGACAAAAGGTGTGCACCACTAAGATCATCCTCTGCTACTGCATAAATTTGATGCCAGCCTGGGCTACATGAGACCCTATCTCAAAAAATAAACATACAAAAATTGTCTCTTCCGAGCAATGAAGTTTGTGAAGTTCAGAACCAAGAAGAGGTGGGGAAGTTGGAGAAGTGTGTGGGTGGGAAACAAAAGAAGGAGAGGCAAGGGGACCAGAGAGGGAGGAAGGATGGAGAATACAGGAGAGGAAGCAGGAAATGTTGGAGAAACAGGGAAGAGGAGAAGGAAAAACAAGGAGGAAAGGGAAGTAGAGAGTGGAAGAAGAAAAAATTGATGTGCATGGAGTGGGGGTCCAGGCTGTCAGGAAGGCACAGGACGTGTGGGGGGGTCCAGGCTGTCAGGAGGGCCACAGGTTGTGTGTGTGGGGGGGTCCAGGCTGTCAGGAGGGCACAGGACGTGTGTGTGTGGGGCAGGGTCCAGGCTGTCAGGAGGGCACAGGACGTGTGGGGGGGTCCAGGCTGTCAGGAGGGCACAGGACGTGTGGGGGGGTCCAGGCTGTCAGGAGGGCACAGGACGTGTGGGGGGGTCCAGGCTGTCAGGAGGGCCACAGGTTGTGTGTGTGGGGGGTCCAGGCTGTCAGGAGGGCACAGGACGTGTGGGGGGGCCAGGCTGTCAGGAGGGCACAGGACGTGTGGGGGGGGTCCAGGCTGTCAGGAGGGCACAGGACGTGTGGGGGGGTCCAGGCTGTCAGGAGGGCACAGGACGTGTGTGGGGGGTCCAGGCTGTCAGGAGGGCACAGGACATGTGTGTGGGGGGCAGGGTCCAGGCTGTCAGGAGGGCACAGGACATGTGGGGGGGGGTCCAGGCTGTCAGGAGGGCACAGGACGTGTGTGTGTGGGGCAGGGTCCAGGCTGTCAGGAGGGCACAGGACGTGTGGGGGGGTCCAGGCTGTCAGGAGGGCACAGGACGTGTGTGTGTGGGGGGTTACAGGCTATCAGGAGGGCACAGGACGTTGGGGGGAGGAGTATGGGCTGTCAGGAGGGCCACGGGCATGAATAAATGAAGGAGTGAGCTAATGATCCTGGGCATAGATAAAATAAAGGGCAACCAGATAAGGGACCTAATGGTGACAGTCAGTCCACAGTCCCTAAGATACTTTCTCCAGTGCCTGACTCTGGGCTGTGTGGCAGCCATCAGAGACTTGTAGGCTCCAGGTCCAGAAGCATCTGTTGGTTGCAGCCTTGGACCCATAAAGCAGGGCCCGCTGTGCTTCTTCTCATCAAGAAGTCTGGGCACCTATTCGGTTCTGACCTCTGAAAACTGAAAGCAAAACCACCCTGAGAGCCTTGCCTAGACCTTCCTGTCCCTCGGCTGGTTTCTTAGAAATCAGCTGCCCGTGCTTGCAGTGGTAGTCTGGACTTCCTCCCCAGCTCAGTCCCTTCCCTGGCAGCTATCTTGGTGCCAGCAAAGAGAGCCAGGGGCTGCTGTTGGAGTAGGGTAGTCCTCAGCAAGCTTGGAGGTCAAACATCCATCCTGCAAACGTCTACTCTGAGCCCCGTGTGCCAGTCACTGGGGTCTGAGCCATTCGCAGGCTTGGCAGGAAGGAAATGGATTGGGAATCGCCAGGTCCGGCCCCCGTAAGGCACTAGGAAGTGTGGGAAGCTTGGGAGACATGGGGCAGCAGAGTCTGCTGGCAAGCTCACCTCTTTAGAGAGAGCATCTTGGGCAGAGGGGACAGCATCAGAAAAGATGGAGGGATGTGAGAGCTGGAAACAGAACCATGTGCTCTCTCCCCATTTCAGGTGGCTCTTAGAAGCTGGCCTCTTTCTCTTTCTGTGAGTGCAGGGCCAGGGGCTCAGAGGAGCATATATGTCCAGCTTTTCCTATGGGGGGCCCAAGCTGAACCCTGGGTCTTGGTTATGACTCTCCCACCTGGGACATTTACATCTTTGTCAACATCCCCAGGGAACACACTCTTGGGAGGGGAAATAAGGCCCAGACAAGCCCACAGGCAGAGCTGGGGTTGCTGAATTTGAAAGTACCCCCTCCTTCCCAAGAGTACCAACCTGGTCTTACCGTCTCTGCCCTGTGTCTCTAGGAAGTGGCAAGGACAGCAGGAACCGAGGCTCCAGTGCTGTGCCATCACCCAGCACTCAGGATAGCCTGCCATGTGTGCTATCATGGTCCCGAATGGAGCCACAGCTGTTAAGCGCTGCGCCTCAGGTGGACATGGCCAGACGTGGTCAATCAAAGTTCCTCATGCCCCAGTTCAGAGTAGACATCTCACCCAGGCGGACTAATGAGAGATCTCCCTGGCACTTTCTTCACGTGTTTGTTTCACTTTGTTTTGTTGAGACTGGGTTTTACATAGTCCAGGCTGGCATTGAACTCTCTTTGTGGCCAAGGATGACCTTGATCCTCTGTGTCTCTACTCCCAGAGTGCTGGGACTACTCATTCTACCATGCTGTGTTTAGGTACTGCTAGGGATGAAACTCAGGTGTCATGCATGCTGAGAGGGCACAGTACTGAGCCACGATCCTCAGTCCTGCTGAGAATTCTAACAGCAATCTTCCCTCTATTGGGGAGCATGCGTTGTGTGGGTTCTCGGATCCAGCAGAGCCTGTCAGCCCCATGATATCCCTGTCTCGTTCGTTCGTCATTTCCTCTGTTATGTTAGTCTCAGTGATGTTTCTGTCTCTTCCAAGCCTGTGGAATCCATTCACAGAGCAGTAGGGATGGCAGTCAGGCCTGGCGGGAATGAGGGCCAAGGCAGGAAATGGAGTCCGGTTTCATTCGAGGAAGCCAGGCAAGCGGCCTCTGTCTAGAAAAGCCCAGGTCCCTATGGCAGGAGCTTAAGTCTCTGCCGCCTGCCCGCCCAGCTGTCTGCGGCAGAGAGGATCTGGAACACAGGTTCTGGTTTTGCCCACCTGACATGGGTCTTCATGGAACCCTCATTGTTTTAGGTGCTGGGTGGGACCGAGCCTGGTACACACTACACAAAGGCTGCCGCTTAGTGACAGCCCCAGACCGCTTTTTTTTTTTTTTTTTTTTTTTTTTTTAATTTTGAAATAAGGTTTTCACTAA
This sequence comes from Peromyscus californicus insignis, assembly GCF_007827085.1. Taxonomy (NCBI): domain Eukaryota; kingdom Metazoa; phylum Chordata; class Mammalia; order Rodentia; family Cricetidae; genus Peromyscus; species Peromyscus californicus. The sequence continues at coordinate 102,422,027 of NW_026294551.1, read as the reverse complement.
ATTGCCCAGGCTGGCCTTGAACTCTCTCTGTGTAGCCCAAGCTTTGAATTGCTTCAGGCTCTGGAGCAGCTGGACTGGCACACTCACATCACCAGGCTCCGCTGGGTTTGCTTTATCTTGTTTCCACTGTTGTTTGCAGATTGGCTTTTGTTTTGAATTTGAATAACTATGGAGCTCAGTTGGGCTTGGAATTCCTGATCCTCCTGCCTCACCGTTCCTGGGTCATGGTTGTTTACATAATGTAGTTTGTTCTCATTGGAAAAAATTTCCACATTATTATTATAATTACCCCTCCCCCTTTAAAAAAAATAGGTTAGTTTTAGGGCACTTCATACGAACGCTGACTAAGCCTCAGGCAGGGGAGGCTGGAAGGGTTCAGTCAGTGGAAGCTGTGGACTCAGAGGGTCTGGAAGGGCTCAGTCAGCTGGAATGCACAGTCCTCCCTCAGCTGCTCCGAGCTGGGGTTGCAGGTCTGAACTACCACACCTGAGCACGGGCCTGATCTTTATGGACCTTCTCATATGAGGTACTGTGCCAAGCACTTCACAGAGCCTTATTTGATTCTTCAGAAGCCTTCTGGGCCACATGATGAGTCTTTTCTTCCTAGAGCTGGTTAAGGAAGCCCACTACAGGGCCGGCAGCTTTTTGCCTTGGAGGAGAGTCAGACTAACCCAGGTATCTGCTAACTGGGGAGTCAGGAAGTGACTTATTCTAGAGCCATCATAGCCACCCAGAGATAATGAAACCCTGGACCTGCAGTTTTGAGCTGTCCTACCTCTGCCAGACAGAACTTGAAAGCACGGCCTGTCTGGGGATGCCGCTTGTAGGGGTGCCAACATTCTGGTGGGCCAGATGGAATGTTTGGGAGATAGGCCCATTTCTCTGTCAGTAACACTGAGACCAATCTATGCACATCTAGTTGTTGAATACCCTGAGCACTTGTTCAGAGTTCCAGAGGTAAAGGTGGGCATCTAGACACATAGGGGTGTTGCCTTGGCTCAGCCAGGCCTAAGCATTCCATGGGTAGAGGGAAAAGGTCCTGGACTGGTACCTACCCTGGCCTTTGGAGCCATTGCTGGCATCCCTTGGGGCACAGAGTAGGAGGGTGCTGCATTTCCAGGTACTGAGATGAGATTGGGGGCAGCAGAGGAGGAAGGGGACAGCGTGGTCCCTGGGGCGCTCAGCCTGCCCACCCGCCAGGCACAGCCGGTCTTCTTCGGGGAAGTCTCAGAGGCTGAGTTCCAGGAAGCGATAACGCTTGTTGAAACCTCTTTCTTGTGGCCTGGTCTCGTCACACGGCTTGGTAGGGACCCACGTCAGGCAGGCTGGAGCCTAGGCAACTGCTGCCACCCCTGCCTTCCCCAAGAGGCTGAAGAGGGAGGCGTGCCTTCAACTCCCATAACACCCTGCATGGCCGCCTCAGCTTCAACTCCCTAAACAGCAGTACCATGGCTACGGGGCCGCCGGGACAAGGTCTTCCTGCTGCCCCTGACACACTGAGGGTGCCAAGAACTGGGGACTCTCTACTCCTTCCCAGGAGGTCATTCCAGAGTATGGCCTCTTAAACCAGGGCTTTTCCTGGGCAGGGGAGTGTCCTGTGCCTTGTAGAGGCCTGGGCAGCATCCCCTGTGGACTTGGTACTAGATCTGCTCTCATGCCCCAATGTGGCATGGGTGACAAATAGCTCCTGCTGTGGCCTTGTGTTTCCTGGGGGCAGAATTCTGGTTTAATTTCTGTGCCTGGTACATCATAGGTGCTTTGATGGCAAAGCAGGCCTGCCTGTAGCACTGTGTGCTACACCTCCTGTCATCACAAGGATACCCAGGGATAACTCAGGAGGCTATCAGCACTCCCAGTCTCCACCAGGACCCTTAACAAATACACTTTTTTTTTTTTTTGAGACAAGGTCTCATGTAGCCCAAGCTGGCTTCAAATATACTAGCTTAGGATGGCCTTGAACTCCTGACCCTCCTGCCTCCACTTATCGGTACTGGGATTTCGGGCATGTGCCACCATGCCCGGTTTATGTAGTACTGGGATGGAATCCAGAGTCTTGTGCATAATAGGCAAGCACTACCAACTGAGCTACATCTTTAGTCCCCAAGTATACCAAATACATAAACTACCTGAGGCTTGGGACAGGGGGATGGCCGGCTGGGCAGAGGGTGGACCAGTTCTGAGATAGACCCCCAGGATTTGCATGGTGGGAGGAAAGCTATGTCTCTGACCTGCACACATGTGCTGTGACACCAGTGTGCACCCTGTGCATTAAGTAAGTAAATTCTGTGAAAAAAACCAAAAAACCTGTGTCCATGTAGGGAGTAAGAAATCTTTAAGGAAGCAAAGTCTTTAAAGAAACAGGAGACATTGTATCCACAAAACAAGACCAGATGTTTGGAAAAAGGAAGCCTCAGAGAGAGAAAAAGGACAAGGAAGAGGATTGCTGAAGCAATCATTACAGCAGAAGCCTGGGAAGACACAACTGGAAAGATCCCAGAGAAGGAAAAGAGGGAAATGAGAGAAAAGGCAGGAAAATGTCAGGTGTGGCAGTACACAAGTGTAGTCCACAGGCCCACGTGGTGGCACACAGCTGTAGACCACAGGTGTGGCGGCACACAGCTGTAGACCACAGGTGTGGCGGCACACAGCTGTAGTCCACAGGTGTGGCGGCACACAAGTGTAGTCCACAGGCCCACGTGGTGGCACACAGCTGTAGTCCACAGGTGTGGCGGCACACAGCTGTAGTCCACAGGCCCACGTGGTGGCACACAGCTGTAGTCCACAGGTGTGGCGGCACACAGCTGTAGTTCACAGGTGTGGCGGCACACAGCTGTAGACCACAGGTGTGGCGGCACACAGCTGTAGTCCACAGGTGTGGCGACACACAGCTGTAGACCACAGGTGTGGCGGCACACAGCTGTAGTCCACAGGTGTGGCGGCACACAGCTGTAGACCACAGGTGTGGCGGCACACAGCTGTAGTCCACAGGTGTGGCGGCACACAGCTGTAGACCACAGGTGTGGCGGCACACAGCTGTAGTCCACAGGTGTGGCGGCACACAGCTGTAGTCCACAGGTGTGGCGGCACACAACTCTAGTCCCAGCTTCCAGGAAACTGGAGCAGAAGGAACATAAGTTTTAGGCCATAGTTTCATAGTGTGATTCTGTCCCCAAAGAAGACAGGAGGCGGGGACACAGTTGTTGAATCTGTGTCCTATCCCTGAATGTTGCTACTCTGTCCAACTGGTTGAGGACTAGTGAATCCTGCCTAGTCTTTAAGGGGTTTGTGGCTCCTACCTGCCCTCTTGGAGCCACAAGTACCACAAGAACCAGCCAGAGACAGCCTCTGTGAAACACAAAGCCATATGCAGCTGGATGAAGCTTCTCAGCTGAGGCCACTCTAGACTACTCAGGGTTTCTCTGTGAAGTCCTGGCTGTCCTAGAATTCACTATGTACACCAGGCTGGCCTTGAACTTGGAGCTCTGCCTCTGCCTCCCAAGTGCTGGGATCAAAGGTGTGTGCCACCACTGCCTGGCAGGGACACTCTTCTTTAGTACAGGTGTTTCATAGGGAAACTAAGGCACAGGGAGGGAAGGGACTTGGCCAAGGTCATCCTACCCAGGGGTGGCTCAGTGACTTCCCCAGGGATGTTGTTCTTTTTCCTTAGTGCCCCAACCCATGGAGCGTGTGTGTGTGAGCACGTGCGCGTGCATGCGTGTGCTGTGTTCCTACTATGTGCTGAGACTTGAGCTAATGCATAAATCCTGGAGGGTCCCAGGGAGTCTGCAGAGGAGCCTCCGGCCTCCATAGCCCCACCAGGTGGTACAGACAGATTTGGGGTTTCAAGGTGGGTCAGGGTCCCATGGCCAGGCACGCATGGGGGGATTCAAACCCAGATCTCACTGTACTCTGCAGCTGTCTCCCTGAGCGGTTTCTAACAGGCACTGGGGCCAGCGGGGACAGGGGTACACGCAGAACCTGGGGCCAGCAGGGAGGGGGCTGGAGGAGCAGAGGAGGGCGGGGAACCACCGAGCAGGAAGAGCAGAGCAGAAAGTGAAAGGGACCTGAGGCCCAGAATAGCTGTGGGTGACAGTGGGAGGGAGGTGACAGCAGAGAGGCTGCAGAAAGAGAACTCAGGGGACGGGACCTGGAGGTGGATGCCTGCTCCCCAGGGAAAGGGACCCAGGGTGGATTCCACTGCCTGGTGGCCTGGGTGGCGGCTATACTGCTGGGAAGGAGTCAGGCTGGGGGCTGCCTGAGAGAGAGGCATCTCTCTAGTGACAAGATGGATAGATGGGCTGTCCATTCTCAGCAGCCTGTGAAACAGCCTGGACCACAAAGAAGCCGCCTACCCCTCACAGGAGCAGACGTGGGTGCCCACCCCTCACAGGAGCAGACGTGGGAGCCCACCCCTCACAGGAGCAGACGTGGGTGCCCACCCCTCACAGGAGCAGATGTGGGAGCCCACCCCTCACAGGAGCAGACGTGGGTGCCCACCCCTCACAGGAGCAGACGTGGGAGCCCACCCCTCACAGGAGCAGACGTGGGTGCCCACCCCTCACAGGAGCAGACGTGGGAGCCCACCCCTCACAGGAGCAGACGTGGGTGCCCACCCCTCACAGGAGCAGACGTGGGTGCCCACCCCTCACAGGAGCAGACGTGGGTGCCCACCCCTCACAGGAGCAGACGTGGGAGCCCACCCCTCACAGGAGCAGACGTGGGAGCCCACCCCTCACAGGAGCAGATGTGGGTGCCCCTTTAGAATATAAGCAGGGCCTTTTCAGTGCATGCTGTGTTTGGGGGCTCAGAAAAGTGCCTGGCACACAGCAGGTGTGCAGTAAATGTTTGCAGAAACGGGGATAGAAAAGGAAAAAAAGGGGGAGGAAGAAGGGAGGGAGAGGGGAAGAAAAAGAAAAAGGAGGGAGGAAGAGAGCAAAGCAGAGAAGGGGGGGAGGAGGAGGAGGAGGAGGAGGGGGAGGAGGAGGAGGAGGAGGAGGGAGGGAGGTGGCAGGGGAGCCCCTTCCAGAGATAGGTATCCCTGCAGCTGCTCCCTTGTGTCTTAACTTTTATTGCTCTGTGTACCACCTTGTTTAATTAAAAAAAAAGTATACAAGGAGGGGATTGATTTTGTAAACATTGCCAGTCTTTCCACTCAGGCGCCCTCAGGATGCCCCCATGCCTGCCTTTGGGGATGCAAGACCAGCTCATCCAGGGCTGGGCGAGGGGAACAAGGGGAGGCGACAGGAAACTCAAAGGACAGGTTGTACCAAACCTACAAGAGAACCCAGTGTTCAGGGCCGACACGTCCCGCCCCCGCCGGGGGTGTTCCCTCCACCAGGGTGGGGACCTTGACCAGGGGATCTTGCCCAAGCTGCTCTGATCTCTAGGAGGAACTCCACCCGCTTGCTTTCCAGGAACTCTGCCTGCCACTGCCGGCTGGTGGCTTGCAGCCCAGCCACAGGCTGTGCCATTTTGGACAGGTCACTGCCACTCTGTACCTTGGCTTCCTCACCTGTGTTATCTGGAAAATGGGCCCCTCCCACTTGGGTACATTGTGGGCACTCTGAGTTTTGATTTTGCCATCAATTTCTTCCTCCCCTTCCCACTCCTCCCCTTTTTCACCTCTCCTTCTTCCCCTCTTTCATTTCTGGTGCTGGGGATAGAACTCAGGGCCTTGCACATGCCAGGCAAGCCCCTGCTACTGAGCCACACTTTCAATTACCTGAGAAGATTGCAGGGCAATATATATATATATATATAAAACAAAAGCCAACACAGTTCAATGGCATTTAGCATGGTCAGCCTAATTTCAGAGCTCATTAATGTTGACGCTTACCTAGCCTCATTTCCCCACATGCTGGGTACTACCAAGGTCCCCCTTTTACTTTCTATTTGGGGGGTGAAAGTGGGGAGAGGCAGATCTCTCTCTCTCTCTCTCTCTCTCTCCCCCCCCGCCCCCGCCACACACACCCACTATCTCATGTAGCTCAGGCTGGCCCCAAACTTCCTATGCAACTGAGGATGACCTGGAGCTCCTATCCTCCTGCCTCACTCCTAAGTGCCGAGTTTACAGGTGTGCACCACCACACCTGGCTTGTGTGGTGCTGGGAATTGAACTCAGAGCTTTGTGCATGCTGGGCAAGTACTGTACCACTGAGCTACATCCCATCTCCAAGACTTTTCTGCAGCTCAGACTGGTCTTGAGCTATCTCCCACTCAGCCTCCCTCAGAGTGGGATTACAGGTGAGTCACCACCTTTAGCCAGTTTCTAAAGTGATCACAGAGTGTTTACTGAGCTCAGACAGGGAGGGTGTCCCGGACCACACCGGCTGCTGCTGGCTCTTCTCATTCTAGTCCCTATGTCGGAAGCTGCTGTGGCGTCTTTGCATTATAGTGACAAACTCATCCATGTAGCCCCAGGGGAGACAGGAGGATTGCCACAAGTCTGAGGTGATGGGGGCGTGGTAAAACGCTTGGGGTGGGAAAAGTGGGGTTTCTCTCCTTTTCTGTTCCAGGTAGCCACTGAGCAACAGTGGGGACCTTTCTGTGACACCAGATGCAGTGAGAAAGTCCCATTGCTCTTTCCATGCCTGTTAGGTAACCAAGGCCCCTGTGCTCTGGCAACACTGGCTCAGAGCGGGGTGGCTCTCTGCTCATGCTCCTGTTTGGCAACCTCCTCAGGCTGTAGGCTTGTCCTCTACTGAAATGTCTGCAGTGGTCTCTACTGTCTTCAACACACCGTGGACCGTGACTGACTTGTGGCAGGGCAGGAACTCAGACTCGGCTCACATGTCTCCTGAGGCTGCAGGTTAAGCATGGTGAACCTTGCCCAGTTCCACTGTGCTGGATCTTGGTCTCTTGTCTACTAGAGCTGAGTTGCAATACCACCTCTCACCAGCAGGGGAGACCAGCAGGAAGCCAGTGTCAGGAATCTATGCTTAGAAACTGGTTCTCTTGCTGAAGGGTAGAGCCCTGGTTTTTCACCAGAGGGGCTGCGGAGAAAACGTGGCCAGTCAGGATCTTCAGTGAACACAACTGCCAGCAAGAATGGAGAGTTGGAGACTCTCCATACTCATTCTTGCCAAAACCGCTGGTGTTTTTTATTTGCTTTTTTTTTCCTTTTGGTCAAAAATTACCCTCAGAGAACCCAGGCTCTCAGAAATTCCTACAGTTGAGACTGACATAGCAAGGTACTTCTCAGAAGCTTGAAGACCCAAATCAGCTGGGAAGCTCTGTGCAAGTTGCTGAACCTCTCTGAGCTTTAACCTCCGTTGTAAACATCAATGGAACCCTGTACAGTGTGCACATCTATAATCCCAACACTCAAGAGGCTGAGGCAAGAGGGCTGTGAGTTTGAGAACAACTTGGACTACAGAGCAAGACCCTGTCTCCAAAATAAAAACAGAATGGAGCACAGGGCTGACATTATCTGCGCTGAGGGATCTTTGAAGGATGAAATGAGCTAAGGTGAAGAGTCAGTGCTTGATGCCAGTGAGAAATGGTCATGTCCTTTGCTCCAGCCTCTTATAATTGGATTCTGGTCCATGAGACCTAAAGTCCCAGTTGGGGGTGGCTCTGAAGTGTCTGGAGGGCTCTTCATTCATGCGATTGGCTTGTATTACCAGGGAACTTCTCTGCTATTCTGAAACCTCCTCTGAGTATGGCAGCCCTGAGAGAGTCACTTCACAGCTGACAGCACATGTGGGACTCCAAAGAACAAGTGTGGAGTACAAGGCAGGGACCCGGTGAGACGGCCCAGAAGGAAGGAGGTTGCTGTCAAACCTGATGCCTGAGTTCGATTCCTGGGGCCCATGTGACAGAAAGAGAGAACTGACTCCTTTGAATTGTCCTTTCACACACACACACACACACACACACACACACACACACACACACACACAAACAAGGCAGATCTGTGTGGCCTTTTCAGGACCAGCCTCAGATGTCACACGGGGTCACTGCTGTGATATTCTTCTAACTGGCTGGACTTAGGAACATTCTGGAAGCATAGATCTGGTGTCTGTAAGGATAGAAAGACCACCCTGGGCCTGGGCAGCACCATTGCATGAGCTGGGGTCCTGAACTGCAAAAGCAGGAAGTGTGCTGAGCACCAGCATGCACTCCTCTCTGCTTCCTGACTGCAGATGCAGCGCCATGGTGGGCTGGGCCCCAAACTGTAAGCCCAAATGAACGTTCCTTCCCTAAATTGCTCTTGTCAGATATTCCATCACAGCAGTGAAAGCAGCTAGTGAAGGCCATTCAAATGCAAGGCGGAGGGGATGTGGGCCACTGCTTGGCTGTGCCTTCCAGGCAGTGTCCAGGACAGCCACTCACTCTGCTAGAGACTACTGGAAATGACGCTTACCAGCTGGGAGGGAACAGGACTTGGCCAGGGACCACCTGATGGGGTGATGGGTAGACCACAGTGCTCCACAGGCCAGGCAGTCAGGACAAGGTCAGCCTATGAACCTGGACACCGAGCCATTCTGAAGAGCAGTGAGCAGAGACAGGCAGCCAGGTGTGGGGAGGCGCACCATCACCGGCTGACCAACCATGGCCACCTCCTAACTCTCTCCCACATGTCTGTGGAGTTAAAAGAATATGGCTAATGCCAGTATTTGCAGCAGCCAGAAGACTGAGGGAAGATGAGTATGAGTTGAAGGCTAACCTGGGCTACATAGTGAGATCCTATTAAAAAATAAATAAAGCACATAGTGAAGACGGGTCTTCCGAGGCTAGGCCAAATAATATGGGTTCTGGGGATCTGAACTCTGGTCCTTATGCTTACATGGCAAGTGTTTTATCCACTGAGCCTCCGCCTCCTCCTCTGCCTTCTCCCCTCCACTTCTTCTTTTTCTCGATAGGGTCTCCCCAGACTGTAGCTGTACACCCTTGAAGCCCTGCTGCTCTGGCCTCTCAAGTGCTCCCAAGTGCTGGGATTATAGGCGTGCTCCATTATGCCTGGCTGGGAACCATCTTTTAAAAAGATGAACTAAATGTCAAGTGAATAAAGAAAAACAAACCAAGTTCTTGACACAATTCGGCAGGGTTCCACAAACAGCAGCTGGGACTGCTCACTGCCCAGTCATTCCCAAGCGGCCAGAAGGTCCTCTCAGGCAGGGGGCATGTGTAGCCAGAGTTCACAAAGAACAGAAAAGAAAGGATGGATAGGCACAGAGGAGTCCCAGAGCCCCATTTCTGTCTAGCTGTGTGATCAAGTAGGTCCCTTAACCTCGCTGAGGTAATGTTCCTTTATCTGAACAAAGGGCATAGTTAGTACAGGGATGCTATGTGTCCCTAGAGGAAGGGGGCACAGCCTTTTCCAGGCCCTAGAGTCCCCAGGCTGCCCCACCTGATCCAGTGCCACCCTCATCCCCGAGGAATCATCAGGGGGTGAGGGAGGGTCCTAGTGCTCTGGCACTCACTCAGCTCTCTCACCCTCCTGTCCCAGGAAGGGCATTTGAGTGACTGACTGTGGAATGCTGGGAGAGTAGGGGAGTATTGGGGACTTCCTCTGTGGGAAGCCCAGGAATTGACTTGGTAGGACAGAAAGGGTGTCAGGAAGCCAGGCTGGCTCTGTGTCATGGTGAGGTCCCTCCTCGCCATTGCCTCCAATTTGTCCAGTAAGGCATGTCCTCTCAGCCAAGACGATTTCATGTTGCCAGGGATCCCAGCAGAGACTGGAAGAAGGGTCACTGTGAGGACCCCTAGGGAGGTAACCCTGTGTTGCCAGAGAGGGGTCTTTGCTTCTGACTCATACTCTCTAGGACAACCTGTCCTGTGGGGAGGCAGTTGACAAGAAGGTCCCATCTGGCCCCTTTGTCCTGTGCAGATGTCCAGACCTCAGCTGTGCTGAGCCCCACCCAGGAAAGTGCAGGCCAGGCCTGGCCCAGGCTGGGAGGGATGCTGGAATTAGATGCTGAGAGGGATGGTGGGAGGTATTGGGGGGATGCTGGAGGAGGAATGTTGGGAGGATGGTGGGGGGATGGTGGGAGGTATTGGGGGGATGCTGGAGGGATGGGGGATGCTGGAGAAGGGATGTCGGGAGGATGGTGGGGGGATGCTGAAATGGGTCTTGCTGAAGATGGAAAACTACACCTGAGTCCAGCCCCGCCTCCACCCAGTATATCGCTGGCTATGTGAAGTCAGCATAGGAACTTGTTACTATGGAAACTGCACCAGTACCTGCCTGTTCATGGTCCTGTGCAGGCTGCCTCAATTAGGGACCAGTTGCTCTTGCACAAAACTCTGGCTCAGGAGGTACTCTTCCATCTCCCCTGTCTCCAAGCCCATCAGTCACCATCTGCTCCCATCATGGCTTCTTCAGAAGCTGACTTTAGATGAGGGCCTCAGTACTGGGACATGATGGTGGATCACCCAGGGGTTCTGCTCAGGGTCAAGCTGGCTGGAGTTTTTATGTCCATTCTGTAGGCACAATTGCCAGGACCATCATTCTCCCCGGGGGCCAGAGGCGGTTACAGGCAAAGCTGGTTCCAGATGCCCACAGGTGAGCACTGACAAAGCCTTGCAGGTACCTACTACTGCCCCAGAAAGTTCCCTGAGAGGACTGATAAGGGCGGGGGTGGGGGTGGGGAGGGTGGTCACTAAGGAAGCTGGGACACCACTGAGCACTGACCACAGCTGGAAGCACTCTCTCTCCCCACCCCTCCCACAGCTGCTAGCATCTCTCACCAGAACAGTGGGCATCTCTTCCCCACTTCCCCCATGGCCACACAACCACTGTCCACAGCACAGCTCCTGAGAGCACTGGATCTGATGTCCGCCTCAGTGGCTCCTCCAGCACCTAAGCGCCAAGGCAGGTGCCAGGATCGCAGGAAGCAGTGCACCACAGTTTGAAACGCAGATCTTGTTTAAGGTGATGATGTAAACAAGACAATGGATCAGAGTGCAGCGGAGAATCTGGGGGAGCTAGGGCCATACTCCCAAGTTGGTAGGGAACCGATGGTTCCTCCAGGGTGAAGGGATAGCATGTGGAAGTCCTGGGGTCAGGGCTAGAAGCACATAATCAAGGAGATGTGGGGAAGGAGAGCAGGAACTAGGAGGCCAGGTCGGAGGCTGCTCTTAGGATGGTCCAGGTGAGAGACGAGGCAGTGTGGACACAGGCTGAGGCCGCAAGGACTGAGCATGGGATGGGACACAGGCATGATCAGACTTCAGAGGGATAATCAGGCCTCAGTTTTGTGTGGGGACCCTCCATCCCAGAGTGCCACTGACTGATAGCCATCCTGGGCACCTGCACACTGATGGCTCCTTGTGTGCTTTGTGAGTTCTGGAGGATGCAGGAAGACCCAGTCTGAGAAATCAGATAGGCCCTGCCTCAGGGGTGTGGAGGAGCAGCCAAAGGCTCAGAAAGCATCTCAGCCAAGAAGGGTCTGAGCTGCTAACTCCACGGCCTGTCCAGGCACTGCGATGCTCACACATGTGAAAGGTAGTGCCACAGGAATGGCACTGTAGCTGGGGACAGGGGATGTGGCCCCTCCCTTACAGTCCCACAAAGCCCACTCCCCCAGTGGAATCATCCCTTCTCCCCTTGCTGCCCAGGATTTTCTGGGTCCTCGTGTAGCAGGGCTTGGCTTCACAGTCAAGGTCAAAATGAGATCACTTCTGTGCAGATCTGTCTGCCTCCCTCTGGAGCTCAGTTCCCAGCAGGGCTGTCCCCAGCAGCAGCTGGATTATGAAGGGGACATCCCCAGGATGTCCTGAACAACCTTCCCAGAGAAGGAAATTAAGGAAACAGTACTAGGAGATCGGGAGTTGACGCTTCACCCCTGGAGTCCGGGGCTGCAGTTGGCTTCCACAGTGTGATTTGCATAAAGAAAATCAATCCCTTATGGACATCTGTGTTCCAAGCTCTGGCCTCTGAAGTGGCCTCTAGGACACCCCAGATGCTCCTTCCCATCTGAGAGATGGGTTTAGGGACCCTAGTGCTATCTGGGATGAAGGAGGGGATGAACCTTGGGCTTGGCCTCTATCAACTTCTGATTCCTGGCCAGGGTTTCCCCTTCACTCAACCAGCTTGTCACCCTGGGGCCCTCCTGGGGGACTTCTGGGCTGGCAGGTCAGCTGTGTCCTTGTATTTCATTTTTTGTTTCCCAGCCCCCTGCAAACTCCGTGCACCTTCCCACCCCAGCATCTCAAGGAACCCTTTTCCTTCCCTTCCTCCCTCCACTCTAGCCCAGCCCCCTACTCTTCTCTTTCTAAAAAAGTGCTCATTGCATGAGTTGGCTGTTTGAAACCTGGGGCCTATGCAGGATCGCTTGGCTCAGCCTGGGAGGAGGGGACTGGACCTGCCTGGACTGAGTCTACCAGGTTGATCTCAGTCCTCGGGGGAGGCTTTGCCCTGGAGGAGGTGGGAATGGGAGGTGGGCTGGGGGGAAGGTGAGGGGGGCGGGAGGGGGGAGAAGAAGGGAATCCGTGGCTGATATGTAGAACTGAATTGTATTGCAAAATAAAAAAAAAAAAATTAAAAAAAGATCCACACAACAACAACAACAACAAAAAGTTATTGATGCTGGGAGGTGGTGGCGCACGCCTTTAATCCCAGCACTTGGGAGGCAGAGGCAGGCAGATCTTTGTGAGTCTGAGACCAGCTAGTTCCAAGACAGCCAGTGTCCAGTGACAATCCCACCTCCTTTATTGCTCCAGTTCTCCAAAGAGCCCTAGTTCATGGGAAAGATAGGCACCAAAGGGTGTGGACAGCCAGCATGGTACAAGTCATGACTGAGGGAGCCTAGAGTATATGACTGGACTAGCAAGCTGGGAGGGCTTCCTGGAGGTGACAATGATGTGACTTGAAGAAGGAGTGGGAGTCATAGTGACAATGGTTGATTCAACAGCTCAGCTGAAGCCCCACAGGCAGGGGGATTCCAAGAAGTGCTTTGTCGCAGGGGATAGCCATGAGGTAGGTGTCAAGGCATGGAGCCACACAGGGAAGAGCTCCTGCTGCTTTAGGGGACCTGTCTTCATGCTAGGGCTAGAAGCCAGGACAGTCTGGTAACGACTCCTTGGGACAGGCAGCCAGGGAACAGCCACTGAGGCAGTGGGGACCCTAGGAACTAGAATCCAATATAGCCTGCTGGGGCGTGTCCAGGCAAGAGGCAGGGAGGGACCCGGGCAAGTCCCTGGCACAGCCTGCAAACTCAGTTTCCTTCTTTGTAAGTAGAAGGGTGTCTCAAGCCAGGAAAGCTACTCACTTTCTGCTCCCCTTATGCCCACGATGCCCTGATATGGTGGATGAGCTTCAGCCCTGCCCCTGTGAAGGGTGTAGTGACCCAGGTGTGAGCTGTAAGCTCTGCATGGAGAGAGGTGGACTGGGGGAGAGAGTGGGATATTTCCAGCCCCCGCCTGGGTGAGGCCCCAGGGACTAGGTTTCTCAGGCCAGTGGATGCCATCATTCCGGGAACCCAGATCTCCACCCATTTGCATAGCCACTATAACAGGAAGAGGGACCTCATTGCCTCATCCACCAGGGCTGGGCTGCCACATTGGCTAGGGGTTTAGTGGGACTGTGAGGCAGGAACCCTGACTGAGCTTTCCATCTTTACATCTTAGAGAGATTTGGGACAGGTGGCTTGTGAGCCCTGCACTGTCCCCAAGCACTTGGACCAGCTGTGCCCCAGGGACGGAAGAGGGTTTCAAATGGTGACAGCTGGGCCCCTTCACTGAGGTCAAAGTACACCACGCTGTCCCTGAGCAATCCTGGTTCCCAGAAGCAGTGGGGGCACTTCCCGATTGCAGGAAATATCCCTGTTTGCTACCTGGTCCCTCTCTGCCCCTCCCAGTCCCCACTGGTCCTCCTTTCCAGTAAGTCCAGCTCTGAGCAGAAAGCCAGCACATTCTGAGCAGAAAGCCCACATTCTGGGCAGGTTCGAGGCAGGATGCAGCCATTTCAGGAGCTGAGTGGGAAAAGCCAGAAGATGGGGAGTCTACCTTCCCTCATGTCTCCTGGACCCCAAGCTTACTATTGATGTCTGCTCCCCTCCTTAGCAGGGGGACCTGGAGGGAAGACTCCAGAGAAATGGGGAGGCCAACTCCAAACTTCACAGGGCTCTTCTCCTTCCCCTTCTTCCCCTTCCTCCTCCTCCTCCTCCTCCTCCTCCTCCTTTTGTTCATGAGACAGGGTTTCTCTGTGTAGCCCTGGCTGGCTGTCCTGGAACTCACTCTATAGACCAGGCTGGCCTCAAACTCAGAGATCTGCCTGCCTCTGCCTCCTAAGTGCTGGAATTAAAGGCGTGCACCACCACCTACAAATGGCCTTCTTAATGGGAAGTTCTGTGACATGTTGGGGAAGGCCATACCCCTAGTTCCTCAAGACACAGCTGCATAGGGTTTGAAT